>NW_028318455.1:0-358519 GCF_062004578.1 Staurois parvus
GTCATGCCCCCCCATGTCACTGCCCCCCCCCCCCACATGTTATGACCCCCCCCCACATGTCAATGTCTTCCCCGTGTCATGACCCCCACATGTCACTGTCCTCCCCATGTCACTGACCCCCCACATCCCCAAATGTCACTGTCCCTCCCCATGTCACTGACCCCAGCACATGTCACTGTCCTTCCCATGTTACAGCCCCCCCCGTGTCACTGACCCCACCACATGTCACTGTCCTCCCCATGTCAAGCCCCCCCCCCTCATGTCACTGGCCCCCCACATGTTACTATCCTCCGCATGTCAGGCCCCCCTACTGTCCTCCCCCCACATGTCACTGTCCTCCCCATGTCACTGACCCCCTCAAATGTCACTGTCCTCTCCATGTCAGTGCACCCCCTCATGTCACTGTCCTCCCCATGTCAGTGCACCCCCTCATGTCACTGTCCTCCCCATGTCACTCCCCCCCCAATGTCACTGTCCTCTCCATGTCAGCCCCCGCAGGTCAATGCTCCCCCCCCACGTCACTGGCCTCCCCATGTCACTGACCCCCCCCCCCCCCCCCCACATGTCACTTTCCTCCACATGTCTGCCCCCCCCATGTTTCTGCCCCCCACACATCACTGTCCTCCCCATGTCGGGCCCCCCACTATCCTCCCCCCACATGTCACTGTCCTCCCCATGTCATTCCTCCCCCACATGTCACTGTCCTCCCATGTCAGTCTCCCCCCTCATGTCACTGTCCTCCGCATGTCATGCCCCCCCATGTCACTGCCCCCCCCCCCCACATGTTATGACCCCCCCCCCCACATGTCAATGTCTTCCCCGTGTCACGGCCCCCCCATGTCAATGACCCCCACATGTCACTGTCCTCCCCATGTCACTGACCCAAGCACGTCACTGTCCTCCTGTCACTGCCCCCCACATGTCACTGTCCTCCGCATGTCACAGCCCCCCGTGTCACTGGCCCCACCACATGTCACTGTCCTCCCCATGTCATCCCCCCCTCATGTCACTGGCCCCCCACATGTCACTGTCCTCCGCATGTCATGCCCCCCCTTATGTCACTGGCCCCCCACATGTCACTGTCCTCCGCATGTCATGCCCCCCCTTATGTCACTGACCCCCCCCCACACGTCACTGTCCTCCCCACATGTGACTGTACTCCCCTTGTCACAACCCCCTCCCCATGTGACTGTACCCCCCCCCCCCCTCCCCATGTAACTGTCCTCTCTCCGATCCATAATGCTCCCAAATACGCATCTTTGATCCATCTTGCTGGAGAATCGGTGGCTAGTGATCCGCGGGATCAGCGGTGTGTGTAAGTGTAATCAGCGGTGCAGTAGAAAAAGGGTTAACTGTGACAGCTCTGTGCTATGGTTGTTGATCGGCTTCTTATGCCTGAAACCATGACATGCACAGTTGCTTCAGGGGGGACAGATCTTCATGGGGAGACAGATCTTGCCACTACACCAGTTATAGGACGCATTTAGTACATTATAGCTAAAAACCTACGATCTAGGATAGAAATTTTGTCATTCAGAATGGGAGCACAAAACATTTGCTTGATGTCTGGAAAGGGGGCCCTGTGAGGAAAGCTGATGGAAATGGACGTCTTCAGGACGCTAAGTCCTCATGCACTCTGGATGTTTTTACAGCTGCTGTTTTTGGCTTTTTTTGTTTTTTCTATAGCCAGTAAACTCCCCAGCATGTTATCCTATGTGTCCATGCACACCAGGAGCGAACTGACAACTCATGGGGCCCCCGGGCAATAGGGGATCATAGGGCCCCTGTGTTCTTGCCCAAACTCAAAAAAGCCTATGAAAAATGTACCAGGGGCATCTTATGGGGCCCCCTACTGACCCTGGGCCCTCGGGCACTGCCTAAGTTTCCAAATGGTCAGTCTGCCCCTGATGCACACAGACTGTAATCAACATTTTTTGGCTAGAAAAAAAAATCCAGGACTAGTGGGTTTCTAGAGGTTTTTTTAGCTGTTAAAATGCTCTAATACTGAAAAATGCAGTAAATGTGGCAAACCTGTGTTTCCGGACGTTTTTTTAATACCAAAAATATATTTTTTTATGTTGCTAAAACAAAGGTTAAAAACCCAAACGTGAGAATACGCCGCTACATGCTAACGCAATAAAGCTAAAAAAACTGAAAACCTCAAATTTTTAACGTGACTTTAAGCAGCTAACGTTACCAGCATTATCAAAACATGCAATGTGCATGGAGCGTAAAAAGCAAGAGGCGCTTTTTTTTTTTTTTTTTTTTTAAATATTTAGACCAGCCTTTCACAACCTCTTCTTCGCAGAGGAACCCTTGAAATAACTTTCTTGAGTAAGGGAACCCCTGTTAAAAATGACTGTACAGTAATACGAATTTAATTAGTTTTGCAGGACTTTTCGTATAGCGAAAAATTTGTAAACTGGAACGTCATTTCACATAGGAATGCACTGAAAACCAATTAATGCATTCCGGAGGTCAGAAAAAGTAAATGCTACTAAAATACCACATAAGTTATTTTATAAAGTCATGCGGTATTTTAGTAGAGACAACCATGTGTCAATGTTTCAGCTGTCAGCGGGGTTCCCCACAGAATGTAAAAGAATTGTCGACAATTAAAAAAAAAAAAAAACTGCATGGGGTTCTCCCTCTATCCATACCAAGCCCTTCAGGTCTGGTATGGATTTTGAGGGAACTCCCATGCCAAAGTTAAAAATAAAATGGCATGGGCCCCCTCCAAAATCCATACCAGACTCTTATCTGAGAATGCAGGTCAGGGAAGGGGGGATGAGTGAGGCCCCCCCTCCCTCAGACCATACCAGACCACATGCCCTCAACATGGGGGGGTGCTTTGAGGCAGAGGGGTTCCCCCCACCCCCAAAGCACCTTGTTCCCATGTTAATGGGGGCAAGGTCCTCTTCCCCACAACCCTGGCTGGTGGTTGCGGGGTCTGCGACCAGGGGGCTTAACCGAATCTGGATGCCCTCTTTAACAAGGGGGCCCCCAGATACCGGCTTCCCCCCTATGTGAGTATGGGGTACATGGTACCTATACTCATTCACAGAAAACAAAAAGTGTAGTGTGAAAAATGACAGGACACGGTCTTTGATAAGTCCTTTTATTAAAAGAATGTCCCCCACAGTAGATCCAACGTCGGTCACGATGCGCACCGTCACCGACCTGAAAAAAAGAATTTAAAAAAAGGCTCCGCTCCCGACGATGGCTTCCAGCCTTCTGCCTGCTCGGTGGTTTGACAGTTCTTAAATATGTAAGGGGCAGGGTCACTCGAGTGATGTCCCCGGGTGGCCCCCCGCCCCTTACATATATAAGAACTGTCAAACCACGGAGCAGGCAGAAGGCTGGAAGCCATCGTCGGGAGTGCATCCTTTTTTTTTTTTTTATTCTTTTTTTCGGGTCAGTGACAACGGGCATCGTGATTGACGGATCTACTGCAGGGGACATTCTTTTAGTTATTTTAATAAAGGAATTGTCAAAGACCATGTCCTGTCATTTTTCACAGTACCCCTCAAAATCAATAGAAGAAACCTCCTGCGCTATAATGGATGTCCTACTAATAAGCAGCTCACACTTGCCTTAACCACAAGGTAGATGAAACAATGAAAAAATCTAAAATAGTGAAGCGCTGATGTTGATAAAAGGACATGCTTAACACAGCGCTATTCAGTGATAGATAGGAAAATATTGGAACAATATTGATAACATACATGCATAACAAAACCTCAGAGAGGGGAAATAACATATATTGTGCAAGTGCTTATAAAAGAGTTCATGCTGTGTGACAGTCCCTACTATGTCAATTCCAAATACAGTGGTCACTACATAGAACACAGCAAGCCACGTGGGGTGATCACAGTGCCATATGGTGTGCGGAATAATCCATAAATGGCCAAATTGGCTCCTCACCTCCTTATTTGGACCCTTTAAGGCCAAAATACTGTGTGGGTAACCCACGTGTACTCCAGATGACTCTCCTCAGGGTAGGAACACTTAGGAACCCGACCATTAACACTTCTGAACCTTCTCCAGACTCAAGGATTCTCAGATATGGGTGACCATGGCAGGATAGTAATAAAAAACAAAAAAAGTTCCATAGTGTAAACCTGCCTTTATTACCACAAAAATACCAAAACTAATTGCCCACTCACATTATAAAAAACATAAAAACGCCTTCTGTTTCTGTTCATTCTGGGGAAAGTGACAGCTAATTCTGTGAGCTATAGTGAAGGGAAAAAAAAAAAAGCCGGCAATTGCATTTAAAAATCAGCACTGACACACTTCGTATTGCGAAAACAATTTGTAAAAAATTTGTAAACCGAGGTATTACTGTATCCACAACTCATGATGCATTCGTATGATGGTCATTGGGAAGAATGCTCCTTACACTTGTGGTTATTGGGAAGAATTACCCCCTTACAGTTAGCTAAAAAGTTCATTGGAGTCATTGGGAACTTATCTGAGAGGCAGAAATGGCTCATTGCTCAAGGAACCCCTAGCAACCTCTGGAGGAACCCTGGTTGAGAAACCCTGATTTAGACAATTGTTACAAAGGTGATGTTGCTGCTGACAGGAAGGCCACGTGCAGATATCGCGTTGTGGGATCGAGCTTTACCTCTTGCAATTCCAAAAGCACGATTTATTCACAATTCTGCTGGCCGTGCATAGGGAAACCCATTTACTTCAGTGGGTTGCCCTGAGTGCGTTTGTCACCCCAGTCGCCCCCCCCCACGTTCCCTTTGCCCTGTAGCAATTTTACTGCTACAAGGCGACATTCCTGTGCACAATCATGTAAATATACGTGATTTCGTACTTTCGCCACATGGGGGCCCATGCTATCTGCTGGAGGAAATCACACCTGAAGGAGGGAACTGGAGCGGGCCCATCTCCACCTGAACCCAGCAGATGAACCCGGCCTGGTGAGATCTGCCACAGCCTACCATGTCGCGGCATGACCCGGACCTGAGGCCTTTCTGTCTACCCCCCGTGAGTACAGCTGCCATCCATCCCTCACTGCCCCAAATCAAATTTCACCTTACAATCTAGAACTTACACAAATTGGAACTTGTAGCTTGATTCCAACTATGCTACTACTCCTCTACACCGGCACCAGGCACCATAGATCCACTGGGGCCAGTGCCACCCTTGGCCACAAGACACGTAACTGAACTCTACCGAACTTAAGCACGAGAACTCTAGCTGCAGGAAGACACAACTACGAAAAACTCCACTGCACACTGGACCATCTGCAATCAAGCACCTGGGGAAACTCTTCTGTGACGGAGGGTAGGCAGGACACAACACACAGAGTTGATGGCAAACGCAAAAAGCTTTATTGAGACAAACAGATGACAGTCACGCAACAGAGATTTGCGGGGAGGGTAAATTCACCAGTACAGGGTAGCAAGGAGGAGCTAAAACACTTATAGTCCAATACCGAGAGCCAAGGGAGAGTCTCTGTAGCAATTGTAATCCAACAGGGGGGGGGGGGGGGGTTAGTACAGGAACAGTTCCGGTAAAACAGGGAGAATGCATATACTCATGGATCCGACAGGAGGGTGCCTGGTCTCCCAGGGACAGAAGGTGGAACACAGGTACCTGTTGGAGTCCGGATCGTGCGGGTGGTCTCCCCTTCTGGGCTGAGTACTCAGGCAGCTGGCAGGCAATCTCTCCCCTGTGCTGGGTGTCTCAGGCAGCTAGCAGGTAATCTCTCCCCTGGACTGGGGGTCTCGGGCAGCTAGCAGGTAATTCTCCCCTGGACTGGGGGTCTCTGGCAGCTAGCAGGCAATCTCTCCCTTTATGGGGGTCTCTGGCAGCTGGTAGGCAATCCCTCCCCTGGACTGGGGGTCTCGGGCAGCTAGCAGGCAATCTCTCCCTTGCTGGGGGTCTCTGGCAGCTGTTAGGCAATCCCTCCCCTGCTGGGGGTCTCTGGCAGCTGTTAGGCAATCCCTCGCCTGGACTGGGGGTCTTGGGCAGCTAGCAGGCAATCTCTCCCTTGCTGGGGGTCTCTGGCAGCTGGTAGGCAATCCCTCCCCTGCTGGGGGTCTCTGGCAGCTATGGGTGCGGTTCCCCGTTCGGCTAGGGGGTCTGCAGAGTCTTGCCCCCAAAGGTCCCGCCGCAGCTGGGCTCCTTTGGTGGCTGGCGCAGTGGTGAACAACGACCCAGAGCGCCCGGCATCGGCATCAGCTTCTTAACCATTTCAATACCATGCAATTTTACACCTTCCTGCCCAGGCCAGTTTTCACGTTTCAGCGCTCACACTTTGAATGACAATTGCACGGTCATACAACATTGTACCCAAACTAAAATTTTATCATTTTCTTCACACAGCTAGAGCTTTCTTTTGGTGGTATTTAATCACCGCTGGGGTTTTTATTTTTTGCTAAATTAACAAAAAAAGACCAAAAATTTTGAAAAAAAACAAGTTTTTCTTTGTTTCTGTTATAAAAGTTTACAAATAAATAATTGTTCTTCATAAATTTAGGCCGAGATGTATTCTACTACATGTCTTTGGTGAAAATAACCCAAATTAGGATGTATTTTTTAGTTTGTAGGAAAGTTATAGAGTTCACAAACTATGGTATAGATCTGAATATTGATCAATCCTGAAGTACTGACGGCCAATCTAATTTCTTGAGGTCCAAGAATGTCAGAACAGTACAGATATCCCCCAAATGACCCCTTTTTGCAGAGTAGACAGTCCGACGTACTTCATAAGAGGAATGGCGAGTTTTTTGAAGTTGTATTTTTTTTTGTCATAATTTTTCGGAAAATGAAAAAATTAAAAAAATTATTTTCACTATTTTTTTTTTTACATACTGTCACCAGTGCAGTACAGCGTCATCATATAACTGGCATGGTGGTGAACAGGGACACTGACTGGTGACAGTATGAAAAAAAAAAAAATATATATATATATATATATATATTTTTTATTTTTTTTATTTTTAATTTTTTATTACTTTTTTTATTTTTTTTTTAAGATTATTTTTTCATATTTTACTATGACCAAAGTAGTACAATGTTTGGGAAAGTGATCAGTATTTTTTTTATTTATTTATTTTTTTTACACAATTTGCTTATAGCAAAGAATTACTTTGCTATAAGCAAGCATTTACCAGAATGAAATCGATTCATTCAGTTTTTTTTTTTTTTTTGTGCTTAGCTGTGATTTGGTCACAGCTAATCACATGACATGTGCATGTGACCTGCTGTGACCATTCACAGCTAGGCACTAGTATACAATGGATGGCATGAATGAAGCCTACCATTGTATGCAACTGTCATGTAACCTGCTGTGATTGGTCACAGAAGGTCACATGGTACCAGCAACGGAGGACGGTACTCAGATCTGTCATCGGCCGTGTCCGAGGTACACGGCCAGTGACAGATCGCGCCGCTCTGCAGTTGCGCGAACTGAGCATGTGCGGGAGCACGCCAAATGGCGTGCACCCGGAATGCAGAAGCACTTTTGCTGCCGCCAAACGGCCATTGGCCGGGTGGCAAATGGTTAAGCTGATGCGGGACGCTCCCTGGTCGTCTAGGTAACCGGGGTGGGCTGGAGCTGGTGTGCCTCGTTGCCCGGCAACAAGGCACGCCCCCTGGACAGGGGCCGCGCCTCTCGTGAGCGTGGCCTTTGTACAGGGACTTTCGCAAGCGTGGGAACTTCCCATGCCCACGCTGCGGATGACAGGGCTGAGGTGGCGTCAGTGAGACGCCGTAGCTCAGAACATCCCTGCGGGAGGCTCGCACCTCTCCGAGGAGAGGTGTTAGTCTCGCCACCTTCTCCTCTCCGGCCCTTTGGCCGGGGAGGAGAAGATAGTAGCAGGGGTGATGAAAGCCGCACCTCTCATCCCATGGCGGCAGGATGAGAGGTGGAAAGGGGGGGGTCACTGGACCACAGGAAGGAATTTGGCCATTTTGACAGGGGTCTCTCTACCATGACATCTTCTCCACACCTGACTCCCACTCCGTTTACCTTTGGAAACGCCTCCTCTACTCCTCCTTTTCATATTCCTCTCCTGCGTCCCCAAAATCTCTTTTCTCTCTCCCTCTGCTCCACCAAAACAACTGTACATCTCACCTTCACTGCTTCCATCTCCCTACTACTACTCTCATCACCTCCTCCTAATACCCCACTCTCCTGCTGACCCGAACACCAGACCTGGAAGACATATATGCGCTCATATACATCCCGCTCCCATGCCACCTTTCTCACCCTTCTTCTAACTTCTGGGGATATCTCCCCAAACCCTGGTCCTTCACTACATCGCCCACACACAAGACATCCTCTCCTGTGAACTGCCGCAACCCCTTCAATCTTATATCTGTCCCCCTGCTCCCCAAAACCACCCTCCTGTTCTCATGCGCACTCTGGAACGCCCGCTCGGTCTGCAACAAGCTCACCTCCATCCATGACCTCTTTGACTCCTGCTCCCTTAACCTCCTAGCGATCACCAAAACCTGGGTCCAAGCAACAGACTCCACCTCTCCCGCAGCACTCTCCTACGGAGGTCTCATCTGGACCCACTCACCCAAACCCAGTGGTCGGAAAGGTGGTGGGGTTGGTTTGCTCCTGTCACCACTGAGCACCTTCCAAGTCCTCCCTAACCCTGCCTCTCTATCCTTCTCTTCCTTCGAGACCCACTGCATCCGGCTATTCTCTCCAATCTCTCTGACTTCGCCACCTGGCTACCCTTCTTTCTCTCCTCTAAGCTACCCACTATCATTCTTGGAGACTTCAACATCCCTATCAACATCAATAACCCGGCTGATGGAGTGAGTTAAGGGGTAGAGAGATTTGATTATCATCAGCATAGAAATGGTATTGAAAGCCATGGGAGGCAATCAATTGACCTAGAGAAGAGGTGTAGATTGCAAATAGGAGGGGTCCCAGAACAGAACCTTGGGGAACCCCAACGGAGAAAGGAAAAGGAGAAGAGGTAGTAGAGTTGTGACACTGAAGGTGCGGTGGGATAGGTAGGATGAAAACTATGAAGAGCACCGTCACGGAGACCAAAGCAGTATGAGGAGGAGAGAATGGTTCACTGTGTCAAAGGCAGCAGAGAAATCCAGGAGTAGGAGTACAGAATGGTGTCCATTGGTTTTAGCCTTTAGTAGATTGTTTGGAAGTTTGAGGAGAGCAGTTTTGGTGGAGTGCTGACAGCGAAATCCTAACTGAATGGGATCAAGAAGGTTATTGTCAGTGAGGTGGTTGTTCAGTTGGCTGCAGACCAGGCGTTCAAGGAGTTTGGAGGAAATGAGGAGTTAGGAGATGGGTCGTAGGTTAAGATTGGTGGGGTCTAGTGAGGGCTTTTTAAGTATGGGGGTGACTAGTGCATGTTTTGAGAGAGATTAAAGATGTGAGTTAGAGAGTGTAGGATAGAGACAGAGGGTGACTGTAGCATTTGCGATGGAACAGGGTCCAGGGGGCACGTGGTTAGGTGGGCATTAGAAAAAAAAAGGTTAGAAACCTTGTCTATAGTAGTGAGGTTGAATGCGGGAAGTAGTTATTGTCCCTGTGCATGTGCACAGGGACAATCTGCGTGTTGGAGATCTCCACACAAATTGTATCGATTTTCTTTTTGAAGTGATTGGCGATCTCCTGGGCAGTGAGTGAGTTAGTGAGTGGTGGCAGTGGAAGATGAAGAAGAGAGTTGAAGGTAGAGAAACGTTAACGGGGATTGGATGAGAAGGTGTTAATGAGAGTAATGAAATAGGTTTGCTTGGCAGTGTGGAGTCAGGAATAGTATTTCTGGAGGGCAGATTTATATTGGTTGAAGTCTTTGAGACTTCGTCTTACGCCACAGACGCTCAAGAGTGCGGCTATGTTTTTTGAGGCCTCTGGTGTCATCTGTTTGCCAAGGTTGTAGGGGTCGGGGCCTGGCTGTGTATGTAGTGAGGGGGCGAGCTTGTCTAGAGAGGATGACGGTGAACTGTTTTAGATAGAAGTGGCTCGATCTGGTCAGGACAGGAATGATATTTTGTCATAGAGGTGGTCCGTAGCAGACTAGAGGAGAGAAGGTTTGAGGTGGCGAAGGATTCTCTGGGTAGCTGTTAGGTGGTTGGTGGGAGACAGGGAGAGTAAAGCTAATAATGTTGTGATAAGAGCGAGGGAGAGGGTTGTTGGAGAGGTTGCACGGAGTGCATAGATAGGAGAATACAAGGTCAAGGGTGTTGCCATTGTAGTGTGTAGAAGCCTGTATCCATTGCTTCAGGCCCATAGTTTGTAGACGCTATAACGTTTGCGCAAACCAATCAATATATAATTATTTGGATTTTTTTTGCCAAAAATATGTTGCAGAATACATTTTGGTCTAAATTTATGAAGAAATTTGATTTTAACATCTTTTTACTTTTTATTATGTTTTATAGTAGAAAATTACAATTTTTTTTTTTTTTTCAAAATTGTCAGCCTTTATTTATTATTATTATTATTATACAGTATTTATAAAGCGCCAATAGTTCGCTCAGCGCTGTACATTACAGAGGGGAACAGAACATGTGACAGAACAATACGAATACAATGCAAAACATGAGGGGATCGAGGGCCCTGCTCTTTCGAGCTTACAATCTAGGAGGGAGGGGATGGTGGCACAGGAGGAGATAGCTGTGGGGGATGGAGTGGTAGGAAGAGTGGAGGAGGTCGGCAAGTTAGCAGGGGGCGGGGTAGGCTTCCCTGAAGAGATGGAGAGTAGGTGATAATCTGATGTGTTGGGGCAGGGAGTTCCAGAGGATGGGTGACACCCTGGAGAAGTCCTGGAGGCGGGCATGGGAGGAGGAGACCAGGGAACTAGAGAGAAGGAGGTCTTGTGAGGAGCGGAGTGTGCGTGCTGGGCGGTACTTGGATATTAGGTCAGTGATGTAGTTCGGGGCAGTATGGTGGACAGCTTTGTACGTCAGCGTTAGGATTTTGAATTTGATCCGTTGCGCAATCGGAAGCCAGTGGAGGGATTGGCAGAGGGGGGTGGCGGAAACGGAGCGGTTGGAAAGGTGAATGAGTCTGGCAGCCGTATTCAGGATGGACTGAAGCGGGGATAGCCAGCGGCGAGGCAGGCCAGTGAGGAGGGAGTTGCAGTAGTCTAGTCGTGATATGATGAGGGAGTGGATGAGCTGTTTAGTGGTTTCTGGAGTTAGGAACGTGCGGATTTTGGCGATGTTGCGGAGGTGGAGTCTGCACGAGTTTGTTAAAGATTGGACTTGGGGCTGGAAGGATAGGTTGGAGTCCAAAATGACACCAAGTACTCTGGCCTGCGGGGCGGGTTGGATGGTGGCGTTGTTGGACATGATGGAGAAGTCAATGGGGGGTGGTGTCCGGGCTGGAGGGAAGACAAGAAACTCGGTTTTGGAGAGGTTCAGTTTAAGGAAGTGGAGCGACATCCAGTCTGATATGTCGCTCAACAGGTGTGTGATTCGGGCGGAGACCGAGGGGGTGAGGTGGGGGGTTGAGAGAGAGATTTGTGTGTCGTCGGCATAGAGGTGGTAGTTGAAGCCGTGAGAGTGTATGAGTTGGCCAAGGGAGGAGGTGTAGATGGAGAAGAGAAGGGGCCCAAGGACAGAGCCTTGAGGGACCCCAACAGAGAGGGGGAGTGAGAGGGAGGTGGTGGCATTATAGGTAACGCTGAAAGAGCGTTGTGACAGGTAGGATGAGAGCCAGGAGAGAGCAGAATCTCTGAGGCCGAGGGAGTGTAGTTTTTTGAGGAGGAGGGGGTGGTCGACTGTGTCAAAGGCCGCAGAGAGGTCAAGGAGTAGGAGCACTGAATAGCTTTGGCGGTTAGCAGGTCGTTGGAGAGTTTGAGTAAGGCAGTTTCGGTGGAGTGTAGGGGACGGAAGCCGGACTGTAGGGGATCGAGGAGGTTGTTGTCATTGAGGTGAGAGCATAGGCGGGCGTAGACTAGGCGCTCGAGGAGTTTAGATGTAAATGGGAGCAGGGAGATGGGTCTGAGGTTGTTCGGGTCATTGGGGTCCAGGGAGGGCTTTTTAAGTATGGGGGTGATGTGTGCATGTTTCAGAGGGGAAGGGAAAGTGCCGGAGGAGAGGGAGAGATTGAAGATGTGGGTGAGGGAGCGTAGGATGGAGGGGGAGGGAGGTTGTAGGAGTTGAGGGGATAGGGTCGAGGGGGCAGGTGATGAGGCGGGCATCAGAGAGGATCTTGGAGACTTCTTCAATGGTAGTAAGGTCAAAGGTGCAGAGTGTTGGGGGAGCTTCAGTATGAGGAATGTAGGGTGGGGTGGGAGAGGAGGTCAGAGCAGTGGTGGGGCCATGGGAGAGGGGTGAAGAAGGGGTAGCTGAGTGAGGGGGAAGGGGGTTGGAGGGAGTTTGAGCAGCGACGAAGTCCCTGTGGGTTTTTTCGAGGGGGAGGGGGGATGAGGGGGTAGCTGTGTGAGAGGGGACGGGTTGAGAAGGCGTGTGAGTTGCGGCAACGTCCTTGCGAATTGTGTCAATCTTGTTTTTGAAGTGATTGGCAATCTCAAGGGCAGTGAGTGAGGTGCTGGGTGGAGGTGGGGGTGGCGAGAGTAGAGAGTTGAAGGTGGAGAAGAGTCGGCGAGGATTGGAGGAGAGGGCCTTGATGAGGGTCAGGAAGTAGGCTTGTTTGGCAGTATGGAGGGAGGAGGTGTAGGTGTGGAAGGCAGATTTGTAGCGGGTGAAGGCTTGTTGGGATTTGGTTTTGTGCCATAGTCGCTCCAGGGCACGACTGTGTCGTTTGAGGGTTTTGGTGTGATCAGTCTGCCAGGGCTGGAGCGGTCGGGGTCTGATGTTGCGTGTGGTTAAAGGCGCTAGTGAGTCAAGGGCTGTTGACAGCCCATTGTTGTAGGCGGTCATAGCCAAGTCGGGGCAGGACAGGGGGAGGATGCGGTCATGGAGTTGATCAGCTGCGGAGTGGAGGGAGGCAGGGTTAAGGTTGCGGAGGTTACGGCTGGTAGAAGTGTGACATTTGGAGGGGTAGGCGTTGGAGGATGAGGAGATAGAGAAGGTAATCAGGTTGTGGTCAGAGAGAGGGAAGGGGGTGTTAGTGAGGTTGTGGGGAGCGCAGCGGTTGGAGAAGACAAGATCAAGGATATTACCGTCGGAGTGGGTGGTGGATTGTATGCACTGTGCAAGTGCAAAGGAGGAGGTTAAGTGGAGGAGACGGGCTGTGTCCGGGTTGTCGAGGTTGACAGGGATGTTGAAATCCCCAAGGATGATAGTGGGTAGCTCAGAGGAGAGGAAGAAGGGAAGCCAGCAGGAGAAGTCTTCCAGGAAGCGGGGTATGGATCCAGGGGGCCGGTATATCACAGCAATCTTCAGGGGGGTTGGGGAGAATAGTCGGACGCAGTGGGCCTCGAAGGAGGAGAAGGATAGGGAGGGGGGGTTTGGGAGGACTCGGAAGGTGCTCAGCGGTGACAGGAGCAGGCCAACCCCACCACCTTTACGACCGTTGGGCCTGGGTGAGTGGGTCCAGGTGAGACCTCCGTAGGAGAGTGCAGCAGGGGAGGTAGAGTCAGTGGGCTGGATCCAGGTTTCCGTAATCGCCAGGAGGTTGAGGGAGCAGGAAACAAAGAGGTCGTGGATGGCGGTAAGCTTGTTGCACACCGATCGGGCGTTCAGGAGTGCACATGAAAACGGGGGGGAGATTTTAGGGAGCAGGGGGACAGATACTAAGTTGCGGGGGTTGCGGCAGGACGTGGAGGCGGGAGGGTGTTGTGCGGGTGAGGGAGGTGGTGGAGGGCCAGGATTCGTGGAGATGTCCCCCGCGGTTATGAGGAGGAGAAGGGTGAGAAAGGTGGCATGGGAGCGGGATGTGCAGGAGCGTGAGAAACTACTAGTGGAGGTGTTTGGGTCAGTGGGAGAGTGGAGTAATAGGAGGAGGTGGTGGGTGCCATAGAGGGGTGAGGGAAGCAGTGAGGACACAATATACAATTGTTTGGGAGGAGCAGAGGGATATAGTGAATGGATTTTGGGAACAGAGGAGAGGAAAATGAGAAGGAGGAGTGGAAGAGGTATTTTAGGGAGGTTATGAAAGCAATAGTAGGGAGATGATAGCAATGAGGGGGAGATGTACAAGTTTTGGGGTGGAGCAGAGGGGTAAAGAAATGAGATTTAGGAACAGTGGATAGTAATATGACGAGGAGAAGAGGGGTGTATTATATAAAAGGTACATGGAATGGGACTCAGGTATGTAAAAGATGTTTCCTTGCAGTCTGTCCAGCATGCAGTAGAGTTTCTTGCTGTTGTTGTGTCTTCCTGCTGCTTAAGTTCTCCTGCTTTAGTTCAACTGCTGTGTTTAACTGCTCCGCACTCATTCAAAGCTTTATTGGTTTATAGCGCAAAAAATAAAACCACAGAGGTGATCAAATACCTCCAAAAGAAAGCTCTATTTGTGGGGGGAAAGAAGACATCAATTTCATTTGGGTACAGCATTGCATTGTGAATTAAAGCGGAGCTCCACCCAAAAGGGCAAGTTCCGCTGTAAGGACTGCTCCCCATTAAGGATTGACACCTTTTGGGGGGTGGGGTGAGCGAGTACCCGAATTGGACAGGTACCCGCTCCCACTCACGGTCCGATCGCCTAGGCGATCGGAAGTGGAAGGTGTCCTCCCTCCCTGTAGTCTTTTGGGACACGTGACAGGTCCCAGAAGACTACAGGACTATTCATGAAGCGTAGCACTACTCGCGCATGCGCAGTGGGTACCCGGCTGTGAAGCCACAAGCTATCACAGCCGGATGCCCACACATAAGATGCCTGCCTCCTGGAATCCAGGACGGCCGGTGAAGTGGGCTGCAGGCGACACACCATGGGACAGGTAAGTGGCTGTTTTTTTAAAAGTCAGCAGCTACAGTTTTTTTGTGAGACTTGTAGCCAGGTTTTAGAGCAGGTGTCACTCAGTGGTAGTACCAAAAAATTATTTCCTCTGGAAAGCAGATACTTTGTGACTGGGCCTTGCCATCAGACTGCTGCCGGGAGTGCTTGGCTTGTCTTCACACAAGGTTTGTGTTGACAAGGCATGGTTTGACTCCGAAAACGGGGGGGGGGGGGGGGGGGGGATAGTAGTTAATGCAAAGAGTGAAGTTATTCCTAATAAGAAGGCTAAGAATTTGTCCTAGAGTAGCGTTTAAAATCCTATTTTATTTTTTTGTTAATTCTGAGAACTGGACCAGTCTTTAAAGTGCAACTGCACCCTAAACGGGGAATTATGCTTTATACCCTCCCCAATCCTATCCTGTTTTTGGGGGGAGAAGGTACCTTGCTTTTTGACAGGTACCCGCTCCCACTTCAGGTCGGATCGATTATCTTCTACACTCAGAAGGCGCTGCTGCTTTCGTGTTCTCCATTAGCAATGAAGTTGAGCAGACTCTAGAAAATGGGTCACCAGTACCTCATGCGGATTTTTATTTATGTATTTTTTTTTTTTTTTTTACAGGAATTCTTAATAGAAACAATTGCTAAAGATGCGTATGTGTATGCTCAACGTAGCAAGAGGAAAACATTGCAGCGTCGAGACATAGGTTTGTATTGTTTTTTTGGGGGGAGGGGATAGATTTTGAATGGGAAAATGTTGCCGATAAATGGTAAAAGTTTAAACAATTCAAAATGTATTTCAAAACTGGGTTTGGATATTAAGGGGTCTGTTTATAGATGTGTACTCCCAAGATGTACAAAACTTTCATATATTTTACAAATTGAATCCAGTTAGAAAATTGTGAATCTTGGGTGAAAAAATTTAGAAGTAGATTTTAACCCTTTCTCCCTGAGCATACAGGCAACTTCATGGAAGTGGCGTTTCCTTTGGTTGCATATGTGCTTACAGTACTCTGCAAAAGGTTTCAGGCAGGTGTGAAGAAATGCTGTCAAGTAATAACTTTTTAAAATATGTATTTTAATTGTTTTTAGTTAAATCAATTTACAAAATGCAAAGTGAGAAAACAGAAGAAAAATTTAAATCAAATCAATATTTGGTGTGACCACCCTTTTAAACCAGCATCATCAGGCATCTAATTAACCAGTTATACCAAGCAGGTGCTAATGGTCATCTTGCCCCTCCAGGCAAAGGTTTCAAAATAGACTGGGATTTCAAGATGTGCTGTTCAAACTTTATTGAAGAAGAACAAAGAAATGAGGAACATTGAGGACCGTAGACGCAGTGGAAGGCCAGGGAAATTTAATGCAGCAGATGAAAGACACATCATGTGTATTTCCAGCAGATAAGCAGGGTCAGAGGGCACAATCGTCTTTAGACGCCCAAAAAGCCTTCAACGGTTTAGAATGGCCATGATAGCTTTCGGTATAGGTCCTAATTTTATTTAATGGATACAAATCTTGTACACCTCCCTCCATAGCATGAATAAGAGTGAAAAATACTCTATCTAATCCCTTCTGCAATAGGGAACCAGACAGAGGTGCCCCTTGACCCCTCCACTGTTTGCCTTAGTGGTTGTGCAATTAGTGATAGCCATTAGGCAAGCAAATAATGTAGAAGGGTTCAGAAGAGGGCATAGGGAAGACAAGATTGCAATGTACAAGGATGATGCGCTTCTTTTTGTAGGTGACATGCAGTAGTCCTTATCGTCCCTTATGCATCTAATCTCACACCTTGGAATATTTTCAGGCTTCTTTATTAATTAATTGGGACAAGTTAGTCCTAATGACGTTAGATCACCTTCAGAATTTGTGATGGGCGGAACACCTCCGTTTTGGTTTCGACCATGAACTTCTAAGTATGTGGTAAGATACCACACAGCATTTAAAAAAAAGATGTTAGCATTCATTAAAATACCGCATGAGTTATTTTATTAAGTCATGCGGTATTTTAGTAGTGAAAACATGCGGTAATGTTTCAGCTGTCAGCGGGGTTGCCCACTGACAACAGAATGTAAAAAGAATTGCCGGCAATTAAAAATTTAGCAAAAATACCAGAAACATTTTTTTTCTAAATGGCGTGGGGTCCCCCCAAAATCCATACTAGACCTTTATCCAAACATGCAGGTCAGGAATAGGGGAGACAAGCGATTGCCCGCTCCTGAACCATACCATACCACATGCCCTCAACTTGTGGGATGCTTTGGGGCAGAGCGGGCTCAGCCCCCAAAGCACCTTGCCCTCATGTTGATTGGGACTAGGGCTTCTTCCTCACAACTCTGGCCGAGGGGGTCTGCAGGTGGGGGGCTTATCGGAATTTGGAAGGCCCCTTTAACTAGGGGGCCCCTAGATCCCGCCCCCCCTTCCCCTATGTGAATGAGTATGGGGTACATGGTACCGCTACTCCATTCACAAAAAAAAAAAGTGTATTCTGAAAAAAATGACAGACAGTAGTCTTGGACATTAAAATGACAAAAATGAAAAAATATTGTACCCCGAAGTAAATCCAATGTCAGTCACGATGCCTGCCGCCACCGCTTACCTGGAAAAGAAAAAAGGCTCCTCGCTCGACGCTGCCTCCTGCCGTAACGTCACTGGGGTATGCTGGGTTGCTGTCACAAGGGGGCAGGATCACCTGGGTGGCCCCGCCCCTTAGATATTTAAGAACTGTCAGGCCGGTGGACCTGTCAGATAGCGGGAGCCAGTGTCGAGAGCACATTTTGTAAATTATCCTCTTTGCTTATTTGTAAACTGGTAGTTTAGAAAGTGTATGCAATATCCTACTTGGTTTCTGTTAGATAAAATATGGTAAGCTATGAAAATAAATGAGGGATTTGCACAGTACTTGCCAATATGGTATAATTCAACACGTGGAGAACTGAATGAATAAGACGGGTTTGAATTGTGGTATTCTAAAGGAGTCCAATATATTTGGCAATTATATAAGGAAAATAAATTTATATCTTTGCAAAAACTGTTGGATTAGATTGACCTCCCACAACATAGGTTCTTCCAATATTTGCAATTAAGGCACTCAATTCAAGCACAAGCACCTACTCATAATATGACACTACAGTGTTGCTCAATAGTAACAATATTATCACAGTGTGTATCAAAGAAAGGACTTCTGCCATGAATATATAATATACTACATGGGAGAACACAGTAAAGGACTATGTTAGTGGCTAGGAGAGGGTCATATATCAGAAGAATTGTGGGACACAAAAAGCACTATCTACCATTAGACTGGTCTCCCTCCTCCCTTCTGTGCAAAGGCTTATACATTTATTTATATTGCACAGAGCATACCATACCCCATATATCAATGGAGCCTCCCCAAACTATTGTAAATGCAACAGAGGCCCAGATTTAAAACGTTATGGAGGTGTCCCAAACTACTAGAATGATTTTGTAAATAAATTAACCTAATCTGTCACACAGCTTGTAGTAGAACCGAATCTTTGCTTATTATGTATAATAGATGAGGAGGCCATTCCCACTGGATATCTTCTAATCTGCCAACACTTGGAGAATTGGGAGCTCTGGTTAACTATAACAACTTTTCAACATAGAAACTTTCCAAATAAAATTGAAACCTGTGGCTAGCAACTCCAGGTATAGCACCACCTTCCAGGATTACTTTGCATGCTCTCTCGAACAATAATCCAGGACTCATATTTCAAACATCCCAAAAAAAGCTGGACATATTGTGTCTTCTAGCAGTAACGCGACTGTAAACACAATGTGGATGATGTACTAAAACTGGCGCTTAATTGAACAAGGTGAAGTTAGAAGCTGATTGGCTACTATGCACAGCTACTCCCGATTCTGTATGCACAAGTTTTAGTATATTTTTTCTCGGGACTGAGATTAAGCTCAGTAGTCACTTTTGCAGCAGTTCTTTTCTTATTCTGGGTCATAATCTTACACAATGTCCTTTTTTCTTTCGGTCCGTAGACCATTTTGACCACGTTTATGCTTATCAGATGACCCAGAAACTGTATATGCCACCATAATCTTTGATACTGTACCTCGCGACATGACAGATTATTGGCAACTTCAGTCACAGGTGCACCAGCTAAGCGGGCACCAACAATTTCCCCTTTTTGAAGCTCGGTAATCTCTGACATAACTCTGTATTACTAGCAGCACATGCAATGAATGACGAAAGTTAGTCTTCCCACCTGTTAGCTAGGTTTCTCATCACAGAGAAGAAAAAGAATGTCACATCACTTCCATTTTCAATGCAAAACGTCACTTTCACATCTGCAAATCATGTAGGTAGTGTTTTTTTTTGTTTTGGAATAATAAAGAAATGGCACATAATGTTAGTATGGAAAAGTAGGTCTTTTGTTTTGTTTTTGTTTTTTTTTCCTCTTTTGTGTAGGGTGTGCAGGTTCTGACAAATATTAAATATGCTGTTTGGTACATATAATTTGCCAATGTTATTGATGCTTAGAATATTATGATATGCTAACAAATCTGTAGAACATTTATGGCTAACAGTGTATGGGTTGGTTGGTTTGTGATGGTTGGAAATAAGTCAAACTTAAATAAAGTATCTGGTTAAAAACAAAAGTGTGTGTATGCTTTTTCAGAGAGAGAGCGGGTACAATGAAAGGGTGGCAGTATTTACCTATGTAAAAAAAATCTAAAAGTGGGTGTGAGAGGACCTTGTTGATGGATTGTGTGATGGTACCGAAGCATTTTGGGTGGAGCTGCATATGGGTGTGCATGCTTCAAAGTTTCTTATTGTAGTTTGCTACCTGCCACACTCCTTGCACAGATAGAAAGGACTGGAACTGCTTTACTGGACCCGGCAATCTCAAACCATGCAGAGCTTATTAATATTCATGCACAAAACTTTTGGGTAGCAGTGACCATACCATGATTCATTCAATGTAAGCTGTAAACAAGAGGCACATATTGGAAAGCTAAAAACACTTAATTTTAAGAGAACAGAATGCAAATTTTTTCAAATTGACTATGCAAACACACTGCAAAATATATTCCTGTGGGCAATAGGTTTAAAAGGCTAAAAATGAAACCACCTGTCCAAAGTTATAAAGGTACAAATTAGAAAAGGACATTTAAACCATTCAAAAATAAACCATATTTAAAATAATATAACATGATAATGCCTAGGAATTTGAGATGCTTGGAGTGCCTCAAGCCTACCCTATCCGAGAGGTGTCCCATCCTTCTGGTGCAGCTGTGTGGGCTTTGGAGGAGTGGTGCGAGCCAGGCATCAGCAGGAGGAGAGGTGGGTTTCAGCGGAGTGTGGAGCGGTGAACGCTGGGAAAAGTCACTTGGTCACTGAGGAGTACTGGGAGATGCCGGCTGGGCGTGAAAGGAGGAGAGCCGACATGGTGAGGACCGGAATGAGCAGGATCCTTTTGGATTCCATGGATGGTGATCCCCTTAGTCTAGACCACCCAGCAACACCCTGAATTACACTTGAGAAGAGGACAGAGCGTTCCAACAGTGCTTTGCACATCGGGTAACAGTAAGGGTGCAGCAGCAGAGCTGATGAAGGAGGAATAGAGGTGGCGCATGAGGTTCTGCGGGAAGTGCTGAGTCTAAATTGATTTATATTTTTAAAAGGAAGTGTAAGTGGAATCGCCTAGTGGGTCCAGAAGAAAAGAAAAGCGGCATAAAGAACCCCAAGGGGGGACACTGTTAAGAGTTACTACTATTGTACCTTAAATAAAAACATAAGAGTACCTGCAGTAGTCTATAGCCCTAATCTGTAATGTGGAAGCAATCTCATGGTTTTTTTATTTTAATCTATAAAGATAGAAATATCACACGAACTATATGAAGAATAAATCCGTGAAAGGGGGAGGGACTAAAACACCCCAAATAAGTACAATTAAAAAATTTGCTCCCAGAAGAGAATAAGTTCAGAGGGTCAAACCCCAGAGAGACAACATGGAGCAAGTAGAAGACGGGAGATGGAAAATAATATGGGGGATCGCTCTAGACTGTTACTGGGAGTATCCAATCTAGGTCAAGTTGAAATTATAAATACAGAAAATAAATTGGATATAGAAAATATTAAAGAGCAAGGAAAAAGTTCACAAATGCCTACAAAAATTGAAATAGCGGAAATGTTTGTGAGGTTAGAACGCTCCATAAAAAGCGAGATGGTGGTAATACATAAAGATTTGGGGCAAGTACTATCATGAGTAGAAGAAACTGAGGAAAAAGTGGATAAACACACTTCCAATTAATTTGGAAAGGCAAATGGATGAAATGCGAAAGGATCAAAGGAAACTGCTACATATGATGGAGGATCAGGAGAACAGTGATAGGAGGAATAACCTGAGGATTTGGGGTTTGCCTGAGGTATCCCAAGGAGAAGATTTGATGGCGACAATGAGGAAAGTGCTTTAATACAATAGCAGATCAGTAATAGACCAACTGAAAATTGATAGAGTACATAGAATTGGAAGACCCCCAAAGAGCGGCAAGTGAAACCCCCAGAGATATGATTGTGTAATTTCACTATTAGGAAGATAAAGCAAATCTATGGAAGAAGATTAGAGGTATACCATTAATAACATATGAAGAAACAAATATACAAATTTTTGCAAATATAGCACTAGAAACATTGGCTAGAAGAAGAACTTTTAAACCATTACTGGAGCAGATGAGAAAAAATGTATGATACAGCTGGGGGGTTTCCAGCACGTCTAATTAGATGGAAAGATGGACACTCAGCTAGATTGATGTTTCCAGGAGAACTACAGTACTTCTGCGAGAGACTAGAATTACAGCTAATGAACATCCCAGGATGGACAGAAGTGGTTAAGAAATATGTGGGAATAGTAAAATTGAGATGGCAATTAGTCCCCCAAAAAATTGCAGAAGAGATAAAATGAGTGGGGGGGGGGGGGGGGGGGGGGTGAATAAAGAAGATTGAGGATTGTTGTATTTTTTTTTTTTTCTCCCCCTATTTCTTCTCTTCTGCCTCGTGAAATTGGAAAGGTATAATAGGGTATAGAGTAATAAACAGAGTAGGGTAGAGGTGGACAAGGGAAGGTTGTTTTTTTTTGTTTTTTTTTGTTTGTTTTTTTGTTCTCCTAGGTAGCGTAAGGATTTTAGAAGGCAAGTGGGGACAGGAGATCACACATATAACTGGATTCAAGACCCAGGGACTGGGGATATGGGTTTAGTCGGGCGTGTGTTCGCAGAGTCCACCCCAAAATGGAATGGACAGTGGGACTAGGACCACAAACTATCCAAAGGCAAGAAAAGGGGTTTGGGGGGAGCGGTAGGGGGGAAGGGTATAGGAGGGGCATGGGGGGAGGGGAGAGAGAAGGGGAGGGATGGGGTGTCTAGATTTTTGGTGGAGGTATCTTCTTGTTCCTGAGTATAGATATCTGTACTTCTCTTGGGGTGAATACAGAAGGAGAAAAAGGAAAATTATAGGTAATGGAGGAGGTCAATTTCATGACCTGTAATGTGAAGGGATTGAATTCCCCGGCGAAGAGGCATAGGATTCTTACAGAATTACATCAACACTCTATTGAAGTAGTGTTTTTACAAGAGACTCTTATACTTCAGGAAACAAAAGTTAAGTTATATTCTAAATAATATCCAACATGGTATTGTGCAGATTCACCAACAAAACACGCCAAAGGGGTAGCAATTGGTATAGCAAAGAACTTAAGATTTAATATTGAGGATAGGTGGGTGGATCCTGAAGGTTATTATTTTTGAGAGGGAAACTACAGGAAATGGAATGCACAAAAATCCAATGGCTTATCTAGAGAACATATTAAGAAAACGTTTGGATCTTAAGGGCGAACTAATTGTGGCAGGTTTTAATTTCTGCTTGGATCCCTTGATGGATACTTTGTCACGTGCAGAAGGAGGGAGGTAAATGCTTAAAGTCTATTAAAAAAAGAATTAAACACCCTAGAGAAAAAGATTTTGTTGTTCTCCCCTGCGCATGGGATGTACTCCAGACTGGATTATATAATAGAACATAGACTTTTGGGGTCTCTGGTTAAGGTGGATATAGATATTATATCAATATCGGACCATACACCTGTTGCAATAAAGTTACAATGCAGAAAAGAACAGAATAAGATGAATATGTGGAAATTAAATGAGACGCTCCTGCAGGATCAAGAGACGGAAGAAAGAATAAATAAAGAAAGAAATATAACGGTATTTTAGAATAAACAAGACTGAAGGAGTCTCGATTGCTACGGTATGGGAAGTGCATAAGGCATATGCAAAAGGATTACTGATTGCTATAGGAGCAGAAAAAAAGAGAACAGCTGAAGAAAATTTAATAGGGGTATTACATGAACTAGAGCAATCACATAAAAAGAGAATAGTAAAAGATATACAACAGAAAATAATTAAAAAAAGAGATGAACTAAATAACTTAATGGAACAAGAAACGAGAACATTCAATAAGATGGCAAGGGAAAGATATCAGTGGGGGAATAGACCTGGCAAATATTTAATGAGAACATTAAAGAATAAGAAATCGAGGAATTTTATAGAGCGAATTAAAGATGATTATGGAGAAATGGTATACTCAACCACTGATATCGCTAACCGATTCCAAAAATATTATAGGAAATTATATGATGTAAAATCTAAAAGAAAGGGAGGTGGAAAGCACTAGAAAAAGGCAGATATATTTAGAGGAAGCGGGATTACCGAGATTGGGAGAAGAAAGTTTAGCTGCTTTAGAAAAACCAATAACTCAGGGAGAAATTGAAGCTGCACTGAAGAGTACAGTTGCAGGGAAGAGTCCTGGACCAGATGGCTATACAGTGAGATATTATAGGAAATTTAAAGAACAATTAGTCCCTAAAATGAGTGTATATATGTGAACGCACTAGGTGATGAGATGGAAAGGAGGGACGAGTCATTACAGGCACATATTACAATTATACCAAAAGACGGGAAAGATATGTTCCCAATGTGCTAGTTACAGACCCATATCACTGTTGAATATTGATACAAAATTACATGCAAAGGTTTTGGCAACTAGGATGAAAGGCTTAATGCTGGAATGGATACACTTAGACCAAGTGGGGTTCATACCAGGGAGGGAAGGAAGAGATAATGGGTTGAGATCATTGCTACTTCTGCAAAAACGTAAGCGAGAGAAGTCCCCCGTACTGGTCCTGTCGATGGATGCTGAGAAAGCTTTCGACAGGGTGGACTGGGGATTTATGATGGATACATTGAAGGCTCTAGGAATTGGACCTAAAATGAGAAAGTGGTTAGGAAAGCTGTATAGCCAGTCTACAGTGAAGGTTAACAGCTCAATATCAAAGTTCGGTAAAATGCATAATGAAACAAGACTGGTATCCGCTTTCACCCCTGTTATTTTTCTCTTTATCGTCGCTTCTTGCGACTTTACAAAAAGTGTTGATGTAAAAGGGATACAGATAGGAGATGTAGAACATAAAGTTGCAGCATATGCAGATGATATGATGGTCTATGTTGTAAACTTCAGGTTGACATTACCCAATTTAATGAGAATATTATGGAGATTTATCAAATTTAAAAATTTCTTAAAAATTTTAAATATTAATGTCCCGATAGTGAATTCTCTCCGTAAGGCTTTTTTCCCTCTTTCACTTGGAGAGAAAAAGAATTAAGATATTTAGGAATAAAATACAATTGACCTCGTCCCTCAAGACCAGGTAAACTACTTTAAAAAATGAGATAAAAGATGAATTGAGGAGAATCTCTATAGCAGGGGTCTCCAAACTTTCTAAACAAAGGGCCAGTTTACGGTCCTTCAGACTTTGGCGGGGCCTTACTGTAGCCAGTAAGAGTGGAAAATGCTCCAGCATCAATGGGAATAGGCCATGGCTTGGGGGTCAGTGGGAGTAATAATTAGTACCTGTGGTCAGTAGGAGGAGGAATAGTGCCCCGACATCTGTGTCAGTGGGAGGAATAGTGCCCCGACATCTTTGTCAGTGGGAGGAATAGTGCCCCGACATCTGTGTCAGTGGGAGGAATAGTGCCGACATCTGTGTCAGTGGGAGAAATAGTGTCCCGACATTTGTGTCAGTGGGAGGAATAGTGCCCCAATGTTGGTGTGTGTGTGTGGGGGGGGGGGGGGGGGTGGATGGTGACTCAGTGATAGGGGCCGGATAAAGGTAATCAAAGGGCCACATTTGGTAAAATATGGTAAAGCTGTTGATGGTTCCAAAAATCTTATATGAATTTCATATGCTACCAATATACCTACCGGGAACTTATTTTAAAGTCGTAAAAAAAGATGCTGAGATATATATGGTGAAATAAAATATGAAGTGCTGTGTAAAAACACAAGCACTTTTACACGGAATGTGTTTAGAATATGGGATTTAAATTATAAACAAATGGGTTTGGAGTATGACTCCTTGTTAATACCGCTGGTGGGAACAAACTATTTCCCACCAGAGAAAGAGGATGTGTTTTTGGTAAATGGATAAAAAAAAGGGAATGCACAGTTAAGATAAAATGAAAAAGAGAAATATTCTCCTTTCAGGAATTAACTGTTTTTTGTTAGACGAATGGCAATATCTCCAGCTAAGACACTTTACTGCAATGCTCCCACAGCCATTAAGGACGGTGGAGGATTTTAATCCATTTAAACAAAGGTTTAGTGTAAATACGATACAAAAACATTGTACCCCCCATATTTATAAGATTCTCACGGCAATAGTGGGACCCACTTCCCTACCGTTTTGTGGAGAAGTTGAAAATGGAGCTTGGATTATCATTGAACGAGCAGCAGAAAAAGAACATATTTAGATTAACACATGGGGCTGTAGATATGAAAGTAGTCGAAATGAATTACAAATGTTTAGCAAGATGGTATATTACACCTAACGTGGCACATAAGCAACAAGTAGAGAAATCACCTTTTATATTGGAGGGGGTGTGGGATTAAGGGTACAATGGCACATACATGGTGGGATTGCCAGAAGATACGGGAGTATTGAAAGGAAATAATTTACCAAATAAAGGCGATTGTGGGGATTAGTATTTAGAAGGATCCATGAGTATGTTTATTCCATAATACCAAGTTTTCAGTGAAACAATATAAGAATTTGATATTCCATTTAATAAATGCAGCAAAAGGATTGATGCCTAAATTCTGGCAGGTCCAGGAGATACTAAAAATAAAAGACTGGATATATAGGGTGGATTAAATGTGTATATGTGTGTGTGTGTGTGTGTGTGTGTATACAGTCATGGCCGAAATTGTTGGCACCCTTGATATTTTTCCTGAAAATCAAGTATTTCACACAAAAAAGGTATTGCATTAACACATGTTTTGCTATACACATGTTTATTCCCTTTGTATGTATTGGAACAAATATAAAACAGAGGCAGAAAAGCAAATATGACATAATGTCACACAAAACCCCAAAAATGGGCTGGACAAAAGTATTGGCACCCTTAACTTAATATTTGGTTGCACACCCTTTGGAAAACATAACTGAAATCAGTCGCTTCCTATAACCATCAATAAGCTTCTGACACCTCTCACCCGGAATTTTGGACCACTCTTCCTTTGCAAACAGCTCCAGGTCTCTCTTATTGGAAGGACACCTTTTCCCAACAGCAATTTTAAGATCTCTCCACAGGTGTTCAATGGGATTTAGATCTGGGCTCATTGCTGGCCACTTCAGAACTCTCCAGCGCTTCTTTGCCATCCATTTCTGAGTGCTTTTTGACGTATGTTTGGGGTCATTGTCCTGCTGGAAGACCCAGGATCTTGGACGCAAACCCAGCTTTCTGACACTGGGCCCTACAGTGCGACCCAAAATCCTTTGGTAATCCTCAGATTTCATGATGCCTTGCACACAGTCAAGGCACCCAGTGCCAGAGGCAGCAAAACAACCCCAAAACATCATTGAACCTCCACCATATTTTACCGTAGGTACTGTGTTTTGTTCTTTGTAGGCCTCATTCCGTTTTCGGTAAACAGTAGAATGATGTGCTTTACCGAAAAGCTCTATCTTGGTCTCATCTGTCCACAAGACGTTTTCCCAGAAGGCTTTTGGCTTACTCAAGTACATTTTGGCAAACTGTAGTCTTGCTTTTTTATGTCTCTGTGTCAGCAGTGGGGTCCTCCTGGGTCTCCTGCCATAGCGTTTCATTTCATTTAAATGTCGACGGATAGTTCGCGCTGACACTGATGCTCCCTGAGCCTGCAGGACAGCTTGAATGTCTTTGGAACATGTTTGGGGCTGCTTATCCACCATCCGGACTATTCTGCGTTGCAATCTTTCATCAATTTTCCTCATCCGTCCACGACCAGGGAGATTAGCTACAGTGCCATGGGTTGCAAACTTCTTGATAATGTTGCGCACTGTGGACAAAGGCAAATCTAGTTCTCTGGAGATGGACTTGTAACCTTGAGATTGTTGATATTTTGCCACAATTTTGGTTCTCAGGTCCTCAGACAGTTCTCGTCTCCTCTTTCTGTTGTCCATGCTTAGTGTGGCACAGACAGACACACAATGCAAAGGTTAAGTGAACGTCTCTCCTTTTTATCTGCTTTCAGGTGTGATTTCTATATTGCCCACACCTGTTACTTGCCCCAGGTGAGTTTACAGGAGCATCACATGCTTGTAACATTCTTATTTATCCGCAGTTGTGAAAGGGTGCCAATACTTTTGTCCAGCCCATTTTTGGAGGTTTGTGTGACATTATGTCGAATTTGCTTTCTTTCCTCCCTTTTTTTGTTTTGTCCCAATACACACAAAGGGAATAAACATGTGTATAGCAAAACATGTGTTAATGCAATACGTTTCGTGAGAAATACATGATTTCCTGGAGAAATATCAAGGGTGCCAACAATTTCGGCCATGACTGTATATATATATATATATATATATATATATATATATATATATATATATATATATATAGTGTCTGTGTGTGTGTGTGTTCACATCACAGTGCTTCTTGAAACCAGTAAACCCAAAACAGGTGTGTGTTTTTTAAGGGCAGGACAGCTGTCAGCAACACATCCAATATCATCACACTGATTGGAGTCAAGGTTGGCTCACTCCTGGCTCCAATTAGCTCTGGGTGAAGTCATTAAGCTAGGGCCTCACATACTTTTCCCTCCCTGCACTGTGAATGTTTACATGTTATGTGCAATTAAACCATGGCAACATCTAATGTTTGTGTAATATTATGTGTGTATATATATATATATATATATATATATATATATATATATATATATATATATATATATATATATATATATATACACACACACACAGTGAGGAACAGAAGTATTTGAACACCCTGTGATTTTGCAAGTTCTCCCACTTAGAAATCATGGAAGGGTCTGAAATTCACATTGTAGGTGCATTCCCACTCTGAGAAACAGAATTAAAAAAAAATTCAGTAAATCACATTGTATGATTTTTAAAGAATTTATTTGTCTTGCACTGCTGAACATAAGTATTTGAACACCTGAGAAAATCAGTGTTAATATTTGGTACAGAAGCCTTTGTTTGCAATTACAGAGGTCAAACGTTTCCTGTAGTTCTTGACCAGGTTTGCACACACTGCAAAAGGGATTTTGGCCCACTCCTCCACACAGATCTCCTCTAGATCTGTCAGGTTTCGGGGCTGTCGCTGAGCAACACAGAGTTTCAGCTCCCTCCAAAGATGTTCTATTGGATTTAGGTCTGGAGACTGGCTAGGCCACTCCAAAACTTTGATATGCTTCTTACGGAGCCACTCCTTGGTTATCCTGGCTGTTTGCTTCCGGTCGTTGTCATGTTGGAAGACCCAGCCACGACCCATCTTCAATGCTCTGACTGAGGGAAGGAGGTTGTTGCTCAAAATCTCACAATAAATGGCCCCATTCATCCTCTCCTTAATACAGTGCAGTCGTCCTGTCCCCTTTGCAGAAAAGCACCCCCAAAGCATGCTGTTACCACCCCCATGCTTCACAGTAGGGATGGTGTTCTTGGGATGCAACTCATCCTTCTTTTTCCTCCAAACACGATGAGTGAAGTTTAGACCAAAAAGTTATACTTTGGTCTCTTCTGACCACATGACTTTCTCCCATGCCTCCTCTGGATCATCCAGATGGTCATTGGCAAACTTCAGACGGGCCTGGACATGTGATGACTTGAGCAGGGGAACCTTCCGTGCAATGCATGATTTGAAACCATGACGGCATTACCTTTGAAACTGTGGTCCCAGCTCTCTTCATGTCATTGACCAGCTCCTTCCTTGTAGTTCTGGGCTGATTCCTCACCTTTCTGATCATCAGTGATACCCCACGAGGTGAGATCTTGCATGGAGCCCCAGTCGGAGGGAGACTGACAGTTGTCTTTAGCCTCTTCCATTTTCTAACAATTGCTCCAACAGTTGATCTATTTTCACCAAGCTGCTTGGCAATTGCCCCGTAGCCCTTTCCAGCCTTGTGGAGGTCCACAATTTTCTCTCTGGTGTCTTTTGACAGCTCTTTGGTCTTGCCCATGGTAGTAGTTGGCGTCTGACTGACTGTGGGGTGGACAGGTGTCTTTAAAGAGCTCAGACAGGTGCTACTAAGTTAGATTGAGTGGAGTAGAGGTGGACTTTTTAAAGGCACAGTAACAGGTCTTTGAGAGCCAGAATTATTGCTGTTCTTAGGTGTTCAAATACTTACGTTCAGCAGTGCAAGACAAATACATTCTTTCAAAATCATACAATGTGATTTCCTGATTTTTTTTTTTTTTCTTTTAAATTCTGTCTACCGGAGTGGGAATGCACCTACAATGTGAATTTCAGACCCCTCCATGATTTCGAAGTGGGAGAACTTGCAAAATCGCAGGGTGTTCCAATACTTCTGTTCCTCACTGTGTGTGTGTGTGTATATATATATTTTATATATGTGTATATATGTATACTGTGTGTGTGTATGTATGTATGTATGTATATATATATATATATATATATATATATATATATATATATATATATATAAATATAATCTCCTAGATTGTAAGCTCAAAAGAGCAGGGCCCTCGAACCCCTAGTGTTTTGCATTGTATTGTTACTGTACTGTCGCATGTTCTGTCCACAAATGGAGAAACAGAAAAAGGGCGCACCGACCTAGTACATTATCGTTTAAAATAGTTTATTAAAGAAACAAAAATAGGTATCATACTCACAATCCACTTAATAACACAGGCATGTCAAACTGTTTCTCCATTTGTATCCAGTGTATTCGGACCACCCCGGTCTGTTGAGGGCAGCAAGCAGTGCATATTCCAGAAAATTCCAGAACATTCCTATTGGGTCTACTGAGTCCTTTCCTAGCGCAGGAGTAAAGTGTTTGTTGTGTTGCATGTTCTGTCCCCCTTTGTAATGTACAGCGCTGAGCGAACTGTTGGCGCTTTATAAATACTGTATAATAATAATGTGTGTGTGTGTATGTATATATATATATGTGTATGTATGTATTTGTGTGTATGTGTTTATGTGTGTGTGTGTGTATGTGTATATATATATATATATATATATATGTGTGTGTGTGTGTGTGTATAGAAAATATTTTCTTTTGTAATGATGAAATTAATATAGTATATAATAAAAAAAAATTAGGTATGCTTGTTAACCACTTGCCTACCAGGCACTTATACCCCCTTATTTACCAGGCCAATTTTCAGCTTTCAGCGCTGGGCACAGGTGAGTGATCTGCTGGGCACAGGTGGGCGGAGCTAGTGGGCGCACTGGGCACAGGTGGGCGAAACTTGCGGGTGGCACTGCTGGGCACCGATCATCAGTGCCCTGATGATCGGTGCCGATCCCCGCTCTGACAACTGCCGGTTCTCGGCAGTACTTTCCTCACGATCTGACAGCGTGAGGAAAGTGCAGCCGAGAACCAGCACTTGCATTTCCCTCTGATCAGCGTGTCATTGGACACCGCTGATCATGTGGTAAAAGGGCGCTGTGATTGGCCTTTTACCACATCGCGTGATCAGCTGTGTCCGTAGGACACAGCGATCACGGAGATCGCCAGGTGCGCGCCCCCTGGGGCACGCAGGAGAGCGCGTTCTGGGAGGACGTCATATGACGTCCACTCAGAACTGTCCGGCCGCAGTGCAGCCCTCATTCGGCTATCTGCGGTCGGCTACTAGTTAAATAGTCTTAATGTCAAAATACATTTAGTATAGTATAGTTAGTCCGGCTGAAAAAAGACAAAAGTCCATCCAGTTCAACCATAGAAAAAAAAAGTTATAATCCTATACCCACAGTTATTCCAGAGGAAGACAAAAAAAACCCCAGCAAAGCACGAACCAATTTGCATCTGCTGGGAAAAAAAATTCCTTCTGGATCCCCCGAGAGGCAATCGGATATTCCCTGGATCAATGTTACCTATAAATGTTAGTATCCAGTTATATTCTGTGTATCTAAGAAACAATCCAGGCCTTTTTTGAAGCAATCCACTGAGATGGCCAGAACCAACTCTTGTGGGAGTCTATTCCACGTTTTCACAGCTCTAACCGTGAAGAAACCTTTCCGTGTTAGGGGATTAAGTTTCTTTTACTCCAGACGTAAAGAGTACCCCCTTGTCCTCTGTGTTGACCTCAGGGTGAATATCTCTACACCGAGTTCACTATATGAACCACTGATGTATTTATACATGTTGATCATATTGCCCCTTAATCTCCTCTTCTCAAGAGAGAATAAATTCAGTTCCTCTATTCTTTCCTCATAGCTGAGCTCCTCCATGCCTCTTATCAGTTTAGTTGCCTTCTCTGTACTTTCTCCAGTTCCCCAATGTTCTTTTTGTGAATTGGTGCCCAAAACTGACCTGCATATTCCAGATGAGGTCTTACTAATGATTTGTACAGGGGTAATATATCATCTCTCTGGAGTCTATACCTCTTTTAATACAAGAGAGGATTTTGCTCGCTTTCGAAACTGCAGCTTGGCATTGCATGCCATTATTAAGCTTGTGATCTACCAGATCCTTCTCCACTATTGATTCCCCCAGTTGTACCCCCCCCCCCCCCAGTATGTATGATGCATGCATATTCTTAACCCCCAAGTGCATAACCTTACATTTATCAACATTAAATCTCGTTATTCCACTACACAGCTTGGTGTCATCTGCAAAGACTGAAATGGGATTTTTAATCTCAAACCCTATATCGTTTATAAATATATTAAAAAGTAAGGGTCCCAACACTGAACCCTGGGGTACACCATTGATGACCCCAGACCATTCAGTTTTTGAATCATTAACCACTACTCTCTGAATACGATCTTTTAGCCAGTTTTCTACCCATTTACATACAGATTTTTCCAAGCCCATAGACTTTACCTTACACATTTGCTGTGTGTGGGGAACTGTGTCAAACGCTTTTGCAAAATCCAAGTAAACCACGTCCACCGCCACCCCTCTGTCCAAGGTTTTGCTCACCCCCTCATAAAAAGAAATCAGATTTGTTTGACAACTTCTGTCTTTCATGAATCGATGCTGTCTGTTGCTTAAAATATTTTTTTCCAGCAAGAACTCATCTGTGTGGTCTTTTATTAAACTCTCCAGTATCTTCCCAACTATAGATGTTAAACTAACAGGTCTATAATTACTTGGTAAAGATTTTGACCCCTTTTTAAATATTGGCACCACATTGGCCTTACGCCAATCCAGTGGTACTATGCCAGTCATGAAAGAGTCCCTAAAAATTAGAAACAAAGGCTTTGAAATGACAGAGCTCAATTCTTTAAGGACTCGTGGGTGACATTTAAGAAAAAAACATTATTTATGACTTAGATGTACATTTTTAAAATGTTCATTTTAGATGCACTTTTCAGTTCATACTAAAAGCATCAAACTCATTTCATGATATTTGTCTGGACAGGTACTCAAATATGAAAACACTGTATCAATGTGTATTTAATGAAATATTACTTTTTTTTTTTACATTTTGTAACACTATGAAAAAGGAAATTAAGGCCACAAAAATCCAAAACAAATGACAGGTTGGAAAAAGAGTAGGACGATCCCCAAAAATCCTTTAAATATATTAATGGTAAAAGAAATCAGGTCTGGGCATCTAGGCCCCTTACAAGATGATTTACAGTTGGTGACATAGAAGACAAATTAAATACCTCTTTCAGCAGGAAAATGAGGGAGCTAAAGTTCATAATGGAGATAGTATTGACATAGCCACAAAAGAACCACAATGGCTAAAATTAGATGTGGTCCAGAAACATTAAGACAAAAGGGCAGTTGCACACAGGCGTACTAATTTACTTATGTTTATACTCAGGATCTTGTTGTCAGATCCTGAGTAAAATGTTCTGTAAAGACCTTGTATAAACATGTAGGGGTGCTTAAGCATATGGACGAGTAAAATCCTTCATTGCCAATGTTGTAATATACTAATTTTATACTTGTGTAAACATGCGTATGAGCATAAATGAATGCACTCAAATACTCATCTCCGTATTACTGATTTTTACTCAGCTATGTGCATTATTCCATAGACAACAATGCATCTAATTTCATTGTTTCTAATTTTTACAGACTGTTTAGTGCTGGTCTGAGATTGTCTTGGTTACATGCTTTCTTGGCTGTATCAGTCAGTTAATGACTGCTCTGATCGGAGATCCTCCACCTTTTACTGCTTGCCATTTTGAAGCCCTCTGATTTTGTTCCCAAGCTCCTGGTAAGAGGGAGAGCCCTGATCAGCCACTGTACACTTTCACTGTTCAGCCAGGATCTGGATGAGGAAAATGGGCACAAACTGAAGGCTGCAGTAGCAGCCTGTGCTTAACCAGCCACTATTTGGATGTACTACGTACGCCTAAAGAGCTGGACTGGCTGAGGGGGATATGATCACCATAGATAAATACACAGGTGGCCTATATAATGAACATTAAGTGGAGTTATTCACTTTTGGGTCATTGTAAAGGACAAGGGAGGGGGGCCAGTCTTACATCTGGAGGAAAAGAGGTTTAACCTCCACATACGAAAAGGCTTCTTCAAAGCAAAATCTGTGAAAATGTGTAGTCAACTCCCTCAAGAACTAATTCTGGCCAGTTGAGTATTTTTTTTTTTAAAAAAAGAGTTGGATGCATTCCTAAATGTTCAAAATATAACTGGATATTAACATTTTGTAGGTAATAACACTAGTTTGCTGATCCAGGGAATACCCAATCACCTGTGGGATCAAAAAGGAATTTGTCCCCTCTGGAAGAAATTGGACTTGCTTGATGGGGCTTTTTTGCCACCTTCTGGAAAATTTGTGGGTATAGGATTGTGTATATGGGCTTATAGGTTTCAAATTTAATTTTTCTATTGATTAAAATCAATGTGCACAATAGCAGCAGCACCTAACATTGTCACAAAAAAAAAAACAACAACTATGTGCTCAATGGGAGTGCACTTTTCCTTTCTTCATATACTTCCGAGTTTCTGATTGGGTTTATCTGGATGTGTGAAAGCTGATCATGGTGTCTGTTGATTTCCTATTGAAGAGAGAAAAGTTCAGGAATAAAAAAAATTTAACATACATATTCACCTAGTTGGCTGCAGCATCGTTCCAAGCTGCATCTGTACCCCGCTGTCTCTACTACGAGAACTGAGCAATCAAAGACCTCTGATCACTCATTTCTCAGATCCTCTCTGAGCACAGAGCGGTGACTTTCAGTCATTGCTTTCTGCTCTGTCCCTCCACTGCAACACTAGACGGTGGAGGAGGTTGAAGTGGCTAGCTTAGGCTCTTGGCTGCATGCTAAGAGGCTGCGCCAGGTGCCGATCAGGCAGTTTGGGTGGATCCCGACATAATTGGATCACTGCAGAGCCTGAACTGGCTCTGACATCCACCGATAATGGTCTTTAGCTGTGACCTTCAACTTTGGCCATACTTCTCATTTAAGGGAGAGAGTGGGTTTGGTCTTATAGGTCCATTATAGAAGGGGGGGGGGGTGGCTAAAAGGATCATGAAGAGCAAAACGCGGTGGCAATGCACGGAAAGAGCAGATATTTTGTAAAAGGTGTTATATGTGATACAGTGAAGGAAATAAGTATTTGATCCCCTTCACAAAACATGACTTAGTACTTGGTGGCAAATCCCTTGTTGGCAATCACAGAGGTCAGACATTTCCTGGAGTTGGCCACCAGGTTTGCACACATCTCAGGAGGGATTTTGGTCCACTCCTCTTGGCAGATCCTCTCCAAGTCATTAAGGTTTGGTGGCTGACGTTTGGCAACTCGAACTTTCAGCTCCCTCCAAAGATTTTCAATCCGATTAAGGTCTGGAGACTGGCTAGGCCACTCCAGGACCTTATTGCGCTTCTTCTTGAGCCACTCCTTTGTTGTTTTGGCCATGTGTTTTGTGTTTTGTGTCACTGTCATGCTGGAACACCCATCCAGGACCAATTTTCAATGCCCTGGCTGAGGGAAGAAGGTTCTCACCCAAGATTTGATATTGCCCAGTTCATTGTCCCTTTGATGCAGTGCAGTTGTCCTGTCTCCTTAGCAGAAAAATACCACCAAAGCAGAATGTTTCCACCACCATGTTTGACAGTTGGGATGGTGTTCTTGGTGTCAGCATTCCTCCTCCTCCAAACATGGCGAGTTGAGTTGATGCCAAAGAGCTCGATTTTGGTCTCATCTGACCACAACACTTTCAACCAGTCATCCTCTGCATCATTCAGATGTTCAGTGGCAAACTTCAGATGGTCCTGGACTTGTGCTTTCTTGAGCAGAGGGACCTTGCGGGCACTGCAGGATTTTAATCCTTGTCAGCATAGTGTGTTACCAATTGTTTTCTTGGTGACTGTGGGCCCAGCTGCCTGGAGATCATTGACAAGATCCTCACGTGTAGTTCTGGGATGATTCCTCACTGTTCTCATGATTGACACTCCACGAGGTGACATCTTGCATGGTGCACGAGACCTAGGGAGACTGACAGTTTTGTGTTTCTTCCATTTGCGAATGATTGCACCAACTGTTGTCACCTCACTAAGCTGCTTGGCGATAGTTTGGTAGCCAAGTCCAGCCTTCTGTAGGTCTACAGTCTTGTCCCTGACATCCTTGGACAGCTATTTGGCCTTTGCCATGGTGGAGAGTTTGGAATCTGATTGTTTGATTGCTCCTGTGGACAGATGTCTTTTATACAGGTAACAAAATGAGATTAACAGCGCTCCCTTTAAGAGACTGCTTCTAATCTCAGCTTGTTACCTGTATGAAAGACACAGGGTAGCCAGAAATCCTGCTGAATGATAGGGGATCAAATACTTTTTCCTTCACTGTAAGCCCACAAGGTTGAAGTGTGATCGACTAATATTAATAATTAATTGTTCTTGTGAACTTTGTGTTTTGTTCACACATAAGTGACTTGTATTTTTATTCACACATTGGCACTTACTGTATGTAAATGAGAAAATAGCCACTGTTAGACTTTTTTGTTCAGCATTAGCACTTTACAAGTGAAAAAATTGTCATTTTTAAAAAAAATTTCTATTCATTGATAGTTAAGGAGGGAGTAGGGTAGTTTCAGTACTGTACTAATCCTAAATATTTTATACCAACTCAAATTTTTTGTTGTCTCAGACCATAAGTTCTGTTAGGTACTGGAGCCCAGAGTCTTTGTAGAGCTTTGGGTGAGCAAAAGCCTCCATTCCAAGGTCCACATCATACATGGTAGCCAGACCTCATTAGTCTCAGTTGTCCACAGCCCTTTATATGCATGAGCTGTCTGATGCTCAGGGATCTTTCTCTTTGGCCAATACCACAGGTGTTTGGAAGCGATTGGGCGGCCACCCAGCTGCCGGATCACTTTCATCTGATATACACACACTCCTGGTGGCTGCAACCACTGAGTGTGTGTAAAGCCGCCCGCTGTCAGGTCAATACGATGTACGGACCTGACCGTAAAGTGTTAAGTTATAAATAGCTCTGCATATGAAATACATATTTGTATAAATAAAGTAAGACCAGTAATTAATAATAGGAAGTATACTAATAAAATTATTGTATTAGTGAGAGGAACGTAACTTTAGATGCAGCATTCATAATATACAATGAACTACCTAGTTAAAATAACCTAATAAAACAAGAACCTCACAGGTAAAGAAGCCACTTGTAAAACAGAATATCAAAAGGTCATATTAGGAGTCCTAAATCGGTTGTCACAAAACTTTTATTGCCTAAAAAGCAATTTAAAAATATTACAAAGAAATGCATGATAAATGAATTGGCAGCATGTATATCAGTTCAAGACCTTTACCTTACAGCATAGAATCTCAATAGCCTTCGTAGGTACATATAATCATGGTATTAGTAATATTAATGTATCTAACATATGTTTTGTGTGTTGGTAGTCTTTTTGGGTGTACAGGACATCAAAAGGTAAAAAACGAGTTCTGGAATTGAAAACTAAATTAATAGAACATCAGGAAAAAAAGTTACATAAGGTGTAGCCAAAATAGGGGGATATCGGTGAAGTATAGCAGGTAGAAAAAAAAACATTGGGATAGCAGCAGGGAGAGTGAGGGAGACAAATCTTTATCATAGTCAGGTTACACCTGTATTTGACATTTGGAGAAAAAAAATTGGGTTAGAACTCTGGTAGTGGCAAAGTTGAACACTTTCATTTATCCCGTTAATACATAACATCACTTTTTTTCTATTTTTCTATTTCAGATAATGCAGTAGATGCCTTTGATGAATTTGCATTTTTGGAAGGTATGACAAAAATGATATGCTATATTTGGTGCACTTTATTTTTTCTACATTTATATTCTTGATGCAGTTTGTAGTTAGGAATTAGGTGAGTTTATAACTCTGATTTTCTCCTGTCAGGAAAAACTGTATCTAAATTAAACCAGTGCGTATGAGGCCTTGTAAGTTCTATTTGCTAGTTTTAAAAAGGTAAATAATGAAAATAAGCAAAATCGCAAGACACTCAAAATAAAAATAAAACTCTGAGATCTTTTTTTTATCCCTCAGATAAACACATTTAACAGTGTCATGAAAAATTATTCATACCTCTTGAAGTTTTCCACTTTTTGTCATGTTACAACCAAAAACTAAAATGTGTTTTATTGGGATTTTATGTGATAGACCAACACAAAGTGGCACATAATTGAGAGGTGAAAGGAAAATGATAAAATTTCAAAATTTTTTTCAAATATCTGAAAAGTGTGGTGTGCATTTGTATTCAGCCCCCCAGAGTCAATACTTTGTAGAACCACCTTTTTGCTACAATTACAGCTGCAAGTCTTTTTGGGTATGTCTCTACCAGCTTTGCACATCTAGAGAGTGACATTTTTTCCCATTCTTTGCTGCTCACAGACACTCCCCATCCAATCTGACAGAGCTTGAGCTATTTTGCAATTTTCAAGTTTTGCCACAGAATCTCAATTGGATTTAGGTCTGGAGGGATTGGCAGAGAGGGGTAGCAGACACTGAATGGTTGGTAAGGTGGATGAGCCTGGCAGCAGTATTCATGATGGACTGGAGGGGGGATAGCCTATGTAAAGGTAAGCCAATGAGGAGGGAGTTGCAGTAGTCGAGGTGAGAGATAACCAGAGAGTGAATTAGGAGTTTTGTGGTATCATTGGTTAAAAAGGGCCACATTCTGTAGATGTTGCGGAGATTGAGGCGGCATGATTTGGACAGGGATTGGATGTGGGCCTGAAAGGATAGTTCAGAATCCAGGGCTAACCCTAGCACCCTGGCATGCAGGGATGGGTTGATAGTGGTGCTATTGATCTTGACTAAGAAATCAGGAGAAGAGGCACGTGGGGGAGGAAATATTATGAGCTCAGATTTGGATAGGTTAAGTTTTAGGAAGTGGTGTGACATCCAGTTTGATATGTCTGTTAGTAAATCAGAGATACGTGAGGAAACTGATGGGATGAGCTGAGAAGTAGTGAGATAGATTTGTGTGTCATCAGCATAGAAATGGTATTGGAAACCATGGGAAGTGATCTGTGTAGATTAAGAAAAGGAGAGGTCCAAGGACAGAACCTTGGGCGACACCGACATTAAGAGGAGTAGGAGAGGAGGCAGTAGAGTTTTAAGTGACACTGAAGATGTGCTGAGATAAGCAAGATTCAAACCAATGGAGAGTACAGTCACGGAGAGCAAGTAAATCATTTTCTGAGGAGGAGAAGGTGGCCAACTGTGTCAAAGGCAGCGGAGTGGTCCATGAGTAAGAATACGGAATAGTGATCATTGGTTTTAGCTGTTAGTAAGCTGTTTCTGAGTTTTAGGAGAGCAGTTTCTGTGGAGTGTTGTGGGTGAAATCCAGACTGAAGGGGATCGAGAAGGTTGTTCTCAATAATGTGGCAGCTCAGCCAGTTGTGGACTAGACATTCAAGAAGTTTGGAGGCAAAAAGGAGTAAGGACATGGGTCTTAGGCTGCCAAAATTGGTGGGGTCCAGTGAGGCCTTTTTAACCATTTGCCGCCCGCCCTATGGCCGAATGGCGGCCGGCAAATGTCATCAGCGTTCCGGGTGGACGCCATATGGCGTCCTCCCGCACATGCGCAGATTGCACTACTGCAGAGCCGCGCAACGGTGCGATCTGTCATCGGCTCTGTACCGCGGACACGGCCGATGACAGATCTGAGTATCGGCCCCCGTTGCCGGTACCATGTGACCTGCTGTGACCAATCACAGCAGGTCACATGACAGTTGTATACAATGGATGGCTTCATTCATGCCATCCATTGTATACTAGTGTCTAGCTGTGAATGGTCACAGCTAATCACATGCACATGTCATGTGAGTAGCTGTGGCCAAATCACAGCTAAGCACAAAAAAAAAAAAAAACCCTGAATGAATCGATGTCATTCAGGTAAATGCTTAAATGCTTGCTTATAGCAAAGTAATTCTTTGCTATAAGCAAATGCTTAAATAAGCAAAAAATGTAGCAATAGATGAGTAATTCTTTGCTATAAGCAAATTGTGTAAAAAAAAAAATTTTATAAAATACTGATCACTTCCCCAAAGTAGTACAATGTTACTATGGTAACATTGTACTACTTTGGTCATAGTGAAATATGATAAAAAAAATCTTTAAAAAAAAAAGAAAAAAATTGAATAAAAAAAAAGAAAAAAAAAATATTTTTTTTTGTCATACTGTCACCAGTCAGTGTCCTCGATCACCGCCATGCCAGTTATATGATGACGCTGAACTGCACTGGTGACAATATGTAAAAAAAAAATAGTGAAACTAATTTTTTAAATTTTTTTCATTTTCCGAAAAATTATGACAAAAAAAATACAACTTCAAAAAACTCGCCATGCCTCTTATGAAGTACGTCGGACTGTCTACTTTGCAAAAAGGGGTCATTTGGGGGATATCTATACTGTTCTGACATTCTTGGACCTCAAGAAATTAGATTGGCTGTCAGTACTTCAGGATTGATTAATATTCAGATCTATACCATAGTTTGTGAACTCTATAACTTTCCTACAAACTAAAAAATACATCCTAATATGGGTTATTTTCATCAAAGACATGTAGCAGAATACATCTTGGCCTAAATTTATGAAGAACAATTATTTATTTGCAAACTTTTATAACAGAAACAAAGAAAAACGTGTTTTTTTTTCAAAATTTTCAGTCTTTTTTTTTTTTAATTTAGCAAAAAATAAAAACCCCAGCGGTGATTAAATACCACCAAAAGAAAGCTCTAGTTTTGTGAAGAAAATGATAAAATTTTAGTTTGGGTACAATGTTGTATGACCGTGCAATTGTCATTCAAAGTGTGAGAGCGCTGAAAACTGGCCTGGGCAGGAAGGTGTAAAATTGCCCGGTATTGAATTGGTTAAGTATGGGGGCAACTAGCGCATGTTTTATGTTTCAATAATTTGTATTGGAAACTTTTACATAGAAATACAAGATATACCCGTATGCAGTAGATAAACATTCTACAGTCATGGATGCTTGAGGTGATTGTCATGGATAAAATTAGAAAAAAAAACAGGTAAACAGAACAGAGAAAAAAAAAAAAAAATCATACAAAGACCAGTGACACAATAACGTTTACATGTAAAATGTCAAAGCTTAGAGAGATCAGCTAAAGAACGTTCTTCCAAAGTGAGGTGTTCACGCAGGTGGGTTTGTTTGATACCAAGGTTGCCATAGGCCAAGTACTTTTCTATATTTACTTTTGCTTGAAGCCATCGCAAGTTCATAAGTACAATGCCTGTGAACTAATGCGATAGAATCAAACGCAGTGGGCGGATGAGAGGTTTTCCAAGATCTAGTGATACTCAATCTATCTGCTTAAAGATAGTGGGTGACAGAGTGTTTAGCATGGGGGTTAATACTGTCAATATTTAAATTCAGTAACACTAAATCCGGATTTAGGGGAACATAGGACTGTGAAATAGCTGACAAATGTTAAAAATCGTAGAACAGAGTAGTTTAGGAGCGGACAATGCCAAAAGATGTGAATAAAGCTCTCAGGGTTCCCGCAGTTCCTCTGGAACAAAGGGGATACATGGTTATTAAATGTGCCATTTTAATGGGAGTGAGATGCCATCTAAGGGATATTTTTTGTGTTAATTCCCAAAGTGTCGAGCAGCAGGTAACTCGGTAAATTGATTGTAATGCGTGAAGCCACTGTTGCTCAGTATTGGAGAAGTGGTTTAACCATAGTAAATAATTTCTTTTGGTTTAAGATATTATAGAAAAGTGAAATAGCAGTAGAGTGAGAGATATAGTTCCAAGCGGGTTTATGAAGTTTGTAAAAGGGGTAGGATTGTTTAGATAGGCAATGGGATATACTAAGGTAGGTGAAAAGTAATTGGGGAAGTAGGTGGAATTCTTGTTGAAGAGATGCGAATGATTTAAGAGAAGAGTTGTTAAAAAAATCCTGAATGTATGCTATGCCGCATGCAGACAAGTGGCGTATAGGAATATCTTCAATAAGATGTAGTAAAATGTGCAAAGGAAGATTAGGCATCACTGCTTGCATGGAAGGACAAGGAGCACAGATGAGAATCCGCTATGCAGAGATTGTCGCTATAATAGGCAGGGGGAGAGTGGGTGAGATCGGCATCCCTAGGGGTATTCCCAGGAGCCATGCACTTAGATTCTCTCCTTGAATGTAGGTAGATTCTATTTGACTCCACAATGTAGCAATAGATGAGTTATTAAACCATTCTCTCAGTTGTGAAAGTATCGTTGCTGTAACTAGCGTATGTTTTAGAGAGTTGGGGAAGATACCAGTAGAAAGGGAGAGATTGAAGATATGAGTTAAAGAATGAAGGATAGAGCCAGAGGGTGACCGTAGTATTTGCGAGGGAACAGAGTCCAGGGAACAGGTGGTTAGGTGGCCTTTAGAAAAAGTAACCCATCTACTATAGAGAAGGTTGATAAACAAGGGAAGTATAGATTGTGCAGGTGGACAAGGAGTGTAGGGTGAGGGAGTAAAGAAGGACGAAGTAGTGAGTTGAAGGTAGAAGAGAGTTGACGGGGATTGCGTGAGAGGGTGTTAATGAGAGTGATAAAATAGGTCTGTTTGGCAGTGGAGACAGGAATTGTATTTTTGAAGGGCAGATTTATATTGGTCGAAATCTAGCTGGGTCTTAGTCTTACGCCATAAACGCTCAAGAGCACGGCTACATTTTTTTTTAGGCATCTGGTATTGTCTGTTTGCCAGGGCTGTAGCGGTCGGTGCTTAATTATGTGTGTAGTGAGGGAGGCCAATGTGCCCAGGGTAGATGACCGTGATCTGTTGTAGACAGAAGTGACCAGCTTGGGGTAGGACAGAGCTGAGAACTTGTCATCGAGACAATCTGTTGAGAAAAAGAAAAGAAGGGTTAAGATAGTGAAGGTTTCTACAGGTAACTGTTCGGTAGTTGGAAGCCAAGGAGAGAGTGAAGCCAATAAGGGAGTGATCAGAGAGGAAAAGAAAAGTTGGTGAGGTTGCAAGGTAGGAGAGTAAAAGGTCGAGGCAGTTATCATTATAGTGAGTAGAAGCATGTGTCCATTGTTTTAGGTCAAAAGGAAGCTTCACACCGGTCCAGGAGGCTGATAGTTACATACAGTGGGGATCGAAAGTTTGGGCACCCCAGCTAAAAATTTGTATTAATGTGCATAAAGAAGCCAAGGAAAGATGGAAAAATCTCCAAAGGCATCAAATTACAGATTAGACATTATAATATGTCAACAAAAGTTAGGTTTTATTTCCATCATTTACACTTTCAAAATAACAGAAAACAAAAAATGGCGTCTGCAAAAGTTTGGGCACCCTGCAGAATTTATAGCATGCACTGCCCCCTTGGCAAAGCTGAGACCTGCCAGTGTCATGGATTGTTCTCAATCATTGTCTGGGAAGACCAGGTGATGTCAATCTCAAAGGTTTTAAATGCCCAGACTCATCTGACCTTGCCCCAACAATCGGCACCATGGGTTCTTCTAAGCAGTTGTCTAGAAAACTGAAACTGAAAATAGTTGACGCTCACAAAGCAGGAGAAGGCTATAAGAAGATAGCAAAGCGTTTTAAGATGTCAATATCCTCTGTTCAGAATGTAATTAAGAAATGGCAGTCATCAAGAACAGTGGAAGTTAAAGCAACATCTGGAAGACCAAGAAAAATATCAGACAGAACAGCTCGCAGGATTGTGAGAAAAACAATTCAAAACCCACGTTTGACTGCACGATCTCTCCAGAAAGATCTGGCAGACACTGGAGTTGTGGTACACTATTCCACTATAAAGAGATACTTGTACAAATATGGTCTTCATGGAAGAGTCATCAGAAGAAAACCTCTTCTACGTCCTCAGCACAAAAATCATCGTTTGAAATTTGCAAATGAACAGACAAGCCTGATGCATTTTGGAAACAAGTTCTGTGGACCGATGAGGTTAAAATTGAACTTTTTGGCCGGTATGAGCAAAGGTACATTTGGAGAAGAAAGGGCACAGAATTTAATGAAAAGAACCTCTGTCCAACTGTTAAGCATGGGGTTGGATCAATCATGCTTTGGGGTTGTGTTGCAGCCAGTGGCACAGGGAACATCTCACGAGTAGAAGGAAAAATGGATTCAATAAAATTTCAGCAAATTTTGGATGGTAACTTGATGCCATCTGTGAAAAAGCTGAAGTTAAAGAAAGGATGGCTTCTACAAATGGATAATGATCCTAAACACACCTCGAAATCCACGGGGGATTACATCAAGAGGCGTAAACTGAAGGTTTTGCCATGGCCTTCACAATCTCCTGACCTCAACATAATTGAAAATCTATGGATAGACCTTAAAAGAGCAGTGCGTGACAGACAGCCCAGAAATCTTAAATAACTTTTGTAAGGAAGAATGGGCAAAGATACCTCAAACAAGAATTGAAAGACTCTTGGCTGGCTACAAAAAGCGTTTACAAGCTGTGATAAAAGTAATAAAGAATGCAGCGCTACACTCAAATCATAAAAATATGTGAATGTGGGATCCCAAAATATCATATAAATTAAATAAATGTGACAGTGTTAACAATAAATATTAATTAGTGCTCATCAATAATACCATCAACACAAATATAATAAATAGCTCAAAACATGTGAAAGAACATATGAAAAAAACATATCCATATACAGTATATATGCATAAACCAAAACTACACATATGTCAGAGTAGTCCTTGCTGGAAGTGGCAGCAGAGGAGAGATTGATACTACAACATTTTCCTGGAGAAGAGCCAGAGTGGGAATACTAAATTCTGAGAAAACTGCCTTTGGAGTGATTTTGTGCTTGGAGGATCCGTGAGGGGGATCCACTACTGCTCTTTGATCCGCAAGGGTCGAAGGGATGAGGTGAGAGGCTTATCCAGATGGTGGTTGGATTCTCAGATTTGTACACACTCAGAAATCTGCACGAGTTTCACCTATGGTCACTAACAGTATTATTTGGAAGCACCGTTTACTGTTTTGTCACCATTAATATTTTTTGGACTTTGAGATACACTTTCGTTTGTACCATTATTATGGTTATTTCACTTCACAACAGGCACGTGTGATTATATCATATATATGTGTAGTTTTGGTTTATGCATATATATATATGGATATGTTTTTTTCATATGTTCTTTCACATGTTTTGAGCTATTTATTATATTTGTGTTGATGGTATTATTGATAAGCACTAATTAATATTTATTGTTAACACTGTCACATTTATTTAATTTATATGATATTTTGGGATCCCACATTCACATATTTTTATGATTTGAGTGTAGCGCTGCATTCTTTATTACTTTTATCTATTATAATCACTGGTATATGATTTAATGTTAGCAGCTTCCCTTGGGATTTATACACATATTTATTTATATTTTTTATTAGTTTAAAACACTTGGGAGCGCAGGAGGTTCACACCACTACTGTTACAAGCTGTGATACTTGCCAAAGGGGGCAGTACAAGATATTAACTCTGCAGGGTGCCCAAACTTTTGCAGATGCCATTTTTTTGTTTTCTGTTATTTTGAAAGTGTAAATGATGGAAATAAAATCTAACTTTTGTTGACATATTATAAGAATGTCTAATCTGTAATTTGATGCCTTTTGGAGATTTTTCCATCTTTCCTTGGCTTCTTTATGCACATTAATACAAATTTTTAGCTGGGGTGCCCAAACTTTCGATCCCCACTGTACCTGATTCTTTGTATTTATTTACCGATAGCTCAATGCTATGTAAGAGACAAATCATAGGATCCAACCCTATGTCAATCCCAGTTATTATCTCAATTCATTTAACTATTAACTTCCAAAAAACGTGAATTTTCGGACATTCCCACCATATGTGAAACACTGTGCCAATCTCTCCGCATCCCCTCCAGCACCACTTTGAATTCTCCACACTCATCCTGTGCTCAACATTCGGTGTGATGTGCCATCTTGTCAAACACTTATAATTTATTTCCACCTCTCTCATACTCATATTCTCGTGAGTCAATCTATATATCTTTTTCTGTTTATCCTCATCTAAAACCACCCCCATATCTCTTTCCCATTTTGTTATATAAATTAACTTTGTGTTCATGTCTAATTCAGTGAGTATTCTATATACTTTGGCAATACTGTGCTTCCCATCCCCTCGTGACTCCAACATCCTTTCAAACAAATTCCAATCCTTTTTTAATCTCAAAGGTTTCGGGAGATTCCCAATAAAACATTTTAATTGATGATATCTCCACTCATCTATCCTGATGAAGATCTCTCCCTTTTTCTCTTCCAAGTCTTTAAGTGATCTCAATTCCCCCTCCACCAATATATCTCTCAATTGAACATCTTCCCTTTTAAACCATTTCCCTGTTATCTCCTCTCTGCCCGGAGGGAAAAACTCTGTGTTTCCTAGTGGCATTAATATAGAACTGAAATCCCACTTCATATTTTTGTGCAAATTATCCCAAACCCTTAAAACATTTAAAGTGTAAAGACTTGTGCTACCTTTAATTCCTCTATACTGTGCTGGCACCCATATAATCTTACTCAAACTAGTTCCACTAAGTTCATTCTCAATTTTCACCCAACTTTTCCCTTTTGGATTATATGTCCAATCATAGATTCTTGCTAAAATTACTGCTTTGTAATATCTTTTAACATCTGGCAATCCCAATCCCCCCTTCTCTTTACTCCTGCTTAACGATTCATAGGATATTCTTGGTTTTTTATTTCTCCATATATATCTTGTTATCATTCTTTTCATTGTCCTAAAAAAAGCTTTTGGGAATTTGATTGGAATCATTTGAAATCTATACAGTATTTTGGGTACAATTACCATTTTTATCAGGTTTATGCGTCCTATCCATGACGGGTTTCCCCCCCTCTAATGCTTTTAATTCCTCCTTGATCTCATTTAACATTGAAATATAGTTTCGTTTATACTAATACTTATGTGAAGCAGTGAGTTTTATTCATAGATATTTTATATCTCTTTCCCTCCATATAAAGGGAAATTCCTTTTGTATTTCTTCTTTTTCACCCTTTGGTATATTAATATTCAGAATCTCAGTTTTTGTTGGGTTAATTTTTAAGTTCGATAGTTCTCCATATTCCTTCAGTACCTTCATTAACTTTGGAAGTGTTATCCTGGGATTCCCCACATACAGCAACAAGTCATCCGCAAAGGCCGCTACTTTATGTTCTGTAGTTTCTGTCTGAATTCCTTTTACATCCCCACTATTCCTTATTGTTGACAACAGGGGTTCCAATGACAGAACGTACAACAAAGGGGACAGTGGGCAACCCTGTCTTGTTCCATTTGACATCCCAATGGGTTCCGACCTCTCCCCATTTACCGTAATAATTGCGGTGGGCTCCCTATATAATTTTCCTATCCACTCTCGCATTTTCACTCCGATCCCCAGGGCTTCCAGGGTTTCCATCATAAAGCCCCAGTCAACTCTATCAAATGCCTTCTCGGCATCGATTGACAGCACTACCACCGGAGCATTTCCTTTTCTGCTTTTCTGAATAAGCATGAGAGTTCTCCACCCGTTATCTCTACCCTCCCTCCTTGGGACAAAGCCCACCTGATCTCCATGTATCCATTCAGGCATTAGATCTTTCAATCTATTTGCTAAAACCTTTGCGTACAGCTTAGTATCAGTGTTCAGTAATGAAATTGGTCTATAGCTAGAGCACTGAGAAGCATCTTTTCCTTCCTTGTGAATAAGAACTACATGGGCCTGTAAAGATTCTCTCCTCATCTCCATTCCACTTCCCAAGTCATTCATATATTTCTTCAACTTGGGTAATAATAATTCACTATATTTTTTTATAGTACCTCACGGTATAACCGTCTGGTCCTGGACTTTTCCCGCTCCTGTACTTTTTAGTGCTGCTTTTATTTCTTCCTGGGTAATTTCTGCATCCAAGGAGTTCAATTGTGCTTCGCTTAATTTTGGTAAGCTCGCATTTTTTAGCTATATCTTCCTTTTTTCAATGTTTACCTCTTTAGTGTCTTTTAAAGAAACTTGGGAACTAATATTATACAGCTTTCTATAGTACTCCGTAAACACTTTAATAATCTCTTTAGTTGAATGAACCAACTCCCCCTTGGGGCTTTTTATTGTATCTATATAATTTCTGTTTTTCTTTTTACTCAGGGCTCTCATGAAATATTTTCCTGGTTTATCTCCCCATCTGTATCTCTCACTTAATACTTTATTATATACTCTTCTCCTCTCCTCTTCCATCAATGTCTCCATTTCTTCTTTCTTAATTATTAACTTCTGCCTTGTTTCTTTTGTTATTTTATTCTTGTATATCTGTTCCAGGTCAAATATTTCTTTTAATAGCCCACTAATTTCTCTCTTCTTTCTTTTTTTCTTTTTAGCGCCAATCGCAATCAAGATTCCTCTTATATATACACCTTATGGTTCTCCCACACTGTAGCTATCGACACTTCCTCCGTCTCGTTCTCCTTAAAATATAGCTTAATCTCTTCCCCAATCTTCTGAGCAGTATCCTTATCCAGGAGAAGCGCCTCATTTAACTTCCATCCTAAACCTCCTGTCCACCGCCTTCCCCATCCCATTTTCATTATAACAGGTGCGTGGTCCGAGAGTGTCCTTGCTTCTATTTCTACTTTAACCAGAAATTCAATAAGTTGGTGATCTACTAATATATAATCCAATCTCGAATATATCTCATGTGCATTTGAGAAGAAGGTATAGTCTCTATCATTCATATGCATAATTCTCCAGATGTCCACTAGTTGGTACTCATGGATCACCTTTTTCAAAACTCTCAGAGACCTACCCCCCCCCCCCCCCCTCTGCACAGAAGAGGTAGCATCCTTTTGTGGGTCCATACAGAAATTGAAATCTCCCGCTACTATCAAACGGCCTTTTTTAAAGTTTTTAAATCAGTTTTTTCAATGCACCCTTCAAAAACATCTCCGGCTTCTTATTAGGACAATATATATTGGCTAATGTGCACTCGATTCCTTGTTTACCTTTTAAAAACAAGAATCTCCCCTCCGGATCTGTCTTTCTATCCTCCAGCTCGAACCTTATATTCTTTGCCAACCCTATTGCAACCCCTTTTGCTCTTTTAATCGGGGAGTCAGCATAATACCATATTGGATAATATTTAGATTTTAACTTCACATTTGACTCTATCTCAAAATGTGTCTCCAGCAAAAATACTACTGAAGATGCTCTGTGATGTAACTCTTTAAATAATCTAAATCTTTTCCCAGGACAATTCAACCCATTCACATTATAAGTTATAAACTGTATTTCTTCCATCTTCCTTCTTAATTCTTTCTGCTTCTCCTCCAACTCTCCTCCTCCTCTTTCCTTGCTTTTATACCTCCCTCTATCATGCAGAGTGTTGACCCTAAAACCCCTCCCTCTCCACCTCCCCACCTAAGCCCCAACCCCCCATCCCCTCCCCCACCCCTTTTTAGGCTTGTAAACTGCCTACTAATCATTTGTGGGCCTAATCCCACCTTTGATTTAAGACTTTGGGGTTGACCTCCGCCCATGAACGGCTCTCCCCTCTCTCTATCCAATTGACTCAGAAAATTTCCACCAACCCCCCAGAACTGAAACTCTGGAGGGGGTATCATATCTTAAAAAGGGGGACGGTGAGGAAGAGAGAGAGAGAGAGAGAGAGGGAGAAGAAAAGAGAAAAAAAAATCCTTTTCTCTTAATTCTCTCTCCTCTTTCTCCCCCCCCTCCCAAACCCCCCCTCCCTCCCCCTCCGACCCGCTGCCAGTCCTCTCTTCTTATAGCTTCTATTACTCCTTCTTCCCACCCAACTATCTCCATTCTTTGCAAGTCCAGTCTATCACAAAAGTCTCTCAATTCCTCCGGAAATCTTAGGTAGGCTGTATTTCTCCATTTCTCCATCCAATTAGGCACGCTGGGGTTCCCCATCTATACTGCACGTTCTGTTTTCTCATTTGCTCCAACAAGGGTCTCAGGGATCTCCTTCTCGACAGGGTCTCTGGTGTGAAGTCCGCAAAAATCTGGATATCTATTGCTCCAAAAACTAATTGTTCTTCCTTTGATCTTCCTCCAGATCTCATCTTTATCCCCATACTTTTGAAATTGGACAACTGTATCTCTCAGTCTCTCCTTCCCAGTAACCTGAGCCTTCCTATTCTGAAAACTCTGTCCCATTAAATCAAGTCTAGTTCAGGTCTGTCCATTATGGAGTTTAAAATTCTGCAAACTAATTCATACAATGCTTCCCCTTTTGCAGCCTCTGGAATTCCTCGTACCCTGAGATTGCTCCTCCTTTCTTTATTTTCTTGTACTTCCATCCTATAAAGCAATTTTTTCTGAACATTCCCCATATTTGTTATCATCTTTTCTAAATTGACTATGGTTTGGGCCTGATTTTTAACTTTCTCCCACTCTCAATAACAGATACCCTAAATCATTACGAATAGTTGTCATTTCTTGCTTTATCATTTTCTTCAAATTTGAAACATTTCTGTCATCTTTTTTATTTGGTACTTGTAATTCACTGTCAGATTCTTTCCTCTCCATAATATCCTCTATTTGTTGACTTCAACTACTATTCATGCCCAATGATAATCTAAGGCTATTTCCCAGACTAGTTTCCGTTTCACCCTTTTCGCTTGCGCCTTGGGACCTTTCTGGAGTAACATTTCCTTGAGATGTATATTTCTTAATCGTACCCGGTTGAGACCCTTTGAACCCACTTCCTTTTAACTCCTTTATTCTTCATGTCCTCTATGGGTCTTATTTTCTTCTATGTGCTCAAGACAGGAAGATACCAAATGTCTATATTTTGTGACCCAGCCTTGCCTACTATTTTTCCTTTTACTTTATTTTTCTAAGTCACCTTGGTCCTCTTCTCTTCACTACTTCTTCATGACCCTTGGGAATCCCCCGCTCCTCTCTTTCACCCTTTGCTCCTCTATACCACTAAGGATATCAGCACACAGTAAGCCCCAGCCGCTCTCACTCACCCTTCTCTTTCAATGTTTTTCGGGTGGAGGGCTTTCCTCAGATGCTCAGTCCTCAGGGGGATTCCTCCGGGTCTCCTGGGCCTTTCTTTTATACCCCACTGCTATTTGGGGTCCATCCTTTAACAGCAAGCTGGGTCTAAGCCCGTACAGCAAGCTGGGGAACGAAGCCAGGAGCGAACCGGCACCTTCTGCTCTCCTCGGGACGCAGGCCGGCTTCTTTTCCTCCCAGTGTTCCTCCGCGGCTTACCCCGTGGTCCCGCCTCGTCTCCCAGCAACCCGGCTCGTTGTTACGTGAAGCTCAAGGGGAACGATCTCCTTCTCCACCTCACTGCTCCTCACATCACCGACCCTCCGACTGCTCCACCAATGCCCCCGCACTCCGGTGAGTCTGTCCCTCCTTAACATGTATCTAGAGGGCCCCTGGGAAGGTCAGGAAGCGAAGCCTAGTGGGAAGCTACTGCCTCGCGCTCTCCTCGGCCGCCATGTTCAGGCTCCTCCCCCCCTCGCATACACAGGCTCCTTATGGTGATTCTTGCTATTATTGCTCCATTAAACTGTTTTATATTGTCTGCTGGTTATGAACATTACAGTTTTTATTCTGGACATTAGCCGCAAGCACTCTGATCTTTTATGCTTAGCATTTTATTCTTCAGGTTTTCTGCTTTGAATGTTTTTTTGGGGGGTTTTAAGTAATCATTGTGCAAATAATGCAAATGCAATTCAAGATGCTCCGGCAATGAAAGTGTTACATACAATTAGCTTATTAGTAAGAGGGGGAGCCCTGGCTGGAGATGAGCTTAAAAGGACACTGAATAACTGAAATATTTTTATTTTTTAAAGAAACCACTTGCTTTTATGTTGCACTTGGAAAATAACTGTTTTGGGTGTCAATAATAATTTCCACAATCAAGGATTCTGGATCTTAGTATACACTTGCTTTGCAAAATACAGTACAACTGTGCTAGTGCAATTGTTTGTAAATAATAAAATAAAAGGGATTGATCAGTTTAGGTTTTCATTAATATTTTCTTTCCTTTTTCTAGGCACGCTGGATTGATATGGTTGCTAACAGACATGAAACAAAGAATATAGCTTTCAACAATCAACAAAAATGTTTTCCATCCTACCACGTGCTTGGGAAGGAGAATTGTACTTCTTTTGTTGTGTTTTTATTTTTACATATATAAATATGCTTTTTGTGTATAATTAATAGATTTCACTTAATGTGTTGGTTTATATTTATTAGTCCAGTAATTATGTGGATCCAAAAAGAATAACTTTATTTTTCACTAACTTTCTGTGGTATTTCTAAAAATCTACTTTAAACTCCTGCTTAAACTCCTGCAAGCATATAGACAGATTAAAGGGCAGCCTCATTTCTGCTCACTCACTCCTGTCCCTACAGTCTAATAAAACTAAATGGGGAACTGTACTTCTAAAGAGGATTGCAGGGTACATTTTGCTGTGCCAAGTATGAAACTTCCCTGGTTTGGTGTGTTGAAAAAGAGGAGCAGAATTTAATTCCCTGCCTAGTTCTCCCTTTAATGCTTCTGTGAGCTGATTCTTTCTTCCAGCAGGAGGAAGGAAGTCCATACCTTCAGACTCCAGTGGAGGGAACACACTTATATCTTAATATAAGATAGTGACTTTCATTTTCTTTTCCTGTATAGGGACCATGTCCTTTTAATGATATGCATTAAAAGTGCATTTGTTTGTTTTTTTGTTTTTGTTTGTGGCCCCTAAAAGCACTGAACGCCCACAAATGCTATAGCAGTATTGTCCTTCTGCTACAGAAGGGCTGTCAGAAACTGCAGACACACTAGATATGTTCACGAACTTCTGCTAAGCTGTAGATTATGTCAGGGGCATACTGCAGGATACAGAGTCTGGGGACATGTTGCATGAAACTGCTAAAAATATCGCTCTTCACACCCTTTTTTCAAATCAGTAACTCCACTCCCACAATTTGGGTATGCAAAAAGACTATGCTGCAACCAGGGACAGACTAGCAACTCATGGGGCCCCTGGACAGTAGGGGATCATGGGGCCCCTGTGTCCTCACTCAAACCACACCCAAAACAGCCAATGAAAGGTACCAGGGATATCTCATGGGGCCCCCTACTGACCCTGGGCCCTTGGGAAGTGCCCGAGTGCTGGAATGGTCAGTCCGCCCCTGGCTGCAACTACCAAATGTGTGCAGGTTGGGCACCAGGGCCCTATAAGCTACAAATCTGTATAGCCCTCTGCTGTGCTGATGCCTTGATATAGAGGTGGGTATTTTGACAGCATTGTTGTCTGGTGGAGACAGCCTAGTGCCACAGAGCTGGTTCCTAATCTAGGTGTTGCCCCCCTATATCTTTTACTAACTGGGCTTCCATGCCAACTGCAGTGGCTACTCCACATGCCTCACCTCTACCAGTGTGACAGTTTGTGAAATCTGGGTATGGTAAAAGCCTCTTTGCTGTTTATGTTTACAACTTTAATATCCAGATTCTAGCTCCATGTGTCTGTAGAAACACAAGGTGGGGAATATTGTGCAAAAGTTCATTTATTTCAGTAATGCAACTTAAAATGTGAAACTAATATATGAGATAGACTCATTACATGCAAAGCAAGATAGTTCAAGCCGTGATTTGTCATAATTGTAATGATTATGGCTTACAGCTCATGAAAACAACAAATCCACAATCTCAGAAAATTAGAATATTACATGCAATCAATAAAACAAGATTGTACATAGAACAACTGAAAAGTATAAGCATAGATATGTACTCAGTACTTGGTTTGAGCCTCTTTTGCAGCAATTACTGCCTCAGTGTGGCGTGGCATGGAAGCTATCAGCCTGTGGCACTGCTGAGGAGTTATGGAAGACCAGGATGCTTCAATAGCGGCCTTCAGCTCTTCTGCATTGTTCGGTCTCATGTCTCTCATCTTTCTCTTGGCAATGCCCCATGGGGTTCAGGTCAGGCGCGTTTGCTGGCCAATCAAGCACAGTAATCCCACGGTCATTGAACCAGGTTTTGGTGCTTTTGGCAGTGTGGGCAGGTGCCAAGTCCTGCTGGAAAATGAAGTCAGCATCCCCATAAAGCTTGTCTGTGGAAGGAAGCATGAAGTGCTCCATAATCTCCTGGTAGACAGCTGTGTTGACCCTGGACTTAATGAAGCACAGTGGACCAACACCAGCAGATGACATGGCTCCAAAAATCAACACAGACTGTGGAAACTTCACACTGGACTTCAAGCATTTTGCAGTGTGTTCCTCTCCATTCTTCCTCCGTACTCTGGATCCTTGGTTTCCAAATGAGATGCAAAAGTTGTTCTCATCAGAAAAGAGGACTTTGGACCACTGAGCAACAGACCAGGTCTGTTTTTCTTTAGCCCAGGTAAGACGCTTCTGACGTTTGTTGTTCAGGAGCAGCTTGACAAGAGGAATACAACATTTGAAGCCCATGTCCAGGATCTGTCTGTGTGTGGTGGCTTTTATTGCACTGACTCCAGCCTTAGTCCGCTCATTGTGAAAGTCCCCAACACTTTTGAATGGCCTTTTCTGACAATCCTCTCCAGGCTGCGGTCATCCCTGCCACTTGTGCACATTTTTCTTCCACACTTTTCCCTTCCACATAACTTTCTATTAATGTGCTTTGATACAGCACTTTGGGAACATTCAACTTCTTTTGCATTTACCTCTTGAGGGTGTCAATGATGGTTTTCTGCACAACTGTCGGGAAAGCAGTCTTTCCCATGATTGTGATTCCTACTGAACCAGACTGAGAGACCATTTAAAGGCTCAGGAACCCTTTGCAGGTGTTATGGCCTAATTAGCTGATTAGAGTGGGACACTTTGAGCCTAGAATATTGCACCTTTTCACAATATTCTAATTTTCTGAGATTGTGGATTTGGGGTTTTCATGAGCTGTAAGCCATAATCATCACAATTATGAGAAATCACGGCTTGAACTATCTTGCTTTGCATGTAATGAGTCTATCTCATATATTAGTTTCACCTTTTAAGTTGCATTACTGAAATAAATTAACTTTTGCACAATATTCTAATTTTTTGAGTTTCACTTGTATAAAGAAAAAAAAAGCTGTACTGGCTGTGTTGTATCCCTGCCTCTATATATGTCCGGCTGCTATCCCTGGCTGGCTATATTTAATGCCATGATTACTGAAACACATATACTTGCCATGGGCGAGTTTGTACTTTTTAAATGCTGAAACAGCACCAAAGGGGATTACATATATGACATTTAATTGTCCAGGGCTTGGTTGGGGTATCAAAAAACACAGTAAACCTCTGGCCAGATAGGTGATTAAACCTCTTCACTACTGCAAGATTTAACCACATCTTCGCTATGATTTAATTTGAAGCATACTAAAGTTACAGCAAATGCATTTAACCACTTTTCTACTGTGCACTTATACCCCCTTCCTGCCCAGGCCAATTTGCAGCTTTCAGCGCTGTCACACATTGAATGACAATTGCGCAGCCATGCAACGCTGTACCCATATGAAATTTTTAGCATTTTTTTCAACTAGAGCTTTATTTTGGTGGTATTTAATTGCCACTGGGTGTTTTATTTTTTGCGCTATAAACAAAAAAAGAGCAAAACATTTAAAGAAAAAAAAAGTTTTTCTTTGTTTCTATTATAAAATTTTGCAAACAGGTACTTTTTCTCCTTCACTGATGTGCATTGATGAGACTGCACTGATGGGCAGCACTAATGAGGTGGTACAGATAGGCAGCACTGATGGTGCACTGATATGCAGCAGTGATGGGAAATGACAGGTGACATTGCTGGGCAGCAATTATGGGGGGCAGTGGCACTGCTGGGCACAGGTGGGTGGCACTGCTGGGCACTGAGCATTAGGGCACTGATGATCAGTGCCAATCTGTTTTCTGACAATTGCTGGTTATCTGCAGTACTTTCCTCACACTGGGACAGCGTATTCCTCTGTATACACTGTAGGAACACCTAAAAGCATAAATACCACAACTCTTTCTCCTTTCTGTCTCCTCTCCATTTATATATAATCCAGCATGATCTATTTTACTACTCTTACTAAAATTAGGAATTTTCAATTTCTTTGACTTTGTATTGAGATAAAAATCATTAACTGAACAGGACTGTTCAGTTACTTCAGTAATGAAGATATTCATTCATCATTAGTGGCAAAATGGAAAGCAAGGACATATTGCAAAATTCAAAGCAACAGTAATTAAAACGTAAGGATAACATCCACAGCATTGTAGAGTGAATGCTCAGCGTTGTACACTGCTCAAAAAAAAAACTTTTTAATCAGAGTATAGCATCAAGTCAATTAAATTCCTGGGATATTGATCTGGTCAGTTAAGTAGCAGAGGGGGGTGTTAATCAGTTTCAGCTGCTTTGGTGTTAATGACATTAACAACATGTGCACTAGATGGGCAACAATGAGACGAACCCTGAAACAGGAATGGTTTTACAGGTGGAGGTCACTGACATTTTTTCCCTACTCATCTTTTTTGACTGTTTTTCACTACTTTGCATTTGGCTAGGGTCAGTGTCACTACTGGTAGCATCAGGCAACACCTGAACCCAACAGAGTTTACACAGGCAGTCCAACTCCTCCAGGATGGCACATCAATGTGTGCCATTGCCAGAAGGTTTGCTGTGTCCCAGCACAGTCTCAAGAGCATAGAAGAGATTCCAGGAGACAGGCAGTTACTCTAGGAGAGCTGGACAGGGCTGTAGAAGGTCCTTAACCCAATGTCTGCTTCTTTGTGCAAGGAGGAACAGGATGAGCACTGCCAGATAAAACAGACTGATCCTACAAAATGACCTCCCTCAGGCCACTGATGTGAATGTGACCAAACAATCGGAAACAGACTTCACGAGGGTGCCCCAAGGGCCCGATATCCTTGAGTGGGCCCTGTGCTCACTGGCCAGCACCCTAGAGCGTGATTGGAATTTGCCATTGAACACCAGAATTGGCAGGTCCACCACTGGTGCCCTGTGCTTTTCACAGATGAGAGAAAGTTCACCCTGAGCAGATGTGACAGACATGAAAGGGTCTGGAAAAGCTGTGAAGAATGTTATGCTGCCTGTAACATTGTTCACCATGACCATTTTGGTAGTGGGTCAGTGATGGTCTGGAGAGGCATATCCATGGAGGGACACACAGATCTCTACAGGGTAGAGAATGGCACCCTGACTGTCACTAGGTAGCAGGATGAAATCCTTGGACCCATGGTCAGACCCTACGCTGGTGCAGTGGGTCCTGAGTTCCTCCTGGTACTCGACAATGCCCGGCCTCCTGTGGTGAAAGTATGCAGGCGGTTCCTGGAGGATGAAGGAATTGATACCATCGAATGGACCCCCATACTCGCCTGACCTAAATCCAGTGCAACACCTCTGGGATATCTTGTTTCGGTCCATCCGACGCCACAAGGTTGGACCTCAGACTGTCCAGGAGCTCAGTGATGCCCTGGTCCAGATCTGGGAGGAAATACCCCAGGACACCATCCATCGTCTCATTAGGAGCATGCCCTGATGTCAGGCATGCATACAAGCACGTGGAGGCCATACAATCTACTGAGTACTATTTTGAGTTGCAATTAAATTTCAGCAAAATGGACTAGCCTGCTGCATAATTTTTTCACTGATTTTTGGGGTGTCTTTGAATTCAGTTCTCTGTATGTTGATCATTTTCATCAAACGATGGGGCATCCTTACATTCCTAACACATTTCCCAGTCTATCAGTATAATATAATCAATATTTTGAGCAGTGTATAAACACCCAGGGGAGCTTGACTCTGGTTAGAAAAGATGGACTAGGGACTCAACCCCCATAAGTGTAGTTCAAAGGATTATCCCACAACCAGGTTGTAGAAACAGGCTCAGTTTACCTTTGGATTGTGTTACATCTGCATTTAGGGATGTAATATGTTTCAGCTCACCCCCTGAGCATCATCCCTCCCTGTGATAGCTGGAGGGAGTTCATCTTCCCCCATAACTGGTGTATGATTTAAAATGTGCATGATGCTGCAATGCACCTGCACAGCTGCGTCATTCATTCAAAGAGATCTTTGAATAAACTACAAGTCCCATTTGCCATCATGGCAGATGACTTGTAGTTCTCAAGTGTGCTAGTAGTCCATTCACACATCTTCCAGCTTTCTAAATGAAAACCCATACAGAGGTATGGGCAGAAAGCTTTAGGATGGTGTACAAGAGCTTGATACTGCACCTGTGATCCACTGATCACTGGTTCAGTGCTTTGCAGGCTCCCAAGGTGGAAAAATAATAAATTCCCTTTTTTTTTTCCTCCAAAAATATAAATTCATTCTTTTTCCCTTAAAGATGAACCTTAGCATTTAAATACTCAGTATACCAGTAATACAGAAAAACAGGGATAGCCTTTTGGATATTTGGGTTTCACTGCCACCTATAGGAGAAAGGACATTGTCAAAACTGTCCAGACTGGTGACTATTATAATCTCTCCGACTAACCGCATGCCTCCGTTTTTTTGTTGCTGTCCTTAGGACAATAGAGATCGCTCTGTTCCAAAAAAGGCAAAAACCTTTACTTTTATAAAGACTTTATTTTTATATCTAGAATGCTTCTTCCGTTGCTCCAATTATGCCGGTAACGCTGTCTATGGAAAGGTGTCACATGTGGAATAATGTGAAGTCCAATTTCTCACAATGGTTTTCCCCTATGTTTATTTTCTGTTGGACCCTAACTGCCCCATTTCGTTCTCCTCACCTCTGTTCCATTGATTCTCGCTATACCCAGGAACCCAATTCCTCCTACATCAGTCTGTTACTCTCTTTACGATCAGAGTGCTGGAAATGGCAGAGGGCGAAGACACCGACTTTGGTAACATGCCATATATATGTAAGAACTGATATTTTGTTGTGATGTTATGCATAGTTTCATGGAATGTCAAGGGCTTGAGATCCCCCCATAAATGATTGGCGATACTATGCCAACTGAGACGACTTAAGACAGATATAGCTTTACTACAGGAAACCCACCTAACCTGAGCTGATTTCTCATGTATGAAAAAAATCTGGGTAGGGCTCCCCATCAGTCCACGGCAAGGCAGGGGTATTGATTCTTATACATAAGCATCTCTCTCCCGAGGTTATAACTGCCAAGGCTGACAAAGAAGTTCATATGATCACTATGCACATCTGAATAGAGACCAGAGACCTGGCCCTTTCAAATATTTATGCCCCTAATGCACTCACCAAATTCTTTTTTCAAAATACATCTCAGATCTCGCGATATCTACAGTTGTGTCCAAAATTATTCAACCCCCACTGAAATTGAGTGTTTTGGCCAGTTTGACATTGCTTTTGATCATTCAGTCATCTTGCTTACATTTACATTAAAGAGGCACTTGTAGGTCAGACAAATATAACATAACAGTTATAATGAAATAACCACAAATGTCTTTTCTGTGCTCACAGCATTATCAGTTTTATTCAACCCCCAAGTGACATTCAATCTTAGTACTTAGTACAGCATCCTTTTACAGTTATAACAGCTTTTAAACGTGAAGCATAGCTTGACACAAGTGTCTTGCAGCGATCTACGGGTATCTTCGCCCATTCTTCATGGGCAAAGGCCTCCAGTTCAGTCACATTCTTAGGCTTGCGCACTGCAACTGCTTTCTTTAAGTCCCACCAGAGGTTCTCAATCGGATTTAAGTCTGGTGACTGCGATGGCCACTCCAAAATGTTCCAGCCTTTCCTCTGCAACCATGCTCTAGTGGACTTGGAGGTATGCTTGGGATCATTGTCCTGTTGAAAGGTCCAACGTCTCCCAAGCCTCAGGTGTGTGACGGACTGCATCACGTTTCCATCCAATATCTCCTGGTACTGAAGAGAATTCATGGTACCTTGCACACGCTGAAGCTTCCCTGTACCTGCAGAAGCAAAACAGCCCCAAAGCATGATTGACCCTCCACCATGCTTCACAGTAGGCAAGGTGTTCTTTTCATCATAGGCCTTGTTCTTCCTCCTCCAAACATAGCGTTGATCCATGGGCCCAAACAGTTCTAATTTTGTTTCATCAGTCCACAGAACACTATCCCACAACTTTTGTGGTTTGTCCACATGGCTTTTGGCATACTGCAGTCGACTCTTCTTATTCTTTGGAGACAGCAAGGGGGTACGCCTGGGAGTTCTGGCACGGAGGCCTTCATTACGCAGTGTGCGTCTTATTGTCTGGGCTGAAACTTCTGTACCCACATCTGACAAATCTTTTCTCAGTTCCTCAGCAGTCACACGGGGACTTCTCTCCACTCTACGCTTCAGGTAGCGCACAGCAGTCGAAGTCAGCATCTTCTTTCTGCCACGACCAGGTAGCGTTTCAACAGTGCCCTTTGCCTTGAATTTGCGAATGATGCTTCCTAAGGTGTCTCTTGGTATGTTTAACATCTTTGCAATCTTCTTATAGCCATTGCCCTTCCTGTGAAGAGAAATCACCTCTTCTCTTGTCTTCCTGGACCATTCTCTTGCCTTCACCATGTTTGTAACCACACCAGTAAATGTCTAGAAGGAGCTGAGTATCACAGTCATTTTAAAGCTGCCTAATTGGTGCTTATTATGCTTGATTGCTGCTCGGTGACATCCACAGGTGTTTTCAATACCTGATGGAAAGCACCTGTATGAACCTCTGTTCTTCAGAGTGGTAGTCTTTAAGGGGTTGAATAATTGTGGCAATGAAGAAACCACATAAGAACCATTTACTACTGTATTACATAAACAATTGATGTCATTTTAGTTGCATTTGGGTAGTTACAACGTCCTTGTAGGATTTGATTCTGAATACAATTCCAAATGTACACTATAGTCCCTAAACCCCTTTACAGCATTGGGGGTTGAATAATTTTGGACACAACTGTACATCTTCCCCTCGTCATAGGAGGAGATTTCAACTCCTTCATGGATGGGCGGGAAGACGGATCAAAAAACCATAGTGCATTACTGACATCCCCCACCTTCCTCCACCACCTACACTACCCTGCTTGCTCAATTTGTCGAGGCACTACAACTGAAAGACATCTGGTGGCTGTCTCATCCGGAAGGAAAGGAATACACGTTTTATTCCCCTGTCCATCATACTCTCACGAGAATAGACTACTTTTTTTCCAACTCCTCTCTCCTACAAGCCATCACCAATTCTAATATACATGATATAGCCATTTCAGATCACTCCCCGATCTCCATCTATATTGACCACTTCGACCCACACTAGTCTGACGCTTCCCCTCATATCTCACTGGTAACCAGGAACCTGGTCGGATTTCGCTCTCTTTAATGATGCACATAAGTCCAATCCAAACCTATTCTTGGAAACTGGCAAAGCTGTGATAAGGGGGAAAATTATCGCTTTCACAGCTGCATACAAAAAAGATTATTCCACAATTATCGAGAGGCAAGCAATCGCTTGAGAGCTGCTCAAGCATCCCTTGCCGATAAAAACTCACATGGAAATAGAACAATTTGGCTCAAAGCTAAAAATCATTTCGATCTCTGCGCAAAAGCTCAGGAAACCATACATCAGTCATGCCTGGATCTCCAATACCATAAATTCGGTAACAAACCAGGTAAATTACTAGCTCGCCTCTGTAAAAAAACATTTTTGCCCACTCAGTTTACAGCCCTAAAAGACCCCAGTGGCTCCCTGCAAAACACCCCTGAAGAGATAATTAGGACATTCTATACTAAATTATATGGGCTTGATCCGATAGACCCAATGCAAGCGCAAACATTACTAGACCACCTCCCCCCTTCCCCAGGTAGATCCAGTCACCCTAGCCTCTCTTAACGCTCAGATCACACCACAAGATATTCATACTGCAATAGCTTCATTGGCCAACGGCAAGGCACCAAGCCCAAATGGCTATACCTCAGAATTTTATAAACTGACAGCTAAGGTCATCACCCCAGCCCTCTTTACTGTGTATCACAATTAGAGATGAGCGAAGAAATGAAAAATTCGATTCGACTGATTCGGCGAATTCGTGGACAATATTCGATTCGAGTCGAATAAATTCGCTGTGAATTTAACTTAAAAAAGGGTGTTTCTAGGCTTCAGAGAGACTTAATATTAGTGCAGAACACTGTACCTTTAATTTAAATGCCCTTGGAGTCTGCTGGGGAAGAGAAATAATACTGTCAGTCAGTATGACATGCAGATGAGTGCCGTCGATCTTAGAATCACCGCACACTTCACTCATTTGGGCAGTCACGGGGCCAAAACCAGAGTGTGGAGCCACAGTGTGGCGGTGGAGGCAGCAGCAATGGGAGGCCATACAGCACCCTATGACAAAAATGGAAACCACCAGCAGTGTGAGGAGACCTGAAAGTGGCACATGGCAGAGTGTGGCGATAGAGACAGCAGCAATGGGAGGCCGTACAGGGACCCATGACACACTCTGGACCTGGCAGCAGCATGAGGAGGCGGTACAGGGGCCCATGACAGATTACGGGCCTGGCAGCAGCATGAGGAGTCGGTACAGGGGCCCATGGCAGATTACGGGCCTGGCAGCAGCAATGGGAGGCCGTACAGGGACCCATGACACACTCTGGACCTGGCAGCAGCATGGGGAGGCGGTACAGGGGCCCATGACAGATTACGGGCCTGGCAGCAGCATGAGGAGTCGGTACGGGGGCCCATGACACACTCTGGACCTGGCAGCAGCATGAGGAGGCGGTACAGGGGCGCATGACAGATTACGAGCCTGGCAGCAGCAACTTGGACAGGAGGACGTTCAGCTTCTGCACCGTCGGGTGCGTGCTCGCAAACTGTTGTCTCTTGGAAACGGATTCCAAGAAAGACTGCTGACGGAATCCGTGAAGAGGAGTAGCAGGAGAAGGAGCATCTGAACGAGCGGAATATGCCAACAAGCGACAACAGTGGCCCATGACAGATTACGGGCCTGGCAGCAGCATGAGGAGTCGGTACGGGGGCCCATGGCAGATTACGGGCCTGGCAGCAGCTATGGGAGGCCCGTAATCTGCCAGCACCCTATGACAAAAAATGGAACCCACCAGCAGTGTGAGGAGACCTGAAAGTGGCACATGGCAGAGTGTGGCGATGGAGACAGCAGCAATGGGAGGCCGTACAGGGACCCATGAGAGACTCTGGACCTGGCAGCAGCATGAGGAGGCGGTATAGGGGCCCATGGCAGATTAGGGGCCTGGCAGCAGCTATGGGAGGCCCGTAATCTGCCAGCACCCTATGACAAAAAATGGAACACACCAGCAGTGTGAGGAGACCTGAAAGTGGCACATGGCAGAGTGTGGCGATGGAGGCAGCAGCAATGGGAGGCCGTACAGGGACCCATGAGAGACTCTGGACTTGGCAGCAGCATGAGGAGGCGGTATAGGGGCCCATGGCAGATTAGGGGCCTGGCAGCAGCTATGGGAGGCCCGTAATCTGCCAGCACCCTATGACAAAAAATGGAACACACCAGCAGTGTGAGGAGACCTGAAAGTGGCACATGTTTGGGGCATGATTCATGGCGGATTTAGTCAGTTGTGTCAGGAACTGGTGGTTTGAAATCCAGACTAATCCACGCCTGATTCATTTTCACAAACGTCAGTCTCTCCACACTTTGGGTGGACAGTCGTGTCCTCCGCGGAGTTGCAATACCTCCTGCCGCACTAAACACGCGCTCCGATGCCACGCTACTGGCCGGGCATGACAGCCTTTCAAGGGCAAATTCAGCTAGTTGGGGCCAAAGGTCAAGTTTCGTTGCCCAGTAGTCAAGGGGATTGTCTACCTCGGTTGGCAGGGTGCTGTCCAAGTAGGCCTAAGCCTGTTGTTTGAGGTCCTGCTCCAGGTCCACCTGATGCTGCTGCTGCTGCTGCGGCTGGTTAGTAGTTTCCTCACTGCGCTGGTGAAGAAAGCTACTCATCATCGACTGCAGACTGAGGCAGCCGCTGCTGGTGGAGCTGCCACTGCTCCTACCACCCCACCCCTCCCCTGCTGCCATGGCAGCGGAACACGAGCGCACAGGGCCCACAGTGTCTGAGGATGGACGTTGGCGCAGACAGGCAGAGACCAGCTGACTACATAGGTGTTTTTTATAGTACGTTATTTTGGCCTCCCTCTCAGCAGGTGTGAAAAAGGCCACCATTTTTGAACGGTAGCGAGGGTCCAACAAGGTGGACAGCCAAAAGTCATCCCTCTGTCTGATGGTTATTATTCGGCTGTCGCTACGCAAGCAACCGAGCATGCTATGGGCCATTTGTGCCAAGGAATGCGAGGGACTCCCTGCCTCCATCTCCACAGCATACTGCCACGGTGCGTCTAGGTCCTCTGTCTCCTCTTCCTCCTCCTCTACCAGATGCTCCTGCTCCTCCACTCCTGTCCGCTGAGTGGAAAAACCACCCATTTCACTCAATAATTCCTGAGCACCAATGTCCTCCTCTACCTCCTCCTCTTCTTCCAGTCCTGCCCCCACAGGGGCCATGTGGCGTTGAGATCTGTGCGCCACGTCTACCGCACCCTGACCAGCCATTGTTAACAGCATTTGTTCCAGGACGTGCAACAGAGGAATGACGTCGTTCATCCCATAGTCCTGCCGACTCACGAATAGCGTGGCCTCCTCAAAGGGCCTGAGCAAGCGCAGGTGTCACGCATGAGCTGCCAATGGCTGACATCTAAGTTACACAGGGAGTACCTTTATCTGCTTTTAACATCAGGAAATCTGTGATGGCCTTTTGCTGTTCGTAAAGGCGGTCTAACATATGTAGGGTTGAATTCCACCTTGTTGCAACGTCACAGCATGAGGAGTCGGTATAGGGGCCCATGGCAGATTAGGGGCCTGGCAGCAGTTATGGGAGGCCCATAATCTGCCAGCACCCTATGACAAAAAATGGAACACACCAGCAGTGTGAGGAGACCTGAAAGTGGCACATGGCAGAGTGTGGCGATGGAGACAGCAGCAATGGGAGGCCGTACAGGGACCCATGAGAGACTCTGGACCTGGCAGCAGCATGAGGAGGCGGTATATAGGGGCCTACGGCAGATTAGGGGCCTGGCAGCAGCTATAGGAGGCCCGTAATCTGCCAGCACCCTATGTCAAAAAATTCAACACACCAGCAGTGTGTGAGGAGACCTGAAAGTGGCACATGGCAGAGTGTGGCGATGGAGACAGCAGCAATGGGAGGCCGTACAGGGACCCATGACAGACTCTGGACTTGGCAGCAGCATGAGGAGGCGGTATATAGGGGCTTATGGCAGATTAGGGGCCTGGCAGCAGCTATAGGAGGCCCGTAATCTGCCAGCACCCTATGTCAAAAAATTCAACACACCAGCAGTGTGAGGAGACCTGAAAGTGGCACATGGCAGAGTGTGGCGATGGAGACAGCAGCAATGGGAGGCCGTACAGGGACCCATGACAGACTCTGAACTTGGCAGCAGCATGAGGAGGCGTTATATAGGGGCCCATGGCAGATTAGGGGCCTGGCAGCAGCTATGTGAGGCCCGTAATCTGCCTGCACCCTATGTCAAAAAATTTAACACACCAGCAGTGTGAAGAGACCTGAAAGTGGCACATGGCAGCAGAGTGTGGCGATGGAGACAGCAGCAATGGGAGGCCGTACAGGGACCATGACAGACTCTGGACTTGGCAGCAGCATGAGGAGGCGGTATATAGGGGCCCATGGCAGATTAGGGGCCTGGCAGCAGCTATGTGAGGCCCGTTATCTTGCAGCACCCTATGTCAAAAAATTTAACACACCAGCAGTGTGAAGAGACCTGAAAGTGGCACATGGCAGCAGAGTGTGGCGATGGAGACAGCAGCAATGGGAGGCCGTACAGGGACCCATGAGAGACTCTGGACCTGGCAGCAGCAGGAGGAGGCGGTATATAGGGGCCCATGGCAGATTAGGGGCCTGGCAGCAGCTATGTGAGGCCCGTAATCTGCCTGCACCCTATGTCAAAAAATTTAACACACCAGCAGTGTGAAGAGACCTGAAAGTGGCACATGGCAGCAGAGTGTGGCGATGGAGACAGCAGCAATGGGAGGCCGTACAGGGACCCATGACAGACTCTGAACTTGGCAGCAGCATGAGGAGGCGGTATATAGGGGCCCATGGCAGATTAGGGGCCTGGCAGCAGCTATAGGAGGCCCGTAATCTGCCAGCACCCTATGTCAAAAAATTTAACACACCAGCAGTGTGAAGAGACCTGAAAGTGGCACATGGCAGCAGAGTGTGGCGATGGAGACAGCAGCAATGGGAGGCCGTACAGGGACCATGACAGACTCTGGACTTGGCAGCAGCATGAGGAGGCGGTATATAGGGGCCCATGGCAGATTAGGGGCCTGGCAGCAGCTATGTGAGGCCCGTTATCTTGCAGCACCCTATGTCAAAAAATTTTACACACCAGCAGTGTGAAGAGACCTGAAAGTGGCACATGGCAGCAGAGTGTGGCGATGGAGACAGCAGCAATGGGAGGCCGTACAGGGACCCATGAGAGACTCTGGACCTGGCAGCAGCAGGAGGAGGTGGTATATAGGGGCCCATGGCAGATTAGGGGCCTGGCAGCAGCTATGTGAGGCCCGTAATCTGCCTGCACCCTATGTCAAAAAATTTAACACACCAGCAGTGTGAAGAGACCTGAAAGTGGCACATGGCAGCAGAGTGTGGCGATGGAGACAGCAGCAATGGGAGGCCGTACAGGGACCATGACAGACTCTGGACTTGGCAGCAGCATGAGGAGGCGGTATATAGGGGCCCATGGCAGATTAGGGGCCTGGCAGCAGCTATAGGAGGCCCGTAATCTGCCAGCACCCTATGTCAAAAAATTTAACACACCAGCAGTGTGAAGAGACCTGAAAGTGGCACATGGCAGCAGAGTGTGGCGATGGAGACAGCAGCAATGGGAGGCCGTACAGGGACCATGACAGACTCTGGACTTGGCAGCAGCATGAGGAGGCGGTATATAGGGGCCCATGGCAGATTAGGGGCCTGGCAGCAGCTATGTGAGGCCCGTTATCTTGCAGCACCCTATGTCAAAAAATTTAACACACCAGCAGTGTGAAGAGACCTGAAAGTGGCACATGGCAGCAGAGTGTGGCGATGGAGACAGCAGCAATGGGAGGCCGTACAGGGACCCATGAGAGACTCTGGACCTGGCAGCAGCAGGAGGAGGTGGTATATAGGGGCCCATGGCAGATTAGGGGCCTGGCAGCAGCTATGTGAGGCCCGTAATCTGCCTGCACCCTATGTCAAAAAATTTAACACACCAGCAGTGTGAAGAGACCTGAAAGTGGCACATGGCAGCAGAGTGTGGCGATGGAGACAGCAGCAATGGGAGGCCGTACAGGGACCCATGAGAGACTCTGGACCTGGCAGCAGCAGGAGGAGGTGGTATATAGGGGCCCATGGCAGATTAGGGGCCTGGCAGCAGCTATGTGAGGCCCGTAATCTGCCTGCACCCTATGTCAAAAAATTTAACACACCAGCAGTGTGAAGAGACCTGAAAGTGGCACATGGCAGCAGAGTGTGGCGATGGAGACAGCAGCAATGGGAGGCCGTACAGGGACCCATGAGAGACTCTGGACCTGGCAGCAGCAGGAGGAGGCGGTATATAGGGGCCCATGGCAGATTAGGGGCCTGGCAGCAGCTATGTGAGGCCCGTAATCTGCCTGCACCCTATGTCAAAAAATTTAACACACCAGCAGTGTGAAGAGACCTGAAAGTGGCACATGGCAGCAGAGTGTGGCGATGGAGACAGCAGCAATGGGAGGCCGTACAGGGACCCATGAGAGACTCTGGACCTGGCAGCAGCAGGAGGAGGCGGTATATAGGGGCCCATGGCAGATTAGGGGCCTGGCAGCAGCTATGTGAGGCCCGTAATCTGCCTGCACCCTATGTCAAAAAATTTAACACACCAGCAGTGTGAAGAGACCTGAAAGTGGCACATGGCAGCAGAGTGTGGCGATGGAGACAGCAGCAATGGGAGGCCGTACAGGGACCATGACAGACTCTGGACTTGGCAGCAGCATGAGGAGGCGGTATATAGGGGCCCATGGCAGATTAGGGGCCTGGCAGCAGCTATGTGAGGCCCGTTATCTTGCAGCACCCTATGTCAAAAAATTTAACACACCAGCAGTGTGAAGAGACCTGAAAGTGGCACATGGCAGCAGAGTGTGGCGATGGAGACAGCAGCAATGGGAGGCCGTACAGGGACCCATGAGAGACTCTGGACCTGGCAGCAGCAGGAGGAGGCGGTATATAGGGGCCCATGGCAGATTAGGGGCCTGGCAGCAGCTATGTGAGGCCCGTAATCTGCCTGCACCCTATGTCAAAAAATTTAACACACCAGCAGTGTGAAGAGACCTGAAAGTGGCACATGGCAGCAGAGTGTGGCGATGGAGACAGCAGCAATGGGAGGCCGTACAGGGACCATGACAGACTCTGGACTTGGCAGCAGCATGAGGAGGCGGTATATAGGGGCCCATGGCAGATTAGGGGCCTGGCAGCAGCTATGTGAGGCCCGTTATCTTGCAGCACCCTATGTCAAAAAATTTAACACACCAGCAGTGTGAAGAGACCTGAAAGTGGCACATGGCAGCAGAGTGTGGCGATGGAGACAGCAGCAATGGGAGGCCGTACAGGGACCCATGAGAGACTCTGGACCTGGCAGCAGCAGGAGGAGGCGGTATATAGGGGCCCATGGCAGATTAGGGGCCTGGCAGCAGCTATGTGAGGCCCGTAATCTGCCTGCACCCTATGTCAAAAAATTTAACACACCAGCAGTGTGAAGAGACCTGAAAGTGGCACATGGCAGCAGAGTGTGGCGATGGAGACAGCAGCAATGGGAGGCCGTACAGGGACCATGACAGACTCTGGACTTGGCAGCAGCATGAGGAGGCGGTATATAGGGGCCCATGGCAGATTAGGGGCCTGGCAGCAGCTATAGGAGGCCCGTAATCTGCCAGCACCCTATGTCAAAAAATTTAACACACCAGCAGTGTGAAGAGACCTGAAAGTGGCACATGGCAGCAGAGTGTGGCGATGGAGACAGCAGCAATGGGAGGCCGTACAGGGACCATGACAGACTCTGGACTTGGCAGCAGCATGAGGAGGCGGTATATAGGGGCCCATGGCAGATTAGGGGCCTGGCAGCAGCTATGTGAGGCCCGTTATCTTGCAGCACCCTATGTCAAAAAATTTTACACACCAGCAGTGTGAAGAGACCTGAAAGTGGCACATGGCAGCAGAGTGTGGCGATGGAGACAGCAGCAATGGGAGGCCGTACAGGGACCCATGAGAGACTCTGGACCTGGCAGCAGCAGGAGGAGGCGGTATATAGGGGCCCATGGCAGATTAGGGGCCTGGCAGCAGCTATGTGAGGCCCGTAATCTGCCTGCACCCTATGTCAAAAAATTTAACACACCAGCAGTGTGAAGAGACCTGAAAGTGGCACATGGCAGCAGAGTGTGGCGATGGAGACAGCAGCAATGGGAGGCCGTACAGGGACCATGACAGACTCTGGACTTGGCAGCAGCATGAGGAGGCGGTATATAGGGGCCCATGGCAGATTAGGGGCCTGGCAGCAGCTATGTGAGGCCCGTAATCTGCCTGCACCCTATGTCAAAAAATTTAACACACCAGCAGTGTGAAGAGACCTGAAAGTGGCACATGGCAGCAGAGTGTGGCGATGGAGACAGCAGCAATGGGAGGCCGTACAGGGACCATGACAGACTCTGGACTTGGCAGCAGCATGAGGAGGCGGTATATAGGGGCCCATGGCAGATTAGGGGCCTGGCAGCAGCTATGTGAGGCCCGTTATCTTGCAGCACCCTATGTCAAAAAATTTAACACACCAGCAGTGTGAAGAGACCTGAAAGTGGCACATGGCAGCAGAGTGTGGCGATGGAGACAGCAGCAATGGGAGGCCGTACAGGGACCCATGAGAGACTCTGGACCTGGCAGCAGCAGGAGGAGGCGGTATATAGGGGCCCATGGCAGATTAGGGGCCTGGCAGCAGCTATGTGAGGCCCGTAATCTGCCTGCACCCTATGTCAAAAAATTTAACACACCAGCAGTGTGAAGAGACCTGAAAGTGGCACATGGCAGCAGAGTGTGGCGATGGAGACAGCAGCAATGGGAGGCCGTACAGGGACCATGACAGACTCTGGACTTGGCAGCAGCATGAGGAGGCGGTATATAGGGGCCCATGGCAGATTAGGGGCCTGGCAGCAGCTATGTGAGGCCCGTTATCTTGCAGCACCCTATGTCAAAAAATTTAACACACCAGCAGTGTGAAGAGACCTGAAAGTGGCACATGGCAGCAGAGTGTGGCGATGGAGACAGCAGCAATGGGAGGCCGTACAGGGACCCATGAGAGACTCTGGACCTGGCAGCAGCAGGAGGAGGCGGTATATAGGGGCCCATGGCAGATTAGGGGCCTGGCAGCAGCTATGTGAGGCCCGTAATCTGCCTGCACCCTATGTCAAAAAATTTAACACACCAGCAGTGTGAAGAGACCTGAAAGTGGCACATGGCAGCAGAGTGTGGCGATGGAGACAGCAGCAATGGGAGGCCGTACAGGGACCATGACAGACTCTGGACTTGGCAGCAGCATGAGGAGGCGGTATATAGGGGCCCATGGCAGATTAGGGGCCTGGCAGCAGCTATAGGAGGCCCGTAATCTGCCAGCACCCTATGTCAAAAAATTTAACACACCAGCAGTGTGAAGAGACCTGAAAGTGGCACATGGCAGCAGAGTGTGGCGATGGAGACAGCAGCAATGGGAGGCCGTACAGGGACCATGACAGACTCTGGACTTGGCAGCAGCATGAGGAGGCGGTATATAGGGGCCCATGGCAGATTAGGGGCCTGGCAGCAGCTATGTGAGGCCCGTTATCTTGCAGCACCCTATGTCAAAAAATTTTACACACCAGCAGTGTGAAGAGACCTGAAAGTGGCACATGGCAGCAGAGTGTGGCGATGGAGACAGCAGCAATGGGAGGCCGTACAGGGACCCATGAGAGACTCTGGACCTGGCAGCAGCAGGAGGAGGCGGTATATAGGGGCCCATGGCAGATTAGGGGCCTGGCAGCAGCTATGTGAGGCCCGTAATCTGCCTGCACCCTATGTCAAAAAATTTAACACACCAGCAGTGTGAAGAGACCTGAAAGTGGCACATGGCAGCAGAGTGTGGCGATGGAGACAGCAGCAATGGGAGGCCGTACAGGGACCATGACAGACTCTGGACTTGGCAGCAGCATGAGGAGGCGGTATATAGGGGCCCATGGCAGATTAGGGGCCTGGCAGCAGCTATGTGAGGCCCGTTATCTTGCAGCACCCTATGTCAAAAAATTTAACACACCAGCAGTGTGAAGAGACCTGAAAGTGGCACATGGCAGCAGAGTGTGGCGATGGAGACAGCAGCAATGGGAGGCCGTACAGGGACCCATGAGAGACTCTGGACCTGGCAGCAGCAGGAGGAGGCGGTATATAGGGGCCCATGGCAGATTAGGGGCCTGGCAGCAGCTATGTGAGGCCCGTAATCTGCCTGCACCCTATGTCAAAAAATTTAACACACCAGCAGTGTGAAGAGACCTGAAAGTGGCACATGGCAGCAGAGTGTGGCGATGGAGACAGCAGCAATGGGAGGCCGTACAGGGACCCATGACAGACTCTGAACTTGGCAGCAGCATGAGGAGGCGGTATATAGGGGCCCATGGCAGATTAGGGGCCTGGCAGCAGCTATAGGAGGCCCGTAATCTGCCAGCACCCTATGTCAAAAAATTTAACACACCAGCAGTGTGAAGAGACCTGAAAGTGGCACATGGCAGCAGAGTGTGGCGATGGAGACAGCAGCAATGGGAGGCCGTACAGGGACCATGACAGACTCTGGACTTGGCAGCAGCATGAGGAGGCGGTATATAGGGGCCCATGGCAGATTAGGGGCCTGGCAGCAGCTATGTGAGGCCCGTTATCTTGCAGCACCCTATGTCAAAAAATTTTACACACCAGCAGTGTGAAGAGACCTGAAAGTGGCACATGGCAGCAGAGTGTGGCGATGGAGACAGCAGCAATGGGAGGCCGTACAGGGACCCATGAGAGACTCTGGACCTGGCAGCAGCAGGAGGAGGTGGTATATAGGGGCCCATGGCAGATTAGGGGCCTGGCAGCAGCTATGTGAGGCCCGTAATCTGCCTGCACCCTATGTCAAAAAATTTAACACACCAGCAGTGTGAAGAGACCTGAAAGTGGCACATGGCAGCAGAGTGTGGCGATGGAGACAGCAGCAATGGGAGGCCGTACAGGGACCCATGAGAGACTCTGGACCTGGCAGCAGCAGGAGGAGGTGGTATATAGGGGCCCATGGCAGATTAGGGGCCTGGCAGCAGCTATGTGAGGCCCGTAATCTGCCTGCACCCTATGTCAAAAAATTTAACACACCAGCAGTGTGAAGAGACCTGAAAGTGGCACATGGCAGCAGAGTGTGGCGATGGAGACAGCAGCAATGGGAGGCCGTACAGGGACCATGACAGACTCTGGACTTGGCAGCAGCATGAGGAGGCGGTATATAGGGGCCCATGGCAGATTAGGGGCCTGGCAGCAGCTATGTGAGGCCCGTTATCTTGCAGCACCCTATGTCAAAAAATTTAACACACCAGCAGTGTGAAGAGACCTGAAAGTGGCACATGGCAGCAGAGTGTGGCGATGGAGACAGCAGCAATGGGAGGCCGTACAGGGACCCATGAGAGACTCTGGACCTGGCAGCAGCATGAGGAGGCGGTATATTGGGGCCCATGGCAGATTAGGGGCCTGGCAGCAGCTATGTGAGGCCCGTTATCTTGCAGCACCCTATGTCAAAAAATTTTACACACCAGCAGTGTGAAGAGACCTGAAAGTGGCACATGGCAGCAGAGTGTGGCGATGGAGACAGCAGCAATGGGAGGCCGTACAGGGACCCATGAGAGACTCTGGACCTGGCAGCAGCAGGAGGAGGTGGTATATAGGGGCCCATGGCAGATTAGGGGCCTGGCAGCAGCTATGTGAGGCCCGTAATCTGCCTGCACCCTATGTCAAAAAATTTAACACACCAGCAGTGTGAAGAGACCTGAAAGTGGCACATGGCAGCAGAGTGTGGCGATGGAGACAGCAGCAATGGGAGGCCGTACAGGGACCCATGAGAGACTCTGGACCTGGCAGCAGCAGGAGGAGGCGGTATATAGGGGCCTATGGCAGATTAGGGGCCTGGCAGCAGCTATAGGAGGCCCGTAATCTGCCAGCACCCTATGTCAAAAAATTCAACACACCAGCAGTGTGAGGAGACCTGAAAGTGGCACATGTTTGAGGCATGATTCATGGCGGATTTAGTCAGTTGTGTCAGGAACTGGTGGTTTGAAATCCAGACTAATCCACGCCTGATTCATTTTCACAAACGTGAGTCTCTCCACACTTTGGGTGGACAGTCGTGTCCTCCGCGGAGTTACAATACCTCCTGCCGCACTAAACACGCGCTCCGATGCCACGCTACTGGCCGGGCATGACAGCCTTTCAAGGGCAAATTCAGCTAGTTGGGGCCAAAGGTCAAGTTTCGTTGCCCAGTAGTCAAGGGGATTGTCTACCTCGGTTGGCAGGGTGCTGTCCAAGTAGGCCCAAGCCTGTTGTTTGAGCTCCTGCTCCAGGTCCACCTGATGCTGCTGCTGCTGCTGCGGCTGGTTAGTAGTTTCCTCACTGCGCTGGTGAAGAAAGCTACTCATCATCGACTGCAGACTGAGGCAGCCGCTGCTGGTGGAGCTGCCACTGCTCCTACCACCCCACCCCTCCCCTGCTGCCATGCCAGCGGAACGCGAGCGCACAGGGCCCACAGTGTCTGAGGATGGACGTTGGCGCACAAAGGCAGAGACCAACTGACTACATAGGTGGTTTTTATAGTACGTAATTTTGGCCTCCCTCTCAGCAGGTGTGAAAAAGGCCACCATTTTGGACCGGTAGCGAGGGTCCAACAAGGTGGACAGCCAAAAGTCATCCCTCTGTCTGATGGTTATTATTCGGCTGTCGCTACGCAAGCAACCGAGCATGCTATGGGCCATTTGTGCCAAGGAATGCGAGGGACTCCCTGCCTCCATCTCCACAGCATACTGCCACGGTGCGTCTGGGTCCTCTGTCTCCTCCTCCTCCTCCTCTACCAGATGCTCCTGCTCCTCCACTCCTGTCCGCTGAGTGGAAAAACCACCCATTTCACTCAATAATTCCTGAGCACAAATGTCCTCCTCTACCTCCTCCTCTTCTTCCTGTCCTGCCCCCACAGGGGTCATGTGGCGTTGAGATCTGTGCGCCACGTCTACCGCACCCTGACCAGCCATTGTTAACAGCATTTGTTCCAGGACGTGCAACAGAGGAATGACGTCGTTCATCCCATAGTCCTGCCGACTCACGAATAGCGTGGCCTCCTCAAAGGGCCTGAGCAAGCGGCAGGTGTCACGCATGAGCTGCCAATGGCTGACATCTAAGTTACACAGGGGAGTACCTTTATCCGCTTGTAACATCAGGAAATCGGTGATGGCCTTTCGCTGCTCGTAAAGGCGGTCTAACATGTGTAGGGTTGAATTCCACCTTGTTGCAACGTCGCAGATCAGGCGATGCTGTGGAATTCCGTTCTGCCGCTGCAGCTCAATGAGGGTGTTCTTTGCGGTGTAGGAATGGCTGAAATGCATGCACAGTTTACGTGACATTTTAAGGATGTCTTGCAGTGGGATGGTGGATTTTAGGAACCGCTTGACAACCAGATTGAACACGTGAGCCATGCATGGCGCATGGCACAACCTTCCTTGACGCAGAGCAGACACCATGTTCTTTCCGTTGTCAGTCAACATGGTTCCGATTTTTAGTTTGCGCGGAGACAGCCATCTGTCGATTTCTCTGTTCATTACACTCAGCAGTTCCTCCCCTGTGTGACTACGTTCGCCAAGGCATACCAGGTGCAGCACAGCGTGACACCGTTGCGCCCTGCACATGTGATATGCCGGTCGGGTAATGGGACTTGGCACGGGGGTGGCGGCTGAGGACACGGCGGAAAAAGAGGTGGTAGAGGCGGACATGCTTGCTGGACCAAGGACGTGCAAACGTGGAGGCAAAAGCGTCGTGACCTGTCCAAGTTGCTGGTGCGGCTGTGCCGGCACCACGTTCACCCAGTGGGCCGTAAATGACATGTACTGTCCCTGACCGTAGTTACAGCTCCACACGTCGGCGCTGCCGTGCACTTTGGCAGAGACCGACATGCTCAAAGACTGGCCCACCATCTCTTCTACATGTGAATGCAGGGCTGGCACTGCCTTTTGGGCAAAGAAATGACGGCTTGGCACTCTCCACCGCGGCGCGGCACAAGCCATCATTTCTCGGAAAGGTGCTGAGTCCACCAGTTGGAAAGGGAGGGACTGCAGCACCAGCAACTTGGACAGGAGGACGTTCAGCTTTTGCACCGTCGGGTGCGTGCTCGCAAACTGTTGTCTCTTGGATACGGATTCCAAGAAAGACTGTTGACGGAATCCGAGAAGAGGAGTAGCAGGAGAAGGAGCATCTGAACGAGCGGAAGATGCCAATGAGCGACAACTCCCCTCAGCAGAGGTGTTGGAGCCTTGACTGGCTGATAGAGGGCGATTGACGACGTCGGGTGACGGAGCAAGTAACGGAGCGGGTGATGGAGCGGGGGCTGGGGCAGGCAGAACCGCCGTATGTTTATCACGGTTTTCCCAGGCCACCGAATGGTGACGCTGCATATGCTGACGCAACGCTGTAGTCCCAACATGGGCCCCCTGGCCACGCTTGCATTTCTGGCCACATAGTCGACATACGGCTACGTTTACTTCCTCGGGCGGCTTGAGGAAAAATTGCCACACCACCGAGTAGGAAACTTTGCCCCCGCTACTCTTCACTGGCTGACTGCTACTTCCTCCGTGCGCACCGGCACCACTACTGGCCGTGGTGGTAGGCTGCAGTGGAGCTGGTGCTCTACTCCGTGGACGTTTGGCTCCACTGACACTGATGCGACCCTGCTGCTGTCTCCTGGGCAACCCACCGACTGTTTTGCTCGCTGCCAAGCTGCCACCCTCTTCTCCTGATGATGCGGAAGAAATTGCCTGATGACGACGAGGCTGCCAAGTGCGATCAACCTCCTCATCATCAAGTAGGGTCTCCGCCTCACTACTAGCCCCCTCGGCTGCGTCTGGGTCAGGAGACAGACCTGTCTCTAGACCGGCTACCGAGCCACTCTCCTCGCCAGTACTTGTTCGCTTGGCTGCTGAAAAGGCCGATGTCTCCCCCCGTTCCTGACCGCCCTCTGTTAGCTCTTCCTCACTGTACAGTGGGGCTGAGCCCACAGCATGCGATACTTCGCTTGGTGAGGGAACAGCAAAGGACAGGGGCAGGTAGAGGACACGTGATTTCAGTGGGCTTGGTCCCGGGCCATGCCAACTAACGGTTGTGTCTGACGTACCCACCGACCGTTGGCTGTAGGTGTCAGAGGTGACCTGGGAAGAGGAAGACGACCGAGCCAACCAATCAATGACGGCAGGGTTGTCGGTGGAGACACGACCGCTGGATGACACCGGGAGCACTGGCCTCTGGCTGCGAATACTGCTGCCTCGACCCCTTCCTCTGCTGCCACGTCTGCTCGCTCCTAAAACATTGCCTCCTCTGCCACTCCTCTGCATGTTGTCTGACATACTATTTAATTCAACGATTAGGTGTCCCTGAGTAACAATTCTCTGGCACTCAGTAACAATTCTGTCTGTCCCTGAGTATGAATTCTGTGGCCCTGAGTAACAATTGTGTGTCTGTGCAAGTAACAATTCTGTGTCTGTGCAAGTAACAATTTTGTGTCTGTGAGAGTAACAATTCTCTGGCACTCAGTAACAATTCTGTCTGTCCCTGAGTAACAATTCTCTGGCACTCAGTAACAATTCTGTCTGTCCCTGAGTAACAATTCTGTCTGTCCCTGAGTATGAATTCTGTGGCCCTGAGTAAGAATTCTCTGGCACTCAGTAACAATTCTGTCTGTCCCTGAGTATGAATTCTGTGGCCCTGAGTAACAATTGTGTGTCTGTGCAAGTAACAATTCTGTGTCTGTGCAAGTAACAATTTTGTGTCTGTGAGAGTAACAATTCTCTGGCACTCAGTAACAATTCTGTCTGTCCCTGAGTAACAATTCTCTGGCACTCAGTAACAATTCTGTCTGTCCCTGAGTATGAATTCTGTGGCCCTGAGTAACAATTCTGTCTCTGTGCGAGTAACAATTCTGTGTCTGTGCAAGTAACAATTTTGTGTCTGTGAGAGTAACAATTCTCTGGCACTCAGTAACAATTCTGTCTGTCCCTGAGTAACAATTCTCTGGCACTCAGTAACAATTCTGTCTGTCCCTGAGTAACAATTCTCTGGCACTCAGTAACAATTCTGTCTGTCCCTGAGTAACAATTCTCTGGCACTCAGTAACAATTGTGTGTCTGTGCAAGTAACAATTCTGTGTCTGTGCAAGTAACAATTTTGTGTCTGTGAGAGTAACAATTCTCTGGCACTCAGTAACAATTCTGTCTGTCCCTGAGTAACAATTCTCTGGCACTCAGTAACAATTCTGTCTGTCCCTGAGTATGAATTCTGTGGCCCTGAGTAACAATTCTGTCTCTGTGCGAGTAACAATTCTGTGTCTGTGCAAGTAACAATTTTGTGTCTGTGAGAGTAACAATTCTCTGGCACTCAGTAACAATTCTGTCTGTCCCTGAGTAACAATTCTCTGGCACTCAGTAACAATTCTGTCTGTCCCTGAGTAACAATTCTCTGGCACTCAGTAACAATTCTGTCTGTCCCTGAGTAACAATTCTCTGGCACTCAGTAACAATTGTGTGTCTGTGCAAGTAACAATTCTGTGTCTGTGCAAGTAACAATTTTGTGTCTGTGAGAGTAACAATTCTCTGGCACTCAGTAACAATTCTGTCTGTCCCTGAGTAACAATTCTCTGGCACTCAGTAACAATTCTGTCTGTCCCTGAGTATGAATTCTGTGGCCCTGAGTAACAATTCTGTCTCTGTGCGAGTAACAATTCTGTGTCTGTGCAAGTAACAATTTTGTGTCTGTGAGAGTAACAATTCTCTGGCACTCAGTAACAATTCTGTCTGTCCCTGAGTAACAATTCTATGGCACTCAGTAACAATTCTGTCTTCCCTGAGTAACAATTCTCTGGCACTCAGTAACAATTCTGTCTGTCCCTGAGTATGAATTCTGTGGCCCTGAGTAACAATTCTGTCTCTGTGCGAGTAACAATTCTGTGTCTGTGCAAGTAACAATTTTGTGTCTGTGAGAGTAACAATTCTCTGGCACTCAGTAACAATTCTGTCTGTCCCTGAGTAACAATTCTCTGGCACTCAGTAACAATTCTGTCTGTCCCTGAGTAACAATTCTCTGGCACTCAGTAACAATTGTGTGTCTGTGCAAGTAACAATTCTGTGTCTGTGCAAGTAACAATTTTGTGTCTGTGAGAGTAACAATTCTCTGGCACTCAGTAACAATTCTGTCTGTCCCTGAGTAACAATTCTCTGGCACTCAGTAACAATTCTGTCTGTCCCTGAGTATGAATTCTGTGGCCCTGAGTAACAATTCTGTCTCTGTGCGAGTAACAATTCTGTGTCTGTGCAAGTAACAATTTTGTGTCTGTGAGAGTAACAATTCTCTGGCACTCAGTAACAATTCTGTCTGTCCCTGAGTAACAATTCTCTGGCACTCAGTAACAATTCTGTCTGTCCCTGAGTAACAATTCTCTGGCACTCAGTAACAATTCTGTCTGTCCCTGAGTAACAATTCTCTGGCACTCAGTAACAATTGTGTGTCTGTGCAAGTAACAATTCTGTGTCTGTGCAAGTAACAATTTTGTGTCTGTGAGAGTAACAATTCTCTGGCACTCAGTAACAATTCTGTCTGTCCCTGAGTAACAATTCTCTGGCACTCAGTAACAATTCTGTCTGTCCCTGAGTATGAATTCTGTGGCCCTGAGTAACAATTGTGTGTCTGTGCAAGTAACAATTCTGTGTCTGTGCAAGTAACAATTTTGTGTCTGTGAGAGTAACAATTCTCTGGCACTCAGTAACAATTCTGTCTGTCCCTGAGTAACAATTCTCTGGCACTCAGTAACAATTCTGTCTGTCCCTGAGTAACAATTCTGTCTGTCCCTGAGTATGAATTCTGTGGACCTGAGTAAGAATTCTCTGGCACTCAGTAACAATTCTGTCTGTCCCTGAGTATGAATTCTGTGGCCCTGAGTAACAATTGTGTGTCTGTGCAAGTAACAATTCTGTGTCTGTGCAAGTAACAATTTTGTGTCTGTGAGAGTAACAATTCTCTGGCACTCAGTAACAATTCTGTCTGTCCCTGAGTAACAATTCTCTGGCACTCAGTAACAATTCTGTCTGTCCCTGAGTAACAATTCTCTGGCACTCAGTAACAATTCTGTCTGTCCCTGAGTAACAATTCTGTCTGTCCCTGAGAATGAATTCTGTGGCCCTGAGTAAGAATTCTCTGGCACTCAGTAACAATTCTGTCTGTCCCTGAGTAACAATTCTCTGGCACTCAGTAACAATTCTGTCTGTCCCTGAGTAAAAATTCTGTGGCCCTAATAACGTTTCTGTGGCCCTAAGTAACAATTCTCTGGCACTGAGTAACAATTCTGTCTGTCCCTGAGTATGAATTCTGTGGCCCTAACTAGCGTTTCTTTGTCCCTAAAGAACGATTCTGTGGCCCTCATTAACAAGTCTGTGTCCCTGAGTAATGGTTCTCTGTCCCTAAGTAACTTCTCTCTGTCCCCAAGTATTGTTTCTGTGGCCCTAACTCTGTCCCTGTCCCTAGTACAGAGCGGTCTGCCTCTGTTCAATGACTGCAGGCAAATGAAGATTTCCAAAATGGCCGCTATATATACCTCGACCATTACACAGTGCTGGCTGGCTGGCTGCTGATTGGCTGATGCGATCACATGTCGTTGAGGAATGCATTATGGGGCAGCGCGCCTTGTCTGCGCGCCTTCCCCGACATCCCCGCTCCGTCGCCGCACATGTCAGCCGCCATTTTCGGAAAAATTTCGATTCGCGCGTCCGAATTAGGCTGTTTTTCGGATTCGGCACGAATCGAAATTTTTCCGAAATTCGACTCGAATTCCACTTCGGATACTTCGATTCGCTCATCTCTAATCACAATGTTCAGGAAGGAGAAGACTACATGCCCACTGGCTTCCAAGCACATATAAAATTAATAGCAAAAAAAGGCAAAGACCCCTCTGACCCGGGTTCCTACTGGCTGATTTATTTGCAAAACTTAGACGCCAAAATACTATCTAAAATAATAGCAAACTGATTGACCACCATCCTGCCTTCTCTCATACACCCTTCACAGGCAGGCTTTATCCAGGGAAGATCTGCCGCATCTAACATCCAAAAGGTCCTGGCAGTTTTAGAACATGCCAAACATAACCTGCTCAAAGACGGCCATATTATCATTAAATGCCGAAAATGCATTTGATAATGTTAATTTTACCTGGTTACGGATGGTTCTTCAAAAATTTGGATTTTCCGGTTCCTTTACGCACTTGATTAAAACCATGCACTCGGCACCCATGGCCAATGTCATAGCAGCGGGGCTTATTTCTAATCCTATTCATCTACATAAAGGGACGAGACAAGGGTGCCCTCTCCCCTTCTCTTCAATCTAGCTTTTGAACCCCCTAGAACACTTCATACTACATCGTTCCAAGTTGCATGGAATCACAATAGGCCAGCAGGATCTCCGCATTGCTTTATTTGCTGATGATATACTGATATTTACCTCCAACCCTACTCTAGACATACCTCACATCTATGATGTATGCACCACCTTTAAACAATGTTCAGGCCTAAGCATACATTTTTCCAAAAGTAAAGTTCTCCCTCTATCCATGTCAGGGATTGCCACGGCGCACAGGTCTGCGCATGCGCAGATTGCCTAGGCGCACTAATGTGCAGGCACTAGGACCTGTGGGCGCGGGCGCGTGTCTGGCACCAATGACAGTGCAGGGCGCACTATTTAAACTGGCCAGGCGGTGACCAGGTTGCCGCAAGATCTAGTTCCTGTACCTGTGTTTCTGAAGTGTGTTCCTGTTGCCGATCCTGCTTGTCCTGATTTGTGTTGATCTTCTCCTGCTCTGACCCCCGGCTCGTCCCTGACTACTCTCCTGCCTGTTGCTACATTACTATTGGACCTCCCATTGCTGAACCTTGGCTCGTGACCTGGCTGCTCACTGTCTACTGCTTGGTACCTACCCTGCCTCCACCGTTACCAACCTGGCTAGTCTGACTACGCTCCCTCCTGACTGTCATCCATCCATCCCGCTCGGGACCTGGACTTGTCAGCCTCTTTACATCAGGCTCACCCCCGGCACGTACCCTCGGCGGGACCCCTCTACCACAGTTGGGTGCACTCAGGGGTCGCGACCTGGTTTCAGTCTTGCACCAAGTCCATCCCCACCATCAGGGGCTCTGGTGAAAAGGCAGACTGGGACTTAGACTCCGTGTCCTGGGGAATCCCGTTCTGTGGATCACTAGAGATCCCGCCAGACGGTGCCTAACAGTACCTTGTGGCCATGACTGAGCCTGGAAGGGGAACTTCCCCTCTGGATGACATATGTCGACATTTGGGGACCCTCACAGAGGGGGTTAGGGCCCTACAGGAGGGTTATACAGAATTGGGTGACCGCATACAGACATTAGCCACACCTACCAGGTAGTCTGGAGAACCCTCTGGGGGGACACTAGTTTCAATACCTGCACCGGAATCCCGTGTCCCCACACCGGAACGTTTTAATGGGGATTGAGGTAGATTCAGGAATTTACGTAATTCCTGTCAGCTATACTTCGACCTCCAGCCTCAAACGTTTTCATCAGAAACCGTGAGGGTCGGGTTCATTATTTCCTTATTACAGGATGAATTCCAAAACTGGGCCCACCGACTATTAAAAACCCGAGACCCACAGTTAGAAACGGTAACGTCATTTTTTAAAGCAATGGCGCTTTTTTACGATGACCCACAGCAGGCCACGACGGCAGAGATGACCCTACATATACTAAGGCAAGGTCACCGAGCAGTGGAGGACTACGCAGCCGAATTCAGGCGTTGGGGTAGTGACACCCAATGGAATGAGGCGGCCCTGCATCACCAGTTTCGCATGGGTTTAGCTGAAACATTGAAGGACAAGCTGGCCCGAGTAGACATACCTGATACTCTTGAGGGCCTGATAACCTTATCCAGTTAGATTGACCGCCGGTTGTGGGAGCGCAGGTGGGAAAGGTCCAACCAAGATCAGAGACCAACCTGGATATCACCTCCTGCTGCAGCTCAGCCTAAGTCCCTACGGGTCAACCGGAATCAGGAGTTTGCGGATACATCGGAACTCGGGTTATCGGGAAGGATACGGCCTCCACTTACGCTTGAGGAACTCCAGAGGTGTCAGGTAAACCGTCTTTGCCTCTATTGTGGGGAAGCAGGCCATGTAGTGCGTACCTGTCCAGCCAAGATGGGTAAGTGTTCTGCTGTGTTTTCTACGGTTACTTCTAAGAATGGAAGCAACATCAGTTATTTAGCAGTACCTATTTCACTTCAGCTGCCGGGGAAAACTGTGGCAACCATGGCAATTGTGGACTCTCGGAGTATGTAGCTACTTTATAGATCTGGACTTTTCAGCTCAGCAGCAGATCCCCTTACAGACAAAAGAGGTGGGTTTAAATATATTCTTAGCTGACGGGTCCCGTATCAGGTCAGGGGTGGTGGACCATGAAACCCCACCTATTTGCACTACAGTGGCAAACCATCACCAGGAATTCCTCCGCCTGGATGCCATTGCACCCCCTCTGTTCCCCGTTACCCTGGGACTCCCTTGGTTACAAGCCCATGATCCGCAGATTGATTGGAAGGCAGGATCAATTCACTTCCAGTCATCCTATTGCCAGCAGCATTGCCTCCTTAGGATGCCCCCGGCACCGCAGGCCTTGCTATGTGTGGATGTGGATGCAGGACTGGCCCAAATCATTCCTTCAGCCTACCATAGCTACTTGGACGTGTTTAGCAAGTGGGGGGCAGATGTCCTGCCCCCGCACCGAACATATGACTGCCCGATTGATCTTCTCCCAGGTTCGGAAATACCATTTGGGCGGATATTCCCTTTGTCCGAGTGGGAGTTAGGGGCTCTAAAGGAGTATATAGACGAGAGCCTCCGCAAGGGGTTTATTCGGCCCTCCACATCACCAGCTGGGACTGGCATTTTCTTCGTGGAGAAGAAAGACATATCCCTACAACCCGGTGTAGACTACCAAGACTTGAATAAAGTGACTGTCAAGAATCGTTACCCGCTACCTCTGGTCCCTGAACTTTTTCAAAGATTGAAGTCAGCTTCCGTCTTTACTAAGCTGGATTTGAGGGGTGCATACAATCTAGTCCGTATCAGAGAGGGAGACGAATTGAAAACAGCATTCCGTACCAGGTTCGGACACTTTGAATATTTGGTCATGCGCTTCGGCCTATGTAACGCACCCGCCACTTTCAAGCACGTCATAAACTACGTGTTCAGGGACTATCTGGTCATTTTCGTTGTCGTCTACCTGGACGATATCCTGATCTTTTCTCCATCATTGGAGGTCCATAGAGGTCATGTGAGGTGTGTGTTGGAACGGCTCCGGCAACACGGCCTATATGCTAAGGCAGACAAGTGCTGTTTTGAACAGCATAGTATTTCTTTTTTGGGTCTGACCATCTCCACCACGGGAATAGCCATGGATCCTCAAAAAGTCTCGGCTATTTTGGATTGGCCAGTACAAAAAGGTGGTCCAACGGTTCATTGGCTTCGCAAACTTCTATAGGAAGTTTATCAAAAACTTTTCAGGCCTGGTTTCCACGATTACCCAGTTGACCAGACAGGGGGTCCGTTTCCAGTGGACACTGGAGGCGCAGGAAGCATTCACGGCTTTAAAGAAGTTGTTCACTGAAGCCCCTATTCTGAGCCATCCTGACCCATCCTTACCCTATATCCTGGAGGTAGAGGCGTCTGAGAACGCAGTTGGGGCAATTCTGTTGCAGAGGAAGGGCATTAAGGAGCTCATGCACCCGGTGGCCTTTTTCTCTAGAAAACTGACTTCTGCAGAAAGGAATTATGATATCGGGGACCGGGAGCTTCTAGCGATCAAGGTAGCACTAGAGGAGTGGAGGTATTTACTAGAGGGGGCCGTACACCCAATATTAATATTTACAGACCACAAGAATCTAGAATATTTGAGGACAGCAAAGCGCCTAAGACCACGTCAGGCAAGGTGGGCACTCTTCTTTTCGTGATTTGCCTTCCACATCACCTACAGGCCAGGGTAAAAAAATACTAAGCCCGATGTGCTCTCCCGCATGTTCGGGGACCCTGAAGAGACTCCCAAACCTGACACCATCCTGTCCTCGGAAAAAGTTCTGGTTCTACAATCCGAGCACTGCGCTAAACTGCAGACTGCATCCATAGGTATGCCAGGTCCACCTAGTATTCCCTTATTGAATAGGGAGGGGCTTCTTTGGAAAGAGGATCAGATTGTGGTTCCTGAGGAAGCCCATACTTTGGTACTTGGATACTGCCATGACCACCTGTTGGCAGGGCATTTTGGAGTATGCAAGACCCTGGAACTGTTGCAGCGTACTTTTTGGTGGTCCAATATGGCCAAGGATTGCGAGTCATATGTTAAAACTTGCACCATTTGCCAGAGGAATAAACCTACTAGGAACAAGGCCTGGGGCCTATTACACCCATTACCAATACCTGACAGACCATGGAGTATGATCTCCATCGATTTTATTGTGGAACTTCCACCCTCTCAGGACCACACAGCGATCTTTGTGATCGTAGAGCGTTTGTCCAAGATGGCCCATTTTGTACCTTTAAAAGACACACCTACGGCCCCTGAGACAGCACAGGTTTTTATCAGGGAGGTGGTGAGACTCCATGGGATTCCTAAGGATATCGTGTCAGACGGGGGTTCAGTTCACATCTAGATTTTGGAAGGCTCTATGTGAAACGCTCGGGATTAAGCTGTTGTTCTCCTCTGCATATCACCCACAAACCAATGGCCAGATGGAGCGAACGAATCAGACCCTGGAGCAGTACCTCGGGTGCTATACCACCTTCCTCCAAGACGACTGGTTGACCCTCCTGCCACTAGCGGAGTTTGCGTATAACAACGCGAGTCATTCCGCTACAAAGCAGGCTCCCTTTTGTGCGAATTATGGATTCCACCCCGTATTCTTACCGGATCTGATTCCGGAAGTCATGGTCCTGGCCACGCAGGACATGTTAAGTTTTTTATCTTCTAATAGCAATGTGCTGCAAAAGGCAATGGCAAAGGCCCAGGAGGACAATAAAAGGGCCTTTGATAGGAGGAGAAGGGGAGAATTAAGCTTGCACCCGGGGGATCAGGTCTGGTTAGCCACAACAGATCTTAAAATGTCCTGTCCATCAAAGAAACGGCACCTAAGTTCCTGGGTCCGATTCGGGTAAAACGTAAAGTCAATGAGGCGACGTACGAACTCACGCTCCTCAAATCTTTTAGAATTCATCCGGTCTTCCATGTGTCACTATTGAAGCCGGCGACACCAGACTCCTTTCCGGATTGGAGGTCTAAACCTCCAGAGGCGATAAACATCGACGGAGAAGAGGAGTTTGAGGTAGAGGCAATCCTAGATTGTAGGAAGAGGAGAGGCCAAACTCAGTTCTTGGTCAAATGGAAGGGGTACGGGGCTGAGGAGAATTCGTGGGAGCCGGCCCAAAATGTTCACGCACCAAGACTCGTTCGGGAATTCTTTCAGAACCAGCCGTCTGGGAGGAGTCGGTTGGGTATCCGGAGGCTGCCCATGGGGGGGGGCCATGTCAGGGATTGCGGGTCTCGCAGCGGCGCACAGGTCTGTGCATGCGCAGATTGCCTAGGTGCACTAATGTGCAGGCACTAGGATCTGGGCGTCGGCAATTGCGGTCGCGCATGCACACTCGCGCACGCGGGAGCGTGCGCCTGGCACCAATGACAGTGCAGGGCGCGCTATTTAAACTGGCCAGGTGGTTGACCAGGTTGCCACAAGGTCTAGTTCCTGTACCTGTTTTTCTGAAGTGTGTTCCTGTTGCCGATCCTGCTTGTCCTGATTTGTGTTGATCTTCTCCTGCTCTGACCCCCGGCTCGTCTCTGACTGTTGCTACATTACTATTGGACCTCCCATTGCTGAACCTTGGCTCGTGACCCGGCTGCTCTCTGTCTACTGCTTGGTACCTACCCTGCCTCCACCATTACAGACCCAGCTAGTCTGACTATGCTCCCTCCTGACTGTCATCCATCCTGCTCGGGACCTGGACTTGTCAGCCTCTTCACATCAGGCTCACCCCCGGCACGTACCCTCGGCGGGACCCCTCTACCACAGTTGGGTGCACTCAGGGGTCGCGACCTGGTTTCAGTCTTGCACCAAGTCCATCCCCACCATCAGGGGCTCTGGTGAAAAGGCAAACTGGGACTTAGACTCCGTGTCCTGGGGAATCCCGTTCTGTGGATCACTAGAGATCCCGCCAGGCGGTGCCTGACAATCATGCACGCTTTCCCCCCTGGACAACGACCATGAATTTTACTCTGGCCAAGCATCATATAACATATTTGGGCATCAAGCTAGGGAAACTCCCCTCCTCACTATACCACCTTAACTTCAGGCCAATTATAAGCAACATTTCGGAAGAACTAGATATGTGGAGGAATCTAACATTATTACTCCTTGGGAGATCTCACCTGTTTAAAATGGTCAGTTTTCTCAAACTTCTTTATCCCCTTCAAACTATACCTCTTTTGCTATGCCACACCGACATTTTGAAACTAGGGCAATTTCCAAATTCTTATGGCAGGGACGGCGCCCCCACATAGCACTTCATAAACTATTTCTCCCAAGGAGTGAGGGGGGATCGGGTTTTCCCAACATCAGAGTATACAATCTCTTCTGTCTGATAAGAGTGTGTTTTGACTGGTTGAACCGGTCATCTAGATACTCCAATTATGATTTGGAAACAGGAATTGTACACCCATTTAGCCTACAGGACCTGCTGCATTGCAATGTCAATTCTCTTCCATCTCGTCTTAAACAAAACTTGCTCATACGAGACACGTTGATAGCCTGGAGGGAGGTCAGGCATAAAGTAGGGGTATCCCCATGGATATCCCAGTACCTTCCAATGCACAATAATCCTTTTCCTCAATCACAACAATATGCTGTGTGGGTGTCCCCATGGCCTGGAAAATGTTGTACAATTATTTGAAGTCTCCTCAGGCTCGCTACTACCCTTTTCTCACATCATGTCGCAAAGAGATCTACCTCTGTACCACTTTATGTTCTGCAAGTCTCGAACTTTGTTCAAAACCTTGCCCCAGATATATCAATTAGATGTAGCAATTCTTTAATTGATAATCTTCTGCTGCGTCGGCAGTTTAAGATTTCAAACATCTACAATCCTCTAAACCTTCACTTCTACAAGTCTCTGGAGTCCACGTCGACTGCGTCTTGGATCAAGGAGTTGCACAATACCTTCTCTGTAGATCAAATAATTACGGGATTTAACACCACCTGCACTTTCATACTGAATGAGTTCTGGTGTGAACAATAACTTAAAATTGTCCACTGTGCCTATATGCCCTACAGCTTTTCTAAAACGACCTCAGGTACCCAAGGCTGTCATTGCACTCTTCAAAAGCCTTCTCCTGCACAGATTTTAGACGTGCTCCACTATTGCTATGTTCTGGGACAAAGTTGAATGCTTTATAGCATCAAGCACCAGCCTGCAGCCATCTAAAAATCCTCTTCAACTCATTTTTGGGAATCTGGAACATTCAAATGCTCAACTATATAGTCTGCATTCTATGTCTACCCAAAAGATCAAACCTTGTCTGACAAGTTGCCTCATGTCAGCTAGGAGCCATTCTTAAGAAGTGGATTTCATCTATATCGGATGTCAAACAGGACCTAAACAGTCTTCTTCGTAGAGAGAAACTAAACCTACAACTCTCTAATTCATGCTCCATGGATCTCTTTAGCCAGAAATGGAAAACCTATATTACCAGAACACTTCCTTTATCCGACCAATCCGAGCAATTGACATGATACGACCATGTTCTTCTTTTTTTTGCAATTTTTTTTTTTTCTTCTCTATTATTTTTTTTTTACACGATATTGACATGGCATGATAATTATTTACCAGATTATATCCCTAATGTTAAGCACTAAATAATACACGGCTATACTCTTGACAAGACATTAAGAAGTCCTATAGCCCTCTCTCCTCCTTGCATACGTGTCAGCCAGCTGCTCGCACGATATGCAACACCAGGGTTCTATGCAATTTGGCTTTGTTTATGTCTCGCTCCTACAATCCTTTGGAGAGAACAGATAATCTTCTTAGACATCAATATGTACTAGTGTTCCTAGGTCTGGGTTTCTCATCCTTCCCTTTCAGCTACTTCTCCCCATTTTGTCTTTTTTCTGCTTCTTTTTCTTCCATTTTTCTTCGATTATCACTTTTCTCCTACCTCCCCTACATTTCTACTCTTTCTACCTCCTTTCCCCACCCCCCCTTTCCCTTCCCCACCTCACTCTGCACCCTACCTCCGTACCCCCCTCCCCCTGTTATATTTTGGTTTTCAATTTGGATACGTGCAAACTTACTAGTCTATACAGTGACTTGATCTTTGCTGTTTGGTTCATGTTATCCAGATTCAATAACTGTCTGTATATGCCGCTGACATTTCTTTGCAGATATATTTTTTACTGATAAAATTCGAATAAACATTTCTTTAAAAAAAAAAAAAGTTGGATGAGAAACCATTCAATCTTAAACTGCAAGGGTTTTTTTCTGTTAGGGCAATAAGGATGTAGACCTTCCTTCTACAGTTGGTGGTGTCAGCAGAGAGTGTAGATAGGTTCAAAAAACTTTGATGTGTTTCTTAGCAAACACAATGTACAGGGATATGGAAAACAGTAACCATACACACTCTCAGTTTGAACTGGATAGACTTTATTCATCCTTAACAACTATGTTATTCTGAATGAATATCAAAAATTAATTAAATAGCATTTTCAGTTTGTAGTGCTCAGATACAGTTACTTTAAGAAAGGAACCTGGGGAAAGAATACTCTGCCCAGCAGAAGAAGGCAAAAATCTTCACCTGGAAAACCCTCTACTCCGAAGGCTAAAAATAGTTTCTTTCCTTTCTCTCACGTTTCCTGGTTCAGGGCAAAACCCTGGAACTCTGTTATACCATAAGACCTGGCCCCCAAAATCCACCAAGTTTGGAAGCAAGTTTCCCTTTCAGTGAGGGTGTGCCCCACTTGCCAGAGTGGGTGGACATCTGTTGGCCTTCATGGCATTTCAGACACTTCTACAACCGTACTTCCAAGGGCTACAAACTAGAATTCAGGTCTATGTCTCCCTCTGCTTCTTGTTTTCAAACTGCAGATTTCCCAAGTAAATTGAAGATACTATCCTAATGTTTAGGAGGAAAAATTGACCTGTGGCTTGACAGTCTCTTGGCACTGCAAACAGACCTAAATGGTAGTTGCAAAGCACAGGCAGCTGTTTTCTTATAAAAAATAATTACAGATTTGGAAGACAAAGTTTACTTGTTATGCCAAAGTTTAAATGAAGTGCCAACAGGTCTATATGAAATGAGACATGACAGAGTTGTCTTGCTAATTAGAGCTTCTGCCCTTTTTCAGTTTGATCTTTATTTTTTATGCAAAGGAAAGAAGAGGGACCAGGAGGCAGCATTGTTGGTACTTGGCATCACCTACACAGGCATAAGTAGCAGCAGAAGAGAAAACATTTGTTTTTTTCCTTGTAAAATGGAGCAAAAATGGAGCAAAAATTAAATGAAAATGTGCTGTTTGAGTGTTGTGACACAAGCCTAAACCATTTCAATAAAAGTGAGCTGGTCCATTCTCTCTGGGGACCTGTGGACAGGATATGCTTTTCAGTCAAAGCATATTCTAAAGGTCCCCTCTGACAAGAGAGTTTCATCAAGGCAGGTCAGCACCTCAAGCACATACACTATATTGCCAAATGTATTGGGACACCCCTCCAAATCATTAGATTCATGTGTTCCAATCACATCCATGGCCACAGGTATATAAAATCAAGCACCTAGGTACTTCTACAAACATTTGTGAAAGAATAGGTTTCTCTCAGGAGCTCAGTGAATTCAAGCGTGGTACTGTGATAGGTTGCCGCCTGTGCGATAAGTCCATCCATGAAATTTCCTTGCTACTAAATATTCAGTGTGTGTGAGAACTAGAAAGGGACAGAAATTGGGTCATACAATGGAGGCTTTTACATTGTAAGGGGAAAAATAAGGAGGAGGAGAGATGCCAGGAACTGGCAATGTTTTTTTTTTCAAGCATAAACAGTTTTTGAAATTTAAATTTTTTACTCACTTGGATCTTCATAGTTACATAGTCTGGTTGAAAAAAGACACAAGTCCATCCAGTTCAACCAAAAAATAATAATAATAATAATAAAAAAAAAATACTATACCCACAATTGATCCAAAGAAAGGCAAAAAAAACCCCAATTTGATACAATTTGCTCCTGATCCCCCAAGAGGCAATTGGATATTCCCTGGATCAACTTTACCTATAAATGTTAGTATCCAGTTATATTCTGTTATATATAAAAAATCACCAGCGCCAAACCCGTGAAATTATATAAATGCTGTTGCTCATTAGTGTAAACACCAAAAAATAATATAGGACATCAAAACAGCGCAAATATATAAATAAATATACACTCCAGTGCAAAATTAAATAAATATTAATTGTTAAATAATATAAAAAATGAAAATTAATAAATCCCACTCCAAATCAATAAAGTGGAAAAAAAAATCAAAAAACGGGCGCATGCGCCGCCGGTTCCAGGATGACAGCTCTGTGAAGAGAGCTTCGTATCCCCGCCAGTCCTAACCCGGCACTCACCAGACCCAGTGACTTCACAGACCTCTCCATGCACTGATAAGGGGATGCAGGTCTCCTCTGGATCACCAGGGAAATGCCCAGACACCGCAGATCACCAGGGAAGCTGACAAGCTTTTTCCCAGCTCTCAGCCCCTGCAGCCAAGATGGCGCTGGCTCTTCACAGCATGAGACCACACAGCAGGAATGGAACACGGAGCACACCACAGACCCCAGGCTCAAAGCATCCCTGTACCCTGGAGACTCTGGTGAGTCCTCTCCGCCCCTGTTTCCCACCACAAGGAGCCCTGCCAGACCTAGGCTGGACACAGAGAACCCTCCTGTCTCTCAGCCTTCCTATTCTGCACTTAATGCTGCTATATCTGCTCCATCCTTAATAGAAAACTTTCCTGCTTCAGACCAACCTATCACTGAACTGTCTATGAAAAGTATGCTTCTCTCACTGCGACATACTTTACATGATGACCTGACGATGACACTATCCCAAATTTTATCCACGGTACAACAACAAGACAACCGTATCCGCCATATTGAAAATAAAATGGGAGAAATGTTCGCCGCTCATTACAACCTAATAGATGCATACACCGACCAGGGCACTGACATAGAACAGATTAACCTCAAACTAGCGGATCTAGAAGACCGCTCAAGGCGGAACAAATTCCGCGGAATCCCAGAAACCATCAATTCGGACGCCATAGTGCCATACTTACAAACATACATGAAAAACCTCATCCCCTCCCTATCAGATGTGGAACTCGCTATAGACCATGCACACAGGTTACCTAAACTGCCGTTCCTATCGGCTGCAATACCTAGGGACATCCTGGCATGCATCCACTTCTACCGTGTAAAAGAAAAAATTATGATAGTCACAAGAAACACTGCATCGCTACCACCAGACCAAGCGAATCTAAAATTATTTGCAGACCTATCTAAAGCCACACTTCTCAACCGCAAGAAGCTTGTTACTATTACAAAAGCGCTGCGGAACCACGGAATTGGCTACCAATGGGGCTTCCCCACAAAGCTCATTGTTAAACAACAAGGAAGGCTCTTTACGATTAAATCCCTTGAGGCAGGCATTGATCTCCTGAAGCTTGGAATATCCTACCAGCAGACTCCCACCAACCCGCCTCCAACCATATACAGCGCATGGAAGCTGAGTGATCACGATCCTGAGATCATCACCATCAACAACCACCCAACAAGCTGGGACTCTATCAACCACTAATGGCTGGCAGACGGCCCCATTACGACCATCATTGAACCCCAAGTTACTCGTCAACATGACTTGCTACGTGAGTCATGTATGCTCAAATTCCCCTGTCACACAGTAGCAATAAGTGCTACACATACAGTACCACTTGTATTTTCAACAAGTTTTTTTTACCCCCTTACCCTCATACCTCTACCAGTCGATCGTCTCAAGCCCTCCTTACTCTAAATAACGACCTACAAGATGGAACATCCACATTAAACCAGCGACCGCATCCAGCATGGTACCCCTTCTTTGTGGAAACTTCTCCAAAACAACAAAAGGATATGCCATCACTCTGCATGACCCATGAAATACCTCCGCTACTCCGGACAACTCACCTACATCCAGAACTATGATTAAAATCTCATCCTTAAATGTCCGTGGCCTCAACTCATCGTTCAAAAAATCTCTACTACAAAAAGAGGCTCGCTCCTTGCAAGCTGATGTCATATTCCTTCAAGAATCCCACTTTGCCAGCAATAAAATGCCCAACTTCCACATACACTATTTCTCTAAAATTTATATGGCAACCAACCCCAAAAAAAAAAAACGGCGTCATCACGGCCCTAAGAGACTCTCTCCAATACCACTACATTTCAGAAGTCGCAGACCCATAAGGTCGCTACCATATCCTGATATGAAAAATTAATGGAATTCTATACACTCTGGTCAACATCTATGGTCCAAACTCCAACCAATTGCAATTCTACAACAAAATCAATTCCACAATTTCTGCTCAGAAACAAGGCAGACTAATAATAGGAGGAGACTTCAACATCATCGGCAACCCACTACTAGACTTCTTCTAGCAAACGTTCCTCCAAACAATCTCTTAACGTCTTTTACATAACAATGACTTCTACGACATATGGCGATGCCATCACAGTACGGAAAAAGACTACACCTTCTATTCCTCCTCTCAACTCTCCTACTCCAGAATTGACTTTTTCATCACGGACAAGTGGACTCTGCAACATCCTCCGAAATTGGTACCATAACCTGGTCTGATCACGCTCCAATCTCTCTCCATCTCTTTAGATCACAATCAACACTCAACAATCCCCCGTATCTGGAGACTTAATGCACTTTTATTGAAGAATCCGGACCACAAAAAATTTATATTAGATGCTCACAACATGTTTTTTGACATAAATGACTCTCCTGAAATATCGATATTCTCACATTATGGTCTGCATATAAGGCATACATGAGAGGTATCCTTATACAATTAAACTTCTGTATCTCCAAACAGAGAAACCGACAAATTGAGGAACTTCTCCTCTCAATTAAAACAAAAGAAGAATTAAACAAAAAAAAAAACTAATTCCGCAACATCTACTAAACTCACCACTGACAGAAACAAACTTAGAACCCTCCTGCTCTACAAATATGACCTCAACCTTCAAAAAACAAAAACTACATTTTACTCCCTTAGCAACAAAGCCAACTTCTTACTAATCAAAATGATTAAACAACGACGACTAAGAAATTAAATATCCACAGTTTATCATCCATCCTCACGAACCTTAACCACAAACCCGCAAGATATAGCTAATGCTTTCGCTACCTACTACCAACAACTATATAACCTTAAAGACGACCCTAACACCATCCAACCAACACCTACGTCCATACAACAATTCCTCCACACAATTAAACTCCCTCAACTCTCTTCAACCCAACTTGAAGACATATCAATGCCGATCACTTCCACTGAAATAGAATCCACCATTAAAACAATTAATAAGTCTCCAGGAAACGATGGCTATATAAACGAGTACTACAAACAATTTGCCCCTAACTTTTCACCATATCTGACCAGACTCTTTAACCATGCAGCCACTAATGGCACATTCCCCAAAGACATGCTACAATCAACAATAACCACAATATCAAAACCTGGCGAAGATCCGCAGTATGTCCAAAATTATAGACCAATTTCCCTACTTAACACAGACGTCAAGCTCTATGCAAAAATTATAGCACGCAGACTACTCCCCTATCTTCCCACTTTGCTACACCCAGACCAGGTGGGATTCATACCAGGCCGCCAGGCACCTGACGCTACTAGAAGACTCATATCCCTCATCCATCACTTAGAACACACCAAACAACCCTCATTGCTTTTATCGTTAGACGCTGAAAAAGCGTTCGACCGCATACACTGGCTATTTTTGCAAATGACCTTACAAAAATTTGGCATCACAGGTTGGATGCTAACAGTCATTTTGGCACTATACTCCCTCCCCTCAGCCAGAATATTAATAGACGGAACACTATCAGATCCCTTTGATATTACCAATGGCACAAGACAAGGCTGCCCTCTATCTCCTGTCATATTCAAACTACTTATTGAGCCCCTAGCATCTAAACTTCGAGACGACCCAATGTTCACTGGCATACGACACCTTAACACTGAGCACAAAATTAGCCTATTCGCAGACGACATCATATTTATTACCAACGCAGTCAAATCCCTCCAAACAATACGTACCCATCTCCAGCAATATACGATAGTCTCCTATTATAAACTAAACGAGCCCAAATCCTCAATTTTAAACCTCCACACACCATATTTCACTCAACTATCCCTTGCTTAAAAATTCCCCTTCACCTGGGAAAAAAATACCATCCCATATCTAGGAATCAAACTCTCTGCCACAACAGACCAACAATTTAATTCGAACCATAACAAATTACTTGAAACTATACCCCAAGAAAATGCCAACCTTCGTACTTCAGAACTATCTAAAATAGGAGTAGCGACATTAAAAATGCTCATCCTACTGAAAATTCTTTATATCTTTTGCACACTCCCTATACCGGTCCCCAATACTTTCTTCTCCAAACTTGAATCGATATTTACCAGATTCTTATGGAATTCCAAAAAACCTTGATGAACCACCAATATTTTAATCAGACCACCCTCCAAAGGAGGCGCTAGCCTTCCACACCTCAAATCTTACTATAATGCCACTCTCCTGGACCAAATATATTTTTGGTGGCACCTAACCAGAGAAACATCCTGGTCCACAATGGAAACTTCACTCTTCCGTCCACTTAAATCACAACAACTACACTTAACCACAATATTCTCACAAACAACATATCACTTAAAGCACCCATGTATCCAAGCCATCCTTCAAGCTTGGAAAGATCTTTTATCCACAGATTACGCAGACTCCAAACAACTTCATACCCCACTCAACATACTACACACCAATATGCCCTCCTTAGATTTAACCCAGTGGTAAAAATGAAACATACATCACATAGCAGATCTTTACAAAAATAACAGCCTACACTCATTTCAATATCTTCACACCAAATTTAACCTCCCTGTCGCTGAATATTTCACCTACCTACGAATCATCCACTGCATCCAAACGAACAACATACCCCAGACCATAATAATCCAGGCTACGGCCTACACTTATTTCTCCAAACTGCATTACCCAAGTAAAGGCATCTCTACGTTCTACAAATATTTAATGGACCTACAATTTCCCTTAAAATCTACCTCTTTATCCAATTGGGAAAAAACCCTAGCAAAAACCATCCCTACCCTCTCATGGAGTACCGCATTTAACTACACTTACAAATCCTCTCACTGCAGCTCACATTGGGAATCCTACTTGAAAATACTTCATCAATGGTACCTAACCCCTGCCAGACTTGTCATTTTCTACCCAAAACATTCCCCTTCCTGTTGGAGACAATGCGGGGACGTAGGCTCCACTCTTCACATACTTTGGTCTTGCAAATCTATTAAATCCTTTTGGAATAGCGTATTCCAACTAATAGCCAAAATTTCCAAAATAATGATAACCCCCAATCCGGCACTTGCACTCTTACATATCGGGATTAACAAATTCCTATATACCTCCCGTACCATCATAGTCCACATCCTTTTTGCAGCTAAACTAAACATAACCCGACTCTGAAATACCAACACAGCCCCTTCTTTTCAATCGCTAATCTCAGATCTTAACTTCCAATGAGAAATGGAAAAAAGACTGGCCACTAATAACTCCACCCAACATAAGTTTAATTCTTTATGGTCTAACTGGTTACAAAATCTTAACTGCTCCGTAAAACCTGATACTGTACAAACAATTGTTCAACCGATCCACGTCAGACTGGTACACCTCTCCCATTCTTACACAACCTATCCTCCCCCCACTACCCCCCCCTATTATTCTCCCCCCCTGTTTAATCCCCCTTACTACCTACTACACTTCCTCACGGTTCAGTCCACCCCAAGCATACCTCTGATGCTTATGCCGCAACTCTAGTTCCGACCCCAGCCAAAAGGTGGGGTAACATTCTAATAAAGTTATATTGTATGCATACAATTTAAACTGAACCAAATGTTTCTTTCTGTTAAAATTTTTTTTGAAAACTTTCAATAAAAATGATTGAAAATAAAAATAAAAAAACATTCATAAAAGGCCTTTTTCCAAAAAACATTTGACCCGTGTTTCCACCAAAATAGTGCTCAAATACCACACCGCACTCACCAGATATTGGTGAAAAAAACACCTTTTAGGATTTTTTTGGGATCCTAGACCCAGTCAGTAAGCCTCCATACTTCTGGATCTCCCTTCTCCAGACAGGAATATAGCCAGCCTCCAGGATCACCAGACACCATTCTTACAATCCTTAATGCGTATGCTCCAAACGCTAATCAATCGGTATTCTTTACGGAAACCATTTCTCCACCTCCACCTTTAGTTTCATCTTCAAATTATCTATGTTAGCTACGCACGACAGAAGATCCCTCTGGAGCCAACTGCTTTCAACACATGTTTTGAAACAGTCTACGTCCTTCTTCATGTATTCTATGCCCCCAACAATCTGTATTTCAGCCTCCTCCAATCCAGGGATGTTCTCGATAACTGTTAATTTTTTTTATATTTTTTATCAGTTATTATTTATTTAATTTTCCACTGGAGTGTATATTTATTTATATATTTGTGCTGTTTTGAAGTTATATTCTGTGTATCTAGGAAATAATCCAGGCCTTTTTTTAAGCAATCCACTAAGCTGGCCATAACCAACTCTTGTGGGAGTGTATTCCACACATCACAGCTCTTACTGTGAAGAAACCTTTCCATATTTGGAGATTAAATCTCTTTGCCTCCAAACATAAAGAGTGCCCCCTTGTCCTCTGTAATGGGCTAAGAGTGAATAACACTACACCAAGTTCATATGAACCACTGATGTATTTATACATATTGATCATATCCCCCCTTTATCTCCTCTTCTCAAGAGAGAATAAATTCAGTTCCTTTAATCTTTCCTCAAAGCTGAGCTCCTCCATGCTTCTTACCAGTTTGGTTGCCCTTCTCTGCACTTTCTCCAGTTCCCCAATGTTTTTTTGTGAATTAGTTCCCAAACCTGAACTGCATATTCCAGATGAGGTGTTACTAATGATTTGTACAGGGATAAAATTATATCTCTCTCTCTGGAGTCTATACCTCTTTTAATACAAGAGAGGATTTTGCTCACTTTATAAACTGCAGTTTGGCATTGCATGCCATTATTAAGCTTGTGATCTACTAGAACCTCCAGATCCTTCTCCACCATTGATTTCCCCAGCTGTACTCCCCCTAGTATGTATGATGCATGAATATTCTTAACCCCCAAGTGCATAACCTTACATTTATCAACATTAAACCTCACTTGCCTCATAGTTGCCAAATTAAACAATGCATTGAGGTCAGCTTGTAAATTGGAGACATCCTGTAAAAGAAACTATTCCACTGCAAAGCCTGGTGTCATCTGCAAAGACTGAAACTTTATTTTTAATCCCAGACCCTATATTGTATATATATATTTTTATTTATTTCAGGTACTTATATAGCGCTTTCAATTTACACAGCGCTTTACACATATATATTGAACATTCACATCAGTTCCTAACCCTCAAGGGGTGTACAATCTAAGGTCCCTAACTTACATTCATACACACACATATCAGGCCCAATTTACCTACCAGCATGTCTTTGGAGTGTGGGAGAAAACCGGAGCACCCAGAGGAAACCCACGCAAGCACAGGGAGAACATGCAAACTCCATGCAGGAGGCGCCATGGTCAGGAATCGAACCCACAACCCATTTACTGCAAGGCAGATGTGCTAACCACTAAGCCACTGTGCGGCCCATATATATATTAAAAAGTAAGGGTCCCAACACTGAACCTTGGGGTACACCACTAACAACCCTAGACTATTCAGAGTATGAATCATTAACCACTACTCTCTGAATATGAACTTTTAGCACGTTTTCTATCCATTTACATACCAATATTTTCAAGCCTGTAGACTTTAGCCGTGTGTGGGGAACTGTTTCAAACTCTTTTGCAAAATCCAAGTATACCACGTCCACAGCCACGTCCAAGGTTTTGCTCACCTCATAAAAAGAAATCAGACTTGTTTGATAACTTCTGTCTTTCATGAATCCATGCTGTTCTAGTCCCCATCGCAGCTATTTCTTGGGAAAGGACATTTGTACTTTTATGTAGCTCTAAGATTCTAAGTCCCGCTTTGTATGCTGCTGAGTGCAATTCTGTGCAGATGCATTAATGGCTGTGTCCTGTGTTCAGCACCATCTTGTGCCATGTTGCAGAGCTCCTGTGTCCTGAGCAGATAGTTTGTAAGGGATTTTTGAGCTGTCCCTTTGGTTCTTTTTTTCCCCAACGGCATGCAGGAAGATCTCCTGGGGGTGGTCATCTGACCAGGATCGAGACCGAGGGATAGGGAGGCCCCGGAGTGGTGGTAAGAGCCTGAGCAGGGACAGAGCTCCCGCTACATGCGGCCATCCTCTGTGGCGCCACACTTGCTCCCCCAGTTGTCATTCTTTGTTTAACACTACAGTGTGATAATGGAATGATTACGATACACAAACACTTGCGTTCATATTATATGTGATAAACAGGAAAGCGCTGTTGAATTTGGTTCTAGTTCTCCAAGATGTCTGGAAGAACCTACATGCTGAGTTCCTTCAAAAACTGTGTACAGGTTTATCTAGAAAAAATTCTAGAAATAATTGATGCTGTTTTGAAGGCAAAGCGCTATCACACCAAATATTGATTTGATTTAGATTTCTCTTCTGTTCATTTACTTTCCACTGTGTTGGTTGATAAAGATAAACTACAGTACACTTCTGAAAGCATTCCTAATTTGCAGCATGTTTTCACACACACTTTTGCACAGAACTGTGTGTGTGTGTATATATATATATATATATATATATAGAGAGAGAGAGAGAGAGAGAGAGAGAGAGAGAGAGAGAGATAGATATATAGATATACAGTTTATATAGTTGATGACCCATAACTTTGTGACCACCATTAAATGACCACCCACCTAGTATTGAAAAGGTCCCTTTTACTGCCAAAGCAGCCCTGACCCATCAAGGCAAGGACTTCATTATACTTCCTAAAGATATGCTGTGGTATCTAACACCAAGCCATTTGTAGCAGATCATTGCCTCTGCTAGTTTGCCTTCTTCCCATACTGCATCCTGGTGCCATCTCCTCTCCAGGTAAGCAACACACACACACCCCGCCTTAAAAGAAAGTGTGATTCATCAGCTCCTTCTTCCATTGTTTCATGGTCCACTTCTGATAATCACAAGCCCATCATAGGCTCTTTTGGCAGTGGACATGGGTCAGCATGGGCACCCTGACTGTTCTGCAGCTACTCAGTCCCATATGCAGTGTTCTGACACCTGTTCTGACACCAACATTAACTTTTTCATCAATCTGAACTACAGTAGCTCTTCCACTGCATAAGACTACACGGGCCAGGTTTCACTACCCACGTGCATCAATGAGCCTTGGCCCATGCCCCTGTCACCGGTTTACTGGTTTTCCTACCTTGGACCACTTTTGCAAACTGGGAACATCCAAAAGAGCTGCAGTTTTGGTATATATATACACACAAACACACACACACATACACAGAGATGTAGAGAGAGGGTTCATGTCCTGTCTCCTTTTTCTCCCACTTTCACAATCTGACCTTTCTGCATCTTCTTACCTCCACAATCTGGCATGCTACCCTCCCCACCTCCACAATCTGATCTTGCAGCCTTCTATCTTCCTCTACAATCTGATCTTGATGCTTCTCTCCTCTCTCTTCTGTTGTGATTTCACTGCCATTCTCTCTCTCCGTACTAGTCTTGCAGCCTCTTTCTCTAGTCTTTCTCTTTCATAATCTCACTTCCATAAAATCATTGCAAAATTCTTTCTCCCTAAATAATCCAGTCTTACTACTTCCTATACTCCCACTTCACAATCTGGTTTTGCTTCTCTGCTCACTTTCTCTACCACAAACCAGTCTGGCTGCTTCCTCTAGTTACTTCTTCCACCACAATCTAGTCTCCCTACCTCCTCCCTCTACTTTCCACAGTCTTGTTTCTCTACCTCATCTTTATTTTCCGCTTCCGATTCTGAATGAATGTGTAAATGCCTGTAATGTTATGTATGCACTTCCTGTCCCACGTTGTTGGCTTTGAAACTCCAGAAGGAGGAAGTGGAAAGAGAGAGAGAAAAAGTCTAAGTCATATGTCTTGTCCATGCTGCTAAACCACAAGCCAGAAGGGACTAATATGCAAGTATTCCTATGATCTATGATCCTATGGTTTAATTGCAGCTGTTGAGAGTATATCTAAATTCTTGTGACAGACAGAGTAACTATGTCCTGTCCTTGTTATCATTTCACATGCACAGTGCCAGCTAGCTAGGTCTGTGCTACTGTATGTGTAGAGGTCATCTTCCAGTAGCTGAACCTGTTTTTTGCAAAGGAGTTCATATGCAAAGCCTGTTATTTTGGGTAATCCCTGTCCCTTCTGGTCTGGGATTCTTCAGTTTTAGCATAGGGCTCGATGATCAGCATAGGCTAGAGCCAGGTTAGGCTTCAAGTGGCCATGGTCACCATGGTAAGGATTATAGGTTTAGAGGTTCAGTTGCATGACAAATTAGAAACTATTAGGCGGGGACTTAAGTGCAGAGTAGATAGGATGACTCTTGGTTCCAGTGCCACACCACAGTTCCTACCGGTGAAACGCTCCATTCCAGGCTGGTTATATCTTAACAATGATGCAATTTAGGCATTCCTTGAGCCTGATAGGAGTTGCTTATATTCTTCTCTGCAAGTGAAAACCTTCAATGGAATCTGGTCATTGGTGTTTTGCCTTTGATAGAGCTTGTCAAATCCTCCATAAGGTTAATGTCTTTGATCCTAAGAAACCATTGTTTGATAGATGATGGTGAAAGGGATTTCCATAAGACTGGAATGAAAATGTGCCTGGCTTTTATCAGGTGTACAATCACTGGGTTTTAGTGTGATTTGAATGTTAAAGAGTTGTGGTGAAGGAGAAAATATATAGGTTATTTAGGTATCCAGCGGCCAGTACATTTTTGGGTTATCATGTTGATCAAAATGTTTGTAGTACAGGGCATGACCAAATCAGGTATAACTTGTCTCCAGTAGCTTAACCAGATCTCTGACAGTTTTCAAACACACAGGGATAAATGATGTTTAGCAGGGCAGGCATATAGTACTAACGAGTACCGATTCTGTAACTTGATTCCTGATATTTGTTACAGATGGCTGCACAAAATGTTGATCCAATCTTTTGCCAAAAGTGGCATCTGGAGATCTTTTTCCTAGTGGTCAAAGTATGGGAGAGGGATCTGGGACGTTTCAGAAAGTGGTATCTTGTATGTGGCAGAAAGCGCGCGTTGAGTTGGTCCTGTCACGATACCTTCACATTCAAATATGTTCATGGGTTGGTTTACCAAGCAGGCACTGTGTAGAAATCTGAAAAAAGTGTGATAATTGTGTAATTTGGAGTGGAATTAGAGAGGCGAAATCAGGTTCACGTGGCATTTGTTCAGTAGTTAGCCAAGTTGAAATTCTAATGAAATAGACTATTTTTCTCAAGCATGCAAAATGATTTTCTTGCAGTCCTGTTAGGAAGTTTGGGTTCTCCAATATCAGAATGAGTGGTGAAGGGAAAGTTAAAATCTTCTAGGTATACCACGCTTGAATGCAAATGGACCTGGAGAAGCCGTTTGTTCTACAGAGACCCATTGTTTTGTGGTTATATGTCATAGTAGGATGGGAAGCAATATAGTAGGGCTTCACATCGGGTAAAGCCATGCCCTCTAAATCATTTGGTCTTTGCAAAATGGCATGTTTAATTTATGCAGACCTCTACTAAACAAAGTTATTTAAAATATATTGGATGAATTTGAAGCATGCTAGTGGTATATGGATAGAGAACATTTAGAGCAGATAGGATATTCTAGGTAATGTAAAATAGAATATTCTAAGCAAAATGTTTGTTTAATTATGTTGCATCTACCAATCCAGGAAGCTTTGCTTGGTCCAAGTGTCCAGTACTTTCTTAAAGGCTGAAATGAGATAGGTAAAGTTGAGGGCAGATAAGATAGAAGGATCTTTAGTTAAATTCCTAGACAGTTGATGTGGGAATGTGCCCATTTGAAAGTTAACCATGTTTGGAGTTTGCAAAGGGTAGCCTCCAGAATAGTCAGAATAAGTGCTTTTGATTTTTTGATAGTTAACCAAGTGGTTAATGTGAAAGTTCAACAATCCACTAAACTTTGTGAATTCTAATAGCAAATCTGGGAGTGTTATATATGGGTTGCTAAGAGAAACAACATATTGTTATCATCATCATATGCAGATATGTTCTATTCTAGTCCTATGGCCTCTTTGAGTTAAACAACTAAAGGACCTGTCTACTCTATCAAAAAGCTTTTTTCGGCATTGCTAGAAAGGAAAAAGGCTGGGCTTGGTTTTATTAGTGCAGCATGGATCAGGTTTATTGCTAGTATGGCCACGTCTTGTGCTTTCCTAGATGGCATGAAACTTACTTAATCTAGATGTATTATTCACTGGAGGTGTGGAATCAGACAAACAGTGAGTATTTTAGCAAATAACTTTAGAACAACATTCAAAAGAGATATGGGCCTGTAGTATGAAGAGTGTGTAGGGTCTTTGACTACCGGTGTATTCTTTTGATAGGTTGTACAGTTGGGGGTAATTGTCTCTGCAGGTGGATGCAATCTCCATGGGGAGAGAGGTTTTAACTCCCTCTTGGGTAGTGATTGCTGAGAATAATGTTTTTGCCCTTGGTTACTGTATTCATAGAAACTGTTCTAGTAATTGATTTCAAAAGCGGGTCAAATAGGATACTAGGCATTTGTTTCTTTTTATGTAAAGATTCTAACTTATTTATTTGTGTTGGTAGGGTTATAGTATGCTGGCTTTTATGTTTTGCACTTAAGAATTTCTCTAATGTATGACTTGTGTGCTTTCCATGCTACATGTGGTGGGGTTCATGGGTAGTGTTCATAGAAAAACTAGTGCTCCATTCCTTTAACAGCATCTGACATGATCACTGGTATTGCACAGAGCTTACCTCCTCTTCTGGGGTTCCCTGCCAGCACTGTCCTCTCTCCTCTTCTGTGTGTGCCCTAATAGCTAGCTGCTGGCTTCCTCCTCACAAGATTTTATTGACAGCAGCAGGAGCCAATGGCTCCCTCTGCTCTCTGCAAAGCCTGTCAGAGCAGAGAGAGTGGAGAGAAGACCTGCAGCTGGGCACAGCACTGGATTGATAAAGGACTCAGGTAAGTGTTAGGGAGGGGGGTGGGGGAAACTAGTACTGAAAGATTTTGTACCTTAATGCAGAGAATACATTAAGATGAAAAAACCTTTAGAGTTTAGAACACCTTTAATTAAATAGGAATACCAATTTCTAATTCCACCACTTTAGTTTTACTTCCATACTGCCTGTGAGCTGCTTTCCTATTAAGTATAATAGAGGTTAGAGTGATGTAATAATGTATGTGAAAGGTCAAAGCAACATCAGGGAACTTTGTACCCTTGTTTTGCAAACACTGTGTGATGGTCCCAGCCTGGTGACAAGCACCTGGGGGAGGGAGGTTAGCCATTGAACAAGGAAATTGTTTTGCAATAAGTCTAAGTACAACATATTAGACAAAGAAGTTTGATAAGCATACCAGATGCCAGATATATTCTCAGGAGGACATTACGTTTAGCTTAAAGTAATCTTAAAGTGAATGATTCTCTAAGACACATGGAGGTAGAAACACGACAGGTATGTTGCATTTACTTAACTGTTCTTTGTGGTCCATACTTGCGAGATAAAATTTGGGTCCATCTTCAAATTTGTTCCAGTTGTGCAAATAGATTTTAATCTGACTCCACTGACCCCTGAAGTTGTATTAACCAGTTATGTTGCTAAAGAAGGTTTAGCAGTTTGTATTTTGTTATGTACTTTTACCTTTTTTGCCTATTCTTTTGTTTTACCCTTTAAAATGTGAAAATTTTATTTAATAATACATGAATTATTGTTAACTTGAGAAAAATCATTAACAAATTACAAATATCTTATTACATACAAAGTGTCCTCCTGGATTATTACACAATTCTGTTTAAATACCTAGGATTATGACATTCACTAAGAGTGTGTTCTCTGTACTACCTAAAATCTACTTTTTATATGGGTTTGGTTTATCTTCTGAAAAGGGTAAATGCTTAAATTTGTAATAAAGTAAATATTATAAAATGGAACAGTTTTTCTTACAGTAAATTAAACTTAATGATTGTAAGGGTCATTGTTTTCACTGGTGAAGATTAGTTCACTAAACATTCTCTGTCAAGTTCTTTCACCTAGTTATAAATTGCATTTTTAATTTTTTTGTCATGTTCCACACATCTGTACTCTGCATATATACAAAATAGTCAGTCAGCAGACATAGTTAATGGATAAACAGGATCACTATAGTTTAAAATTGAAAAATGCAAAATTACTTTAACAAATGATTTTAGGAATAACAGCCTCTGAATTTGGAATCTGTTTTTGTATAAGCATGTAGAATATTTATCTGTCCAAGCCAAAGTAGGGACCTTATTTTATTATAGATTAAGGGTATTTAGGGTTGATGCAAGAGGAAAGGAAAGAGGGTCAGGAAATGAAGAGAAGAACAGAAAAGGAAAAATAAATATCAGAAGTAGATTAATCCCAGAATCTATATATTATAGTTAAGTCCTCAATATGGTTCTAATGGAATATAAAGGAATGTTTTGGTTTTAGTTTGTAGGCAGGACTCTTGTATGCAATGTGTATTCTGAAGAATAGCCATATTTATATTGTGAATATTTCAGCTCTAGCTCTTATCACTTTCGAACGGTTAGCCATTTATTTTCTCAACTAATCCTGATTCCTATACAATATAACTTTTCTATTGCTACACAAATTCACTGTACATTTGGCACCCTGGCATTGAGTATTTTAAACTTAAAGCCTAATTTGCATATGCCATTGTTAACCATCTGCATTTATTAAAGAGAATCTTTAATATTGTAGAAAACAAATAATTATATCAAGTGAAAGAATAGGTATGTTCTTGGTTTCAATCACTTCATGAATATATGCCCCTAAGTCAAACATTTGTGGTCATTTATTTTCTAAGTTCTTGGGGTGGGTATCAGAACTGATCATATAACAATCTTTAGTTGTTAGATACCTGTACACTCTTGACATGCATTATTTCTGGAAGTGGACATTTTAAAGACAGTTTTCAAAATATAAGACATTAAAGTAAAAAACTGATATTGCTACTCATTTCAGGTCCATTTAATGTACATTATTACAAAGCTTGCATTTTAAACAAAACAGTGATTGTTGGTATTTGAGTTTACATTATCTTTGCTTATGAACACCACATAAGACACTCTTACTTATAACAAAACTTTTAAAATGGGTGTCAAAATAACTGATAAATGGTACTCATAAATAGCTTGTATTGCCTTTTCTTCTTTAGTTGTAAAGCAATAGAATTGTATGTCTATCCATAACCTATATGTGTAAATGTACAAGTAATAAAGGATAAATTCATCTTTCTCAGATGCCCACGTAAGCAACTGTCCCCTGGATCCTCTTCCCTCACAACTACTATGACTACGGTCAACCTCTTCTTCTATCCTATGCTCTCTCACTCACATCTTCAATCTCTCCCTATCTATTGACACCTCCATCCTAAAGTATGCACAGATCACTCCCATACTTAAAAAGCCCTCACTGGACCCCACCAACCTGAACAACTTAAGACCCATCTCCCTGCTGCCATTCACCTCTAAACTTTTAGAACGTTTAGTCTACAACCATTTTAGCTCATTCCTCACTGTAAACAACCTTCTTGACCTTTTACAGTCTGGCTTTCACTTGCAGCACTCCACAGAAACTCCCCTACTAAAACTCACTAATGATTTACTAACTGCTAAAAGCAATGGCCTCAACTCCATACTCTTACTACTCTTACCTCTCTGCAGCCTTTGATACTGTTAACCATCTACTCCTTCTCAATAAATTCCATTGCCTTGGCCTCCAAGATTCTGCTCTATCCTGGTTCTCCTCCTATCTTTCATAGTGCTCCTTCAGTGTTAACTATAACTCTGTCTCTTCCTCGCCACTTCCTCTTTCTGTAAAGGCCCCCAAGGCTTTGTTGTTGGACCCCTTCTATTCTTTATCTACACCTCCTCTCTTGGTCACATGATAACCTCCAATGGTTTCCAATACCATCTCTACATCGACCCAAATCTATTTTTCTACTCCTCACATCACTCTTTCAGTCTCCTCTCATATTACCAACTTACGAACGGCACATCAGCATGGATGTGGCACCACTTCCTTAAACTAAAACTGATCTGATAATATTACCCCCCTCCCCCCCCCCCGCTCGTGCCCTCCTCCGTGACCTTTCCATCAAGATCAATTATGCAACTATCAGTCCCTCCCCTCAAGCCAGGGTACTAGGTGTAATTATGGACTCTGACCTATCCTTTCGCCCACAAATCCAATTGCTGTCAAAAGCTGCTCATTCACTCCCTTGATATCTCTCACCAACTCCCTTCTTCAGTCTATTATGAATACTGCTGCCGGACTTATCTACCTTGCCAACTGCTCAGTGTCCACTGTCCCTCTCTACCAATCCCTCCACCGCCTTCTGATTGGCCAACGAATAAAATTTGAAATGCAACAACATACAAAGCTATTCACAACTGTGCCCCGAGCTACGTCACCAATCTTGTCTCCCAATATCACCCAAATCATCCTCTCCGCTCCTCTCATGATCTCCTGCTCTCAAGCTCCCTTTTCTCCTCCTCCCATGCTCATCTCCAGGACTTTGCCAGAGCCTCTACCATCCTCTGGAACTCTCTACCTTAATCTCTCCGGCTATACCCTACTCTGGCTGCCTTTAGGCGATCCCTGAAAACTCATCTCTTCAGTGAAGCCTATCATACAATCTTTTGTACCACACCCTATTATATTTTAAGCTCTTATGAGCAGGGCCCTCTTAATCCTCTTGTTTTTTATTGTATTGTAACTGTACTGTCTCCCTTTATAGTGTAAAATGCTGCACAAACTGTTGGCGCTATATAAATCCTGTATAATAAAAATAATAATAATCATTATGAACAAGTTACATTCATATTTAGAGTGTAACATGTAACATGTTCTGCATCAGACCCCTGTGCCCCCAATCCCCCTCCTCCTTGTGGCAGCAATCTAGAAATCTTCTCCCCATACAAAAGAGAGCTTGGCCGTGCAGGACTCTGCCCACACGTCTACATCATCCCTTTGAATCAATGAACTATAAGTACTGACAATCTTTATGGCTGTCCACTTGTAGTTCTCAATGAACTACCACAGTGCTGTTGAGTGCTCTGGTAGTTCATTGATGCGTCCTGTCAGTGTACAACTGCCTGCCCGTACAGTGTATGGGCAGACAGATTACACTGACAGTCTGCAGGACACCTGCATGGCAATGCTTTCTAGGCTCCTAAAACAAAAAATAGCAAATGCACTTTTTTTACCTGCAAAAAAAATGTGCATTTATTATTTTTTGTTAAAAGGAGAACTTATCCTTTAGGCGGCTTTCACAGTGTTTTAAACCAAACAATATAAAAAACATCTTTTAAGAATGTCTGTCCTTGTAAACACCCATGTTCTGATTCCCTGACTGTCTCTGCAAAGTACAACCAGCACCAGACATTCACATTAAGCTTACACTGCATTTTTGTCAGCTGCAAAGAGCCCAATATTTTAATGCTCTTAGAGCTGCTGTATGAGAAATAGAGCAGTAAAGAAAATGTTCAGTATTTAAAAGCAATTCGATTCACCCAGTGTTTGTCAAATCTGTTTAAAAAATCATAGAAGGCAAATTTTGCGGTGAATTGCCTTGAAGACATAGGGACTCAAATTTTGATGAATAATTGTGGCTTCTTAAAGTGGAAATTAAATGTATCTGAGCACCACAAACTGAAAACGCTATTTAATTCATTTTTAATATTCAAAGCAAACTCACCCATCAATCCAGGTATCCATGCTTTATTTTGTTGAGCAATCACTTTGAAAAACACCTCTCCTGCATTTCTAGCCACATCTTGAGAAAGGGCAGATAATGCATGTAATTTTACTTCCTGGAATCCATCTATCCTTACTGTAATGATGCCCTAGAAAATCTTGTGCAAGTGCATGGGTTGCTGGTACACTTTGGCAAGTTGACGCAGTTGGGGGGGTATTGTTTACCTCAGAGAGCTCTTCTTTGTTGCATGAGTAGACATGGTGCAGCTGCCCCCTTCCTTGCTTTTCTTTATTTAAGGAGGAGGACTAGCAGCAACAAAGAAAGGAAGAGAGATTGCAGTAAAAGAGAATGCTCACAGATAAAAGTCCTGTCAGAGGACAACAGCCATGCAGTAGCAACATCATTTGAAGGACCAGCAGCTGATTCATTCTACCAGCTGGGATTCTGTGAACCGTAGGATAACCAGAACTGGGTGCAGAGGAGGGGAGAGTGGGACATTTTTATAGGGGAGGCAGAAGTCATAAGGCAAGAGTGAGCAGGGGCACTGGACAGCAGTTACCCCCACCCCCAAGCTCTTTGCACTGCAACTTTACCCATATAATCTACCAGAAAATTCCTATATGGGCAGCACTACAGTGACAGATTCCCAATTGCCACATTAATTTTTGTTTTATTTATAATACTCCTTTATTTCTTTTTATTATTTTATTTTCATTTTAAAAGCTAATTTATTATTTTTCTCAGAAGGCTGTCCCTGCCCTCCATGCTGATGTCTTGTCGTTGCTGCTGGACCATGTTGTGAGCAGCTAGTTATGTTAAGTTATACATCACCACAGACAAAATTAAGCAAGCACAAGCATTGTTAGCAAGGAACAATTGGTTTTACACTTTCGCGACTGGAAAGAAAGTAGCCACTGGGACACCAATGAACTGTGGGACTGCCATGTCGGGTGAAAGATGCTACCAGCTATCATCTTTACTCCCATCATACTCATCCTGTGAAAATGTACCCCACAAGGAGATGTTAGTCTTTCCAAAAAGTTTATATATGGTGTGACGGACCTCCTGGCACCCAACATACATTAAACAGCACATCTAATGAACAGATAGCAGCTAACTGTAACCTAATTAAACAGTGATCTAATTAACAGACAGCTAATTAACTTAAGCAGGCACTCAGACAAGCTTTAATTAGTCAGGGAGCCCACCCCGGACAGTCCGGCAACCACAGTCCTGGATACACAAGGTACATTACATTACGTTATCAGCGTTCATCACGCTGTTGTCCATCATTAGAGAATGATCTGCTCTCTCCATGGGATCATAGGCTGAACTGAGCTCTTTAATATGCTCTGACCGGGAGAAGCAGACAAAATTCCCAGTGTCCCCCATGGGCCATAATCAGGGGCGGACTGACAACTCATGGGGCCCCCAGGCAATAGGGGATCATGGGGCCCCTGTGTCCTTCCCAAACTCAAAAAAGCCTATGAAAAAGGTACCAGGGGCATCTCATGAGGCCCCCTACTGACCCCGGGCCCTCGGGCAGTGCCCGAGTTTCCAAATGGTCAGTCTGCCCCTGGCCATAATTAGTATGTAGAAGGATAGCCCCTAGTCCCCTCCAAAAGCCTCTGTCCCAGTTGGGTTTGTCACACATGGCAATACCAAAAAAAGAATATATACAGTATATATGTATAAATACTGTAGATACATATATACTGTATATGCCCATATATATATATTGCATGTATAATATATATGTGCATGTATGTATGTGTGTGTGTGTGTGTATGTATATTCATAGAGTAACACAATACCATCATCTCCAATAAGTTTTTACATGGTACTTGTTATTGAATAGCGGATTTTATTTACAGTACTGCATTGCACCACAACACACAATAATACACTACAATGCAGTGTGGTCCACTGCATTACAAAAAAATAATGCGCATACCTTTTTTGGTGTGTTAGGCAGCCCATTCAAATGAAAATACCTGTTTTAACAGAACACATCTTAAAGTTTTTTATAATGCATGTGTATTCAGTCTAAAAGTTAAAGTACAAATGCATATAGTAGTAGATGAAATCCTACTTGTAGTCAGCCCATTATAGGTGGTGAACGATATTCCTCAACATGGGGCAGACAGATCAGACAGGGGTTAGTCCTTATTGGTGGGTGGAATGGGGAAAGATGGGGGGAGGGCTATGGCAGGTGATAAGAAGGTTCCCATGTTACAAACAACCATTGGAATTGGTACCATTTGTACAAAAATAAAAAACATGCAACGTGTGCAAAAGGTGTCAATGAATTAAAGTGTTTGTTCACCAATGCCAGAAGTATGGTGAGTTGGAAGCTTTGGTGCATGAAGAGAGCTATGATTTAATTGGTTTTGCTGAATCTTGACTTCATTCTTCACATGACTGGGCCATTAATATTCCTGGCTATGTTGGGCAACCCTACAGAATGGTAAAAAGGAAAGGCGGTGGTGTCCGTATGTTAGAAGTGATCTCAAAGTGAGTGTGAAAGAGGACCTAGTTGATGGAGAGTGTGATGAGGCTTAAACATTATGGGTGGAACTGCACATAGGGGTGTGTACTTCAAAGGTACTCCTTGGAGTTTGTTATAGGCCACCCATTTTTAATGAGGAGGTGGAGACTCAGCTCCTTGCACAGATCGAAAGGGCTGTAAGGGCGATAATAATGGGGAATTTTAACTACCCAGAAATTGACCAGAGTAATGGCACTGCAGGAACAGTTAAAGGGAAAACATTTATAAATCTACTACAGGACAATTTTATGGTACAGTTCATAGAGGCCCCAACTAGGAATGATGCTCTGCTGGACTTGGTAATCTCAAACCATACAGAGTTTATTACTAATGTCCATATAAAAGGACATCTGGGTAGCAGTGACCATAACATGATTTCATTTATTGTTAGCTGTAAACAACAAGTACATACGAGAAAAATAAGAACACTCAAATTTGGGAGTGCTAATTTTCCACGGCTTAGAGCTGTTCTCCAAGACTTAGACTGGGAGGGAATATTGACATCGATAAATACAGGACAGAAAGGGGAGTTCTTTAAAAAGACTATATGTGAACACACTGCAAAATGTATTCCCATGGGCAACAAGTTTAAAAGGTTAAAAATGAAACCTATGTGGCTTACGGCCAAAGTTAAAAAAAGCTATAGATAATAAAAAAAGAGCTTTTATAATATATGAAAATGAAGGAACAATATCATCATCATTTAAACATTACAAAAAACATAAAAGAATATGTAAAAAGTAAATCAAGGCCGCAAAAATAGAAAACGAAAGACAGATTTTAAAAGATAGCAAGAAAACCCCCCCCCAAAATTCTTCAAATATATTAACAGTAAAAAGGGCAAGTCTGAGCATGTAGGCCCTTTACAAAATAATCTAGAGTGTGTGACTGGGCACAAAGAAAAGGCAAATTTATTAAATGCCTTCTTTAGCTCTTAGTGTATACAAAGGAGCATGTGGGAGCTCTTGTCCATAATGGGTATGGTATTGACACTGAAATTGAAATATTTTAGACAGAATAAAGGTGAATAAAGCACCTGGCCGGATGGCATACACCCACGGGTCCTCAAAGAATTGAGCTCTGTCATTTCAAAGCCATTGTTTCTAATTTTTAGGGACTCTTTAATGACTGGCATAGTACCACTGGATTGGCGTAAGGCCAACATGGTGCCTATATTTAAAAAAGGGATCAAAATCTTTACCTAGTAATTACTGTATATACCTGTTAGTTTAACTTCTATAGTTGGGAAGATACTGGAGAGTTTAATAAAAGATCACATGGATGAGTTCCTGCTTGAAAAAAATATTTGAAACAACAGACAGCATGGATTAATGAAAGGCAGACATTTTCAAACAAATCTAATTTCTTTTTATGAGGAGGTGAGCAAAACCTTGGACAGAGGGGTGGCTGTAGACATGGTATACTTGGATTTTGCAAAAGTGTTTGACACAGTTCCCCACACACGGCTAATGTGTAAGGTAAAGTCTACAGGCTTGGAAAAATCTGTACGTAAATGGATAGAAAACTGGCTAAAAGATCGTATTCAGAGAGTAGTGCTTAATGATTCATACTCTGAATGGTCTAGGGTCTTTAGTGGTGTACCCCAAGGTTCAGTGTTCGGACCCTTACTTTTTAATATATTTATAAACGATAAAGGGTCTGGGATTGAAAATACCATTTCAGTCTTTGCAGATGACACCAAGCTATGCAGTGGAATAACATCCTTACAGGATGTCTCCAATTTACAAGCTGACCTTAATGCACTGTTCAATTGGGCAACTATGTGGCAATTGAGGTTTAATATTGATAAATGTAAAGTTATGCAGTTGAGGGCTAAAAATATGCACACATCATACATACTAGGGGGAGTATAAATGGGGGAATCAATGGTGGAGAAGAATCTCGGGGTTCTGGTAGATCACAAGCTTAATAATGGCATGCAATACCAAGCTGTGGTTTCAGTGCCCTGATGATCGGTGCCGATTCCTGCTCTGACAACTGCCAGTTCTCGGCAGTATTTTCCTTGCGCTCTGACAGCATGAGGAAAGTGCAGCCGAGAACCGTCAATTGCATTTCCCTGTGTGTCATTGGACATGGCTGATCACGTGGTAAAAGGCTGCTGTGATTGACCTTTTACCACATCATGTGATTAGCTGTATCCGTAGGACACAGCGATCACGGAGATCGCCGGGTGCACGCCCCCGAGGGCGCGCAGGAGAGCGCATTCTGGGAGGACGTCATATGACGTCCACCCAGAACTGGCCAACTAGTTAAAGGAATTGAATTTATTCTCTCTTGAGAAGAGGAGATTAAGGGGGAAATTAACAATTTTGTCTCTGGTGTCTTTTGACAGCTCTTTGATCTTGCCCATGGTAGTAGTTGGCGCCTGACTGACTGTGGGGTGGACAGGTGCCTTTAAAGAGCTCAGACAGGTGCTTCTAAGTTAGATTAATGAGTGGAGTAGAGGTGGACTTTTTAAAGGCACAGTAGCAGGTCTTTGAGAGCCAGAATTCTTGCTGTTTCTTAGGTGTTCAAATACTTATGTTCAGCAGTGCAAGACAAATAAATTCTTTAAAAATCATACAATGTGATTTCCTGAATTTTTTTAAAAAATTATGTCTCTCTGAGTGGGAATGCACCTACAATGTGAATTTGAGACCCCTCCATGATTTCTAAGTGGGAGAACTTGCAAAATCGCAGGGTGTTCAAATACTTCTGTTCCTCACTGTACATCAGTGGTTCATATAGTGCAGTGGTGGGCAACCTTTTTTTTCAACTGAGCCAAATGTCGCCAAAACCACGATTGAAATTTATTTTGAGAGCCACATTTTTAAAACTGAAAATACATCCCCCATATAGTATATCATCCCCCATAGTAATTCATCCCCCATATAGTAATTCATCCCCCATAGTAATTGTCAGGGCTCCCGAGTATGACCAGAGGTGTGTGACTGACGCAGGGAAACGCAGACTTCAGATATGTTATAAACAATGTAATTTATTAACACTAACAATACAAACATAAACGCAGTGCAATACTAAAACATAACACAGTGCAAACAAACCAAACCAACCACCCACAGATAACAGTACATACAATCCAAGCGTCGTCAGGCAGGCCGGGTCAATATCAATCGGGCAGGTAGGTACAGGGGGAGCAAGCGGAGAATGGTCGGGGTCACAAGCCAGGTTCAGCAGGTAGCGGGCAGCGTGGTACAGAGGGTCAGGCAGAGGAGAATGGTCAGACAAGCCAGGGATCAGGAGCAGGAGAATGGTCAGATAAGCCAGGGATCAGAGCAGGGTCAGCAGAGAATCAGACAGGAACAGGAACAGGAAACAGGGCTCAGGAGAAACACAACACCAAGGCAGAGTCTGCAGGTCTGAATGTCCCTTAAATACACCAGTATAATTAGTTCCAGGTGTTTGACTGGCTGCAAGGTTGAGTCTCTGATTGCTGGGAGCACCCGCTGGCCAGCCCTGGTACTGCAGCTCATAAGGCAGGTGAGTCCCAATATTGCTGGCCAGTCCATTCCTGACAGTACCCCCCCCTCAAGGAGCGGCCTCAGGACGCTCCAAACAGTCCTAGCTGGGCAAGATGTTCCACCGCCCGGGTCTGGTAACTGGCGGGATATCAAAGACTGGCACACCGGGCAGGACTCCGGGCAGTGGCACACCGGGCAGGGGCACACCGGGCAGAGGCACACCGGGCTGGACTCCGGGCAGAGGCACACCGGGCTGGACTCCGGGCAGAGGCACATCGGGCTGGACTCCGGGCAGAGGCACATCGGGCTGGACTCCGGGCAGAGGCACATCGGGCTGGACTCCGGGCAGAGGCACATCGGGCTGGACTCCGGGCAGAGGCACATTGGGCTGGACTCCGGGCAGAGGCACATCAGGAGATTACCAGGTGAAGCAGCAGGCACCGGGCCCCCAGGCGGGGCGACAGGCATCGGGCCCCCAGGCGGGGCGACAGGCATCGGGCCCCCAAGCGGAGCGGCGGGCGCCGGGCCCCCAGGAGGGGCGACAGGCATCGGGCCCCCAGGCGGGGCGACAGGCATCGGGCCCCCAGGCGGGGCAACAGGCATCGGGCCCCCAGGAGGGGCGACAGGCATCGGGCCCCCAGGCGGGGCGACAGGCATCGGGCCCCCAGGCGGGGCGACAGGCATCGGGCCCCCCGGCGGGGCGACAGGCATCGGGCCCCCCGGCGGGGCGACAGGCATCGGGCCCCCAAGCGGGGCGGCGGGCGCCGTGCCCCCAGGAGGGGCGACAGGCATCGGACCCCCAGGAGGGGCGACAGGCATCGGGCCCCCAGGAGGGGCGACAGGCATCGGGCCCCCAGGAGGGGCGACAGGCATCGGGCCCCCAGGCGGAGCGCCGGGTGCCGGGCCCCCAGGCAGAGCAACAGGTCTCGGGCCCCCAGGCGGAGTGGCGGGCGCCGGACCCCCAGGCGGAGCAACAGGTCTCGGGCCCCCAGGCGGAGCGGCGGGCGCCAAACCCCAGGCGGAGCGACAGGTCTCAGGCTCCCAGGCGGAGCGACAGGTCTCAGGCCCCCAGGCGGAGCGACAGGTCTCAGGCCCCCAGGCGGAGCGACAGGTCTCAGGCCCCCAGACAGAGCGGCGGGCGCCGGACCCCCAGGCGGAGCGGCGGACGCCGGACCCCCAGGCGGAGCGACAGGTCTCGGGCCCCCAGGCGGAGCGGCGGGCACCGAGTCACCAGGCACGACAGTGGGCTCCGAGTCAACTGGCAAGACTGCGGGCACCGAGTCAACTGGCAAGACTGCGGGCACCGAGTCAACTGGCAAGACTGCGGGCACCGAGCCAACTGGCGGAACAGCGGGCTTCGAGTCGTCTGGCAAGACTGCGGGCACCGAGTCGTCTGGCAAGACTGCGGGCACCGAGTCGTCTGGCAAGACTGTGGGCACCGAGTCGTCTGGCAAGACTGCGGGCACCGAGTCGTCTGGCAAGACTGCGGGCACCGAGTCGTCTGGCGGAACAGCGAGCATCGAGTCAACTGGCGGAACAGCAGGCACCGAGTCATCTGGCAAGACTGCGGGCACCGAGTCGTCTGGCAAGACTGCGGGCACCGAGTCGTCTGGCAAGACTGCGGGCACCGAGTCGTCTGGCAAGACTGCGGGCACCGAGTCGTCTGGCAAGACTGCGGGCACCGAGTCGTCTGGCAAGACTGCGGGCACCGAATCACCAGGCACGACAGTGGGCTCTGACTCAATTGGCACGACAGCGGGCACCGGGTCATCAGGTACCGGATTGTCTGGCTCGACAGCGGGCATCGGGTCACCAGGTATGACAGCGGGCACTGGGTCACCAGGCATCAGGTAATTTGGCTCGCCAGCGGGCACCGCGTCATCTGGCAAGGCAGTGGGCACCGAGTCACCAGGTACGACAGCGGGCTCTGAGTCAATTGGCACGACAGCGGGCACCGGATCAGGTACCGGATCATCTGGATCAACAGCGGGCATCGAGTCAACTGGCCTAATAGGATCGTCAGGCTGGATCAGTTCATCATGCTGGGTAGAGGCATCAGGCTGAATGCAGGCGTCCGGTTGAGTAGAGGCATCAGGCCGAGTAGAGGCATCAGGCCGAGTAGAGGCATCAGGCCGAGTAGAGGCATCAGGCCGAGTAGAGGCATCAGGCCGAGTAGAGGCATCAGGCCGAGTAGAGGCATCAGGCCGAGTAGAGGCATCAGGCCGAGTAGAGGCTTCAGGCCGAGTAGAGGCTTCAGGCCGAGTAGAGGCTTCAGGCCGAGTAGAGGCTTCAGGCCGAGTAGAGGCTTCAGGCCGAGTAGAGGCATCAGGCCGAGTAGAGGATTCAGGCTGAACCACGGAAGGCAGGTTCACCGGTTTGGATACTGGCAGGATGGTATTGGTTGGAAAGAATTTTCGCTTTTTTCTGGTTTTAACTACTGGAGCACTGCAAGTAAACGCAGGTCTGCAAACGAATGGAGCAGCTGGAGACAGAGAAGAACTGGAGGATGGAACAGGAGAGGGAGCAGTTGCTACAGAGGGCTTTTTTACAGGGTTAAAGGCAGGATAGGTGCAGCGAGTGGGAACAGGGTACTGACATGCGGTAGATAGCAGGGCAGGAGGAGCTGTTAGGAATGCAGGAATAGAGCTTTGAGGAAATAGATTAGAAGCAGGACTGGGTTTTTGTAAGCTGACTGAGGCTGGGTGCAACAAATCTGTCCATGTCTGCAGTATGGGTTGAACAAAGCTGAGCTTACACAAAGCCTGTCTGACCAAAGACTGCACTGCGTTTATACAATCTCTTAGTACCTGTGGTGAACATGTGGAATAACGCTCCAGAAAGTAACCCACATCATCCTCTAATAACCACACCAGGGACTCTACCTGGTCTGCACTAAATGGTGGCAAAAATTCATCCCTGCATTCGGGGGAACCAGATGAAACCAACTCTGCACAAACCTCAATCAATGGCTGCACCTCAGAGAACACTGTGCCCTGATCTACTAGAACATGAGCGAGCCGTATACATTCTAGCAATTCATCCCGGGTATACTCCTTCAGAGTTTGATAAGCATACTCCCTGTCATCAAACACTAGCAGATATAAATACTCAACCTCCTCAAGATCCATCCTTCCCATCAACAAGCCAAGATGGCTTCCCTGTGCAGCCACTTCTGGTCAGGATTGGCCTTGGTGTAATGTCAGGGCTCCCAGGTATGACCAGAGGTGTGTGACTGAAGCAGGGAAACGCAGACCTCAGATATGTTATAAACAATATAATTTATTAACACTAACAGTACAAACATAAACGCAGTGCAATACTAAACATAATATAGTGCAAACAAACCCAACCAAACCACCCACAGATAAGAGTATATACAAGCAAGCGTCGTCAGGCAGGCCGGGTCAATATCAATTGGGCAGGTAGGTACAGGGGGAGCAAGCGGAGAATGGTCGGGGTCACAGGCCAGGTTCAGCAGGTAGCAAGCAGCATAGTACAGAGGGTCAGGCAGAGGGATGGTCCGGGTCACAAGCCAGGGATCAGAACAGGTAGCAAGCAGCGTAGTACAGAGGGTCAGACAGAGGGATGGTCAGGGTCACAAGCCAGGATCAGAGCAGGAGAAGTCAGCAAAGGAACAGAAACAGGATGCAGGACAGATACAGGGCCCAGGACAAACACAACACCAAGGCAGAGTCTGCAAGTCTGGCCATCCCTTAAATACCCCAGCATCATCAGTTCCAGGTGTTAGCTGGCTGAAAGGTTGAGTCTCTGATTGCTGGGAGCACCCGCTGGCCAGCCCTGGTACTGCAGATCAAAAGGCAGGTGAGTCCCACCATTGCTGGCCAGTCCATTCCTAACAGTACCCCCCCCTCAAGGAGCGGCCTCAGGACGCTCCAAACAGTCCTAGCTGGGCAAAATGTTCCACCGCCCGGGTCTGGCAACTGGCGGGATATCAAAGACTGGCACACCGGGCAGGACTCCGGGCAGCGGCACACCGGGCTGGACTCCGGGCAGCGGCACATCGAGCAGAGGCACATCGGGCAGGACTCCGGGCAGAGGCACATCGGGCAGGACTCCGGGCAGAGGCACATCGGATTACCAGGCGAAGCGGCAGGCAGCGGGCCACCAGGCGGAGCGGCAGGCACCGGGCCCCCGGGCGGAGCGGCAGGCACCGGGCCCCCGGGCGGATCGGCAGGCACCGGGCCCCCGGGCGGAGCGGCAGGCACCGGGCCCCCGGGCGGAGCGGCAGGCTCCGGGCCCCCGGGCGGAGCGGCAGGCACCGGGCCCCCGGGCGGAGCGGCAGGCTCCGGGCCCCCGGGCGGGGCGACAGGCTCCGGGCCCCCGGGCGGGGCGACAGGCTCCGGGCCCCCGGGCGGGGCGACAGGCTCCGGGCCCCCGGGCGGGGCGACAGGCACCGGGCCCCCGGGCGGAGCAGCAGGCACCGGGCCCCCGGGCGGAGCAGCAGGCACCGGGCCCCCGGGCGGAGCAGCAGGCACCGGGCCCCCAGGCGGGGCGACGGGCACCGGGCCCCCAGGCGGGGCGACGGGCACCGGGCCCCCAGGCGGGGCGACGGGCACCGGGCCCCCAGGAGGGGCGACGGGCACCGGGCCCCCAGGCGGGGCGACGGGCATCGTGCCCCCAGGCGGGGCGACGGGCATCGTGCCCCCAGGCGGGGCGACGGGCATCGTGCCCCCAGGCGGGGCGACAGGCATCGTGCCCCCAGGCGGGGCGGCGGGCGCCGGACCTCCAGATGGAGCGACAGGTCTCGGGCCCTCAGGCGGAGCGGCGGGCGCCGGACCCCCAGGAGGAGCGACAGGTCTCGGGCCCTCAGGCGGAGCGGCGGGCGCCGGACCCCCAGGTGGAGCGACAGGTCTTGGGCCCTCAGGCAGAGCGACAGGCGCCGGACCCCCAGGCGGAGCGACAGGTCTCGGGCCCTCAGGCGGAGCGGCGGGCGCCGGACCCCCAGGAGGAGCGACAGGTCTCGGGCCCTCAGGCGGAGCGGCGGGCGCCGGACCCCCAGGTGGAGCGACAGGTCTCGGGCCCTCAGGCGGAGCGACAGGCGCCGGACCCCCAGGAGGAGCGACAGGTCTCGGGCCCTCAGGCGGAGCGGCGGGCGCCGGACCTCCAGATGGAGCGACAGGTCTCGGGCCCTCAGGCGGAGCGGCGGGCGCCGGACCCCCAGGAGGAGCGACAGGTCTCGGGCCCTCAGGCGGAGCGGCGGGCGCCGGACCCCCAGGTGGAGCGACAGGCACCGGGCCCTCGGGCGGAGCAGCAGGCACCGGGCCCCCGGGCAGAGCAGCAGGCACCGGGCCCCCAGGCGGGGCGACGGGCACCGGGCCCCCAGGCGGGGCGACGGGCACCGGGCCCCCAGGCGGGGCGACGGGCACCGGGCCCCCAGGAGGGGCGACGGGCACCGGGCCCCCAGGCGGGGCGACGGGCATCGGGCCCCCAGGCGGGGCGACGGGCATCGGGCCCCCAGGCGGGGCGACGGGCATCGTGCCCCCAGGCGGGGCGACAGGCATCGTGCCCCCAGGCGGGGCGGCGGGCGCCGGACCTCCAGATGGAGCGACAGGTCTCGGGCCCTCAGGCGGAGCGGCGGGCGCCGGACCCCCAGGAGGAGCGACAGGTCTCGGGCCCTCAGGCGGAGCGGCGGGCGCCGGACCCCCAGGTGGAGCGACAGGTCTTGGGCCCTCAGGCAGAGCGACAGGCGCCGGACCCCCAGGCGGAGCGACAGGTCTCGGGCCCTCAGGCGGAGCGGCGGGCGCCGGACCCCCAGGAGGAGCGACAGGTCTCGGGCCCTCAGGCGGAGCGGCGGGCGCCGGACCTCCAGATGGAGCGACAGGTCTCGGGCCCTCAGGCGGAGCGGCGGGCGCCGGACCCCCAGGAGGAGCGACAGGTCTCGGGCCCTCAGGCGGAGCGGCGGGCGCCGGACCCCCAGGTGGAGCGACAGGTCTCGGGCCCTCAGGCGGAGCGACAGGCGCCGGACCCCCAGGCGGAGCGACAGGTCTCGGGCCCTCAGGCGGAGCGGCGGGCGCCGGACCCCCAGGAGGAGCGACAGGTCTCGGGCCCTCAGGCGGAGCGGCGGGCGCCGGACCCCCAGGTGGAGCGACAGGTCTCGGGCCCTCAGGCGGAGCGACAGGCGCCGGACCCCCAGGAGGAGCGACAGGTCTCGGGCCCTCAGGCGGAGCGGCGGGCGCCGGACCCCCAGATGGAGCGACAGGTCTCGGGCCCTCAGGCGGAGCGACGGGCGCCGGACCCCCAGGTGGAGCGACAGGTCTCGGGCCCTCAGGCGGAGCGGCGGGCGCCGGACCCCCAGGCGGAGCGACAGGTCTCGGGCCCTCAGGCGGAGCGGCGGGCGCCGGACCCCCAGGAGGAGCGACAGGTCTCGGGCCCTCAGGCGGAGCGGCGGGCGCCGGACCCCCAGGAGGAGCGACAGGTCTCGGGCCCTCAGGCGGAGCGGCGGGCGCCGGACCCCCAGATGGAGCGACAGGTCTCGGGCCCTCAGGCGGAGCGGCGGGCGCCGGACCCCCAGGTGGAGCGACAGGTCTCGGGCCCTCAGGCGGAGCGGCGGGCGCCGGACCCCCAGGAGGAGCGACAGGTCTCGGGCCCTCAAGCGGAGTGGCAGGTGCCGGACCCCCAGGCGGAGCGACAGGTCTCTGGCCCTCAGGCGGAGCGACAGGTCTCGGGCCCCCAGGCGGAGCGGCGGGCGCCGGATCCCCAGGCGGAGCGGCGGGCGCTGGACCCCCAAGCGGAGCAACAGGTCTCGGGCCCCCAGGCGGAGCGGCGGGCACCGAGACACCAGGCACGACAGTGGGCTCCGAGTCAACTGGTATGACCGCAGGCACTGGGTCAGACATTGGATGGTCTGGCTGGACAGCGGGCATCGGGTCACCAGGCATCAGGTCATTTGGCTCGACAGCGGGCACCGCGTCATCTGGCAAGGCAGTGGGCTCCGAGTCAACTGGTATGACCGCGGGCACTGGGTCAGACATTGGATCGTCTGGCTGGACAGCGGGCATCGGGTCACCAGACATCAGGTCATTTGGCTCGATCGCGGGCACCGCGTCATCTGGCAAGGCAGTGGGCTCCGAGTCAACTGGTATGACCGCGGGCACTGGGTCAGACATTGTATCGTCTGACTGGACAGCGGGCATCGGGTCACCAGGCATCAGGTCATTTGGCTCGACAGCGGGCACCGCGTCATCTGGCAAGGCAGTGGTCTCCGAGTCAACAGGCACGACAGTGGGCACCGGGTCATCAGGTACCGGATTGTCTGGCTCGACAGCGGGCATCGGGTCATCAGGTATGACAGCGGACACTAGGTCACCAGGCATCAGGTCATTTGGCTTGCCAGCGGGCACCGCGTCATCTGGCAAGGCAGTGGGCACCGAGTCACCAGGTACGACAGCGTGCTCTGAGTCAATTGGCACGACAGCGGGCACCGGATCAGGTACCGGATCATCTGGATCAACAGCGGGCATCGAGTCAACTGGCCTAATAGGATCGTCAGGCTGGATCAGTTCATCATGCTGGGTAGAGGCATTAGGCCGAGTAGAGGCTTCAGGCCGAGTAGAGGCATCAGGCCGAGTAGAGGCATCAGGCCGAGTAGAGGCTTCAGGCTGAAGAGAGGCATCAGGCCGAGTACAGGCATCAGGCCGCGTAGAGGCTTCAGGCCGCGTAGAGGCTTCAGGCCGAGGAGAGGCTTCAGGCCGCGTAGAGGCTTCAGGCCGAGTACAGGCATCAGGCCGAGTAGAGGCTTCAGGCCGAGTAGAGGCATCAGGCTGCGTACAGGCATCAGTCTGAACCACGGAAGGCAGGCTCACCGGTTTGGATACTGGCAGGATGGTATTGGTTGGAAAGAATTTTCGCTTTTTTCTGGTTTTAACTACTGGAGCACTGCAAGTAAACGCAGGTCTGCAAACGAATGGAGCAGCTGGAGACAGAGAAGAACTGGAGGATGGAACAGGAGAGGGAGCAGTTGCTACAGAGGGCTTTTTTTACAGGGTTAAAGGCAGGATAGGTGCAGCGAGTGGGAACAGGGTACTGACATGCGGTAGATAGCCAAGTATACTGGGCTGTAACTGGAGGAGCTGGTGGGAATACAGGAGTAGAGTTAGAAGCAGGACTGGGTCTTTGTAAGCTGACTGAGGCTGGGTGCAACAAATCTGTCCATGTCTGCAGTAGGGGTTGAACAAAGCTGAGCTTACACAAAGTCTGTCTGGTCAATGACTGCACTGCGTTTATACAATCTCTCAGTGTCTGTGGTGAACATGTGGAATAACGCTCCAGAAAGTAACCCACATCATCCTCTAATAACCACACCAGGGACTCTACCTGGTCTGCACTAAATGGTGGCAAAAATTCATCCCTGCATTCGGGGGAACCAGATGAAACCAACTCTGCACAAACCTCAATCAATGGCTGCACCTCAGAGAACACTGTGCCCTGATCTACTAGAACATGAGCGAGCCGTATACATTCTAGCAATTCATCCCGGGTATACTCCTTCAGAGTTTGATAAGCATACTCCCTGTCATCAAACACTAGCAGATATAAATACTCAACCTCCTCAAGATCCATCCTTCCCATCAACAAGCCAAGATGGCTTCCCTGTGCAGCCACTTCTGGTCAGGATTGGCCTTGGTGTAATGTCAGGGCTCCCAGGTATGACCAGAGGTGTGTGACTGAAGCAGGGAAACGCAGACCTCAGATATGTTATAAACAATATAATTTATTAACACTAACAGTACAAACATAAACGCAGTGCAATACTAAACATAATATAGTGCAAACAAACCCAACCAAACCACCCACAGATAAGAGTATATACAAGCAAGCGTCGTCAGGCAGGCCGGGTCAATATCAATTGGGCAGGTAGGTACAGGGGGAGCAAGCGGAGAATGGTCGGGGTCACAGGCCAGGTTCAGCAGGTAGCAAGCAGCATAGTACAGAGGGTCAGGCAGAGGGATGGTCCGGGTCACAAGCCAGGGATCAGAACAGGTAGCAAGCAGCGTAGTACAGAGGGTCAGACAGAGGGATGGTCAGGGTCACAAGCCAGGATCAGAGCAGGAGAAGTCAGCAAAGGAACAGAAACAGGATGCAGGACAGATACAGGGCCCAGGACAAACACAACACCAAGGCAGAGTCTGCAAGTCTGGCCATCCCTTAAATACCCCAGCATCATCAGTTCCAGGTGTTAGCTGGCTGAAAGGTTGAGTCTCTGATTGCTGGGAGCACCCGCTGGCCAGCCCTGGTACTGCAGATCAAAAGGCAGGTGAGTCCCACCATTGCTGGCCAGTCCATTCCTAACACGGCCTCAGGACGCTCCAAACAGTCCTAGCTGGGCAAGATGTTCCACCGCCCGGGTCTGGTAACTGGCGGGATATCAAAGACTGGCACACCGGGCAGGACTCCGGGCAGGGGCACACCGGGCAGAGGCACACCGGGCAGAGGCACATCGGGCTGGACTCCGGGCAGAGGCACATCGGGCTGGACTCCGGGCAGAGGCACATCGGGCTGGACTCCGGGCAGAGGCACATCGGGCTGGACTCCGGGCAGAGGCACTCCGGGCAGCGGCACACCGGACAGAGGCACTCCGGGCAGCGGCACACCGGGCAGAGGCACTCCGGGCAGAGGCACATCGGGCTGGACTCCGGGCAGAGGCACATCGGGCTGGACTCCGGGCAGAGGCACATCGGGCTGGACTCCGGGCAGAGGCACATTGGGCTGGACTCCGGGCAGAGGCACATCAGGAGATTACCAGGTGAAGCAGCAGGCACCGGGCCCCCAGGCGGGGCGACAGGCATCGGGCCCCCAGGCGGGGCGACAGGCATCGGGCCCCCAAGCGGAGCGGCGGGCGCCGGGCCCCCAGGAGGGGCGACAGGCATCGGGCCCCCAGGCGGGGCAACAGGCATCGGGCCCCCAGGCGGGGCAACAGGCATCGGGCCCCCAGGCGGGGCAACAGGCATCGGGCCCCCCGGCGGGGCGACAGGCATCGGGCCCCCAAGCGGAGCGGCGGGCGCCGTGCCCCCAGGAGGGGCGACAGGCATCGGACCCCCAGGAGGGGCGACAGGCATCGGGCCCCCAGGAGGGGCGACAGGCATCGGGCCCCCAGGCGGAGCGCCGGGTGCCGGGCCCCCAGGCAGAGCAACAGGTCTCGGGCCCCCAGGCGGAGTGGCGGGCGCCGGACCCCCAGGCGGAGCGACAGGTCTCGGGCCCCCAGGCGGAGCGGCGGGCGCCAAACCCCAGGCGGAGCGACAGGTCTCAGGCTCCCAGGCGGAGCGACAGGTCTCAGGCCCCCAGGCGGAGCGACAGGTCTCAGGCCCCCAGGCGGAGCGACAGGTCTCAGGCCCCCAGACAGAGCGGCGGGCGCCGGACCCCCAGGCGGAGCGGCGGACGCCGGACCCCCAGGCGGAGCGACAGGTCTCGGGCCCCCAGGCGGAGCGGCGGGCACCGAGTCACCAGGCACGACAGTGGGCTCCGAGTCAACTGGCAAGACTGCGGGCACCGAGTCAACTGGCAAGACTGCGGGCACCGAGCCAACTGGCGGAACAGCGGGCTTCGAGTCGTCTGGCAAGACTGCGGGCACCGAGTCGTCTGGCAAGACTGCGGGCACCGAGTCGTCTGGCAAGACTGCGGGCACCGAGTCGTCTGGCGGAACAGCGAGCATCGAGTCAACTGGCGGAACAGCGGGCACCGAGTCATCTGGCAAGACTGCGGGCACCGAGTCGTCTGGCAAGACTGCGGGCACCGAGTCGTCTGGCAAGACTGCGGGCACCGAGTCGTCTGGCAAGACTGCGGGCACCGAGTCGTCTGGCAAGACTGCGGGCACCGAATCACCAGGCACGACAGTGGGCTCTGACTCAATTGGCACGACAGCGGGCACCGGGTCATCAGGTACCGGATTGTCTGGCTCGACAGCGGGCATCGGGTCACCAGGTATGACAGCGGGCACTGGGTCACCAGGCATCAGGTAATTTGGCTCGCCAGCGGGCACCGCGTCATCTGGCAAGGCAGTGGGCACCGAGTCACCAGGTACGACAGCGGGCTCTGAGTCAATTGGCACGACAGCGGGCACCGGATCAGGTACCGGATCATCTGGATCAACAGCGGGCATCGAGTCAACTGGCCTAATAGGATCGTCAGGCTGGATCAGTTCATCATGCTGGGTAGAGGCATCAGGCTGAATGCAGGCGTCCGGTTGAGTAGAGGCATCAGACCGAGTAGAGGCATCAGGCCGAGTAGAGGCATCAGGCCGAGTAGAGGCATCAGGCCGAGTAGAGGCTTCAGGCCGAGTAGAGGCTTCAGGCCGAGTAGAGGCATCAGGCCGAGTAGAGGCATCAGGCCGAGTAGAGGCTTCAGGCCGAGTAGAGGCTTCAGGCCGAGTAGAGGCTTCAGGCCGAGTAGAGGCATCAGGCCGAGTAGAGGATTCAGGCTGAACCACGGAAGGCAGGTTCACCGGTTTGGATACTGGCAGGATGGTATTGGTTGGAAAGAATTTTCGCTTTTTTCTGGTTTTAACTACTGGAGCACTGCAAGTAAACGCAGGTCTGCAAACGAATGGAGCAGCTGGAGACAGAGAAGAACTGGAGGATGGAACAGGAAAGGGAGCAGTTGCTACAGAGGGCTTTTTTACAGGGTTAAAGGCAGGATAGGTGCAGCGAGTGGGAACAGGGTACTGACATGCGGTAGATAGCAGGGCAGGAGGAGCTGTTAGGAATGCAGGAATAGAGCTTTGAGGAAATAGATTAGAAGCAGGACTGGGTTTTTGTAAGCTGACTGAGGCTGGGTGCAACAAATCTGTCCATGTCTGCAGTATGGGTTGAACAAAGCTGAGCTTACACAAAGCCTGTCTGACCAAAGACTGCACTGCGTTTATACAATCTCTTAGTACCTGTGGTGAACATGTGGAATAACGCTCCAGAAAGTAACCCACATCATCCTCTAATAACCACACCAGGGACTCTACCTGGTCTGCACTAAATGGGGGCAAAAATTCATCCCTGCATTCGGGGGTACCAGATGAAACCAACTCAGCACAAACCTCAATCAATGGCTGCACCTCAGAGAACTCTGTGCCCTGATCTACTAGAACATGAGCGAGCCGTATACATTCTAGCAGTTCATCCGGGTATACTCCTTCAGAGTTTGATAAGCATACTCCCTGTCATCAAACACTAGCAGATATAAATACGCAACCTCATCCAGATCCATCCTTCCCATCAACAAACCAAGATGGCTTCCCTGTGTAGCCACTTCTGGTCAGGATTGGCCTTGGTGTAATGTCAGGGTTCCCGAGTATGACCAGAGGTGTGTGACTGCCGCAGGGAAACGCAGACTTCAGATATGTTATAAACAATGTAATTTATTAACACTAACAATACAAACATAAACGCAGTGCAATACTAAAACATAACACAGTGCAAACAAACCAAACCAACCACCCACAGATAACAGTACATACAATGCAAGCGTCGTCAGGCAGGCCGGGTCAATATCAATCGGGCAGATAGGTACAGGGGGAGCAAGCGGAGAATGGTCGGGGTCACAAGCCAGGTTCAGCAGGTAGCGGGCAGCGTGGTACAGAGGGTCAGGCAGAGGAGAATGGTCAGACAAGCCAGGGATCAGGAGCAGGAGAATGGTCAGACAAGCCAGGGATCAGAGCAGGGTCAGCAGAGAATCAGACAGGAACAGGAACAGGAAACAGGGCCCAGGAGAAACACAACACCAAGGCAGAGTCTGCAGGTCTGAATGTCCCTTAAATACACCAGTATAATTAGTTCCAGGTGTTTGACTGGCTGCAAGGTTGAGTCTCTGATTGCTGGGAGCACCCGCTGGCCAGCCCTGGTACTGCAGCTCATAAGGCAGGTGAGTCCCAATATTGCTGGCCAGTCCATTCCTGACAGTAATTCATCCCCCATAGTAATTCATCCCCCATATAGTAATTCATCCCCCATAGTAATTCATCCCCCATATAGTAATTCATCCCCCATATAGTAATTCATCCCCCCTATAGTAATTCATCTCCCATATAGTAATTCATCCCCCCTATAGTAATTCATCCCCCATATAGTAATTCATCCCCCCTATAGTAATTCATCCCCCATATAGTAATTCATCCCCCATATAGTAATTCATCCCCCCTATAGTAATTCATCCCCCATATAGTAATTCATCCCCCATAGTAATTCATCTCCCATATAGTAATTCATCCCCCCTATAGTAATTCATCCCCCATAGTAATTCATCCCCCATATAGTAATTCATCCCCCATAGTAATTCATTCCCCTTATAGTAATTCATCCCCCATAGTAATTCATCCCCCCTATAGTAATTCATCCCCCCTATAGTAATTCATCCCCCATATAGTAATTCATCCCCCATAGTAATTCATCCCCCATAGTAATTCATCCCCCCTATAGTAATTCACCCCCCATAGTAATTCATCCCCCCTATAGTAATTCATCCCCCCTATAGTAATTCATTCCCCATATAGTAATTCATCCCCCATAGTAATTCATCCCCCATATAGTAATTCATCCCCCCTATAGTAATTCATCCCCCCTATAGTAATTCATCTCCCATATAGTAATTCATCCCCCATATAGTAATTCATCCCCCATAGTAATTCATTCCCCATATAATAATTCATCCCCCATATAGTAATTCATCCCCCATATAGTAATTCATCCCCCCTATAGTAATTCATTCCCCATATTGTGTCAATTCACTTACCTTTGCTCTTCGCGTTCTTCTCGCCGTGTTCCCGCGCCGCTCTGGTCTTCAGGGTGGACTGTGAGAGGAGAGGAGTTTGTCACGCTGCCCCGCCTACATCCTGGCTGCCCCGCCTACATCCTGAAAGCTGCAGAGTCCTGACTTTTGGGGCGGCCGCCCGAGAGGAGGGAGGGGGGCGGCCGCCCGAGAGGAGGGAGGGAGGGGGGCGGGCGCCCGGCACACAGAAGAGCCGCATTTAAGTTTGTAAAGAGCCGCATGTGGCTCGCGAGCCGCGGCTTGCCGACCACTGATATAGTGAACTCGGTGTAGAGTTATTCACCCTGAGGTCATCACAAAAGACAAGTGGACACCCCTTATGTCTGGAGGAAAAGAGATTTAATCTCTAAATATGGAAAGGTTTCCATACAGTAATAGCTGTGAAAATGTGGAATAGACTCCCTCAAGAGTTGGTTCTGGCCAGCTCAGTAGATTGGTTTAAAAAAGGCCTGGATTCTTTCCTAGATACACATAATATACAGTAACTGGATACTAACATTTATAGGTACATTGATCCAAGGAATATCTAATTGCCTCTTGGGGATCATGAAGGAATTTTTTCTCCTGCAGGAACATATTGGATCATGCTTTGCTGTTTTTTTGCCTTTCTCTGGATCAACTGTGGGTATAGGATTATGACTTTTTTTTTTTTCTTTTTGGTTGAACTAGATGGACTTTTGTCTTTTTTTCATCCAGACTAACTATGCAACTATGTTTAACGTATGAATTCTGATTTTTTTGTCAGATAGTAGAAAAAAGGAACTCATACAACAATATAAATATATATATATATATATATATATATAAAGAGAGAGAGAGAGAGCACTGCCCCCTTAGGAGTTGCTAAAGTTTAGGTCCCCCTAAAACTCTGCACAGCCATGCAACACGCATTTTGCTCCACACTTTGAACTCAGAGTCAGTAAACAATCCTTGAGCTTGGTTTTGTGATTTTATTAAGGGGTTAATAACTTGAACGGGGTCGAGGGGGGTATGGGATGCCTAAGGAAACTGCAAACTTGAGGAAAAACTCCTTAGCAACTATGTACAGAATCAGATGTGGACAAAAATAGTCTCCCCTTTAAGAGCATTCCAGCTTTCTGGTGTACCTTCTCAGACCCCACATGAATCCTCCTCTTCACCCAGCTGCACTGAAGGTATTCCCTGGGCAAGGGGGCCCAGAAACTGCCAATTTAGCACAGCAGCCCCAGATGAGAAGCTAGTTGTTTTTTTTTACTGCCCTCTCTTTCTGCGGCCCAGGGGGGTGTAAGAGTACTCACACTGTCCTCTCTTGATAGCTTAAAGTGATTATAAAGGCTTATTTTAAAGGAAAAAAAAATAACAAACCTAACTAACCTGTCCAGTGGTTTTGCACAGAGCAGGTCAGATCCTCCTCTTCTCAAGTCCCCCGCTGGCGCTCCTGGTCTCTCCCTCCTGTCGGGTGCCCCCACAGCAAGCAGCTTGCTATGGGGCAATCCACTGTTCCATGTGTCCATTAACACATGGAGCAGTGGCTCAGTCCCACCCCCTCTCTCTTCTCCTTGACTCGCTGGCTGTGATTGACAGCAGTGGGAGCCAATGGCTCCTGCTTCTGTCTCATTCAATGAGAAAGAGGGTGTCCTGGGATAGCCGAGACTCCAGTGCAGATCGCTGGATTGAGAAGGGGCTTAGGTGAGTATTAGGGGGGCTGGGGGGGATGCTGCACACAGAAGGTTTTTTTTTTACCTTCATGCATAGATTGCATGACGGTAAAAAACCTTTAGACTTTACAAACACTTTAAAGTGATTCTATAAAGGCTTACACTTTTAAAATAAAAAACAAACAAGCATGTTTATACATGGGTACCGCACCTGCACTCCTGGCCCCTTCCTGCTGTTTTGTATCCTCACAGCAAGCAGCTTGCTATGGGGCACCCAATGCTCAGTGTGTCCATTCACACACAGAGCTATGGCTAGGCCCCGCCCGCTCTCTCTTCTCATTGGCTCAATGGCTGTGATTGACCGCAGTGAAGCCAATGGCTCCTGCTGCTGTCAGTCACAGCCAGTGTTTGATAGCAGTGGGAGCCAATGGCTCCCGCTGCTGTCTTAGCCAATGAGGAGAGGGAGTCCCATTATAGCCAAGACTCCAGTGCACATCGCTGGATCAAGAGGGGGCTTAGGTGAGTATTATGGGGTGCTGTGGGGGAAGCTGCATAGATAAGGTTTTTTACCTTCATGCATAGGATACATGAAGGTAAAAATCCTTGAGCCTTTACAACATTAATGCATTAATGGGTTGGTGGCTGCCTTAAGGCCTTTCACTGGGCTGGCTTCTTCCCATCTGCTCAGGATTTCCTCCCTTGGAGATGATGGCACAGTTGAGATCTTCTCCAGCATCTTCCTGTATGTAGGCCCTTTCCCTGGGCCCTCTCCAAGGCTCCACACTCAAGCCTCTCACTCCATCTTTCACCTGACACTACTACCCTTCCTCCCAAGCTCTGCAATACTTAAGGGTTACCTTGGTCACCATACCCAGCCTCCTGCCAGGGGATTGGCGAAGGTCCCTCAAGTATGCAGATCCGAGCTTCCTCCCCTCCTCCATCCCTCCTCCAGAAAGCTTTCAGGTTTCTGGAGAGGTGGGAGGGCTCTGGAAGTCCTGACTTGACCTTCAGAACCTAACTAGCCTGTCCTGTGGTGAACACTCGCCTCACTCACTGGCTGACTCATCCTAGGCTGCTACTCAGCCTCTGCCTAAAAAGGAAAATAACAAACAGCCTCTGCCTAAAAAAAGAAACCAACAAACCGCTATCTGGCTAATCTGGAGGGCATTACATTTTACAATATGTACCATTAGTCAAACTCAAAATGTATGTATATGATTCTGCATCCTTACATATTCAAGACATGGCAATCATGCAATGTCAAAACTGCAGCTGATGCACCCTGGCAGTGGCAACAGACCTAAATGCAGAGAAATTAGCTGCAGGGAAGTGTATTTCTTCTCATAAAATTAGATCTATTGCCCTCAGGTGTCCTTAATGACAGCACCAACAGGCCTAAATTCAGAGGTAATGTGGTGACAGAGTTGCACATTACAGTGGCCAGGCATGCCTGCAATTACTTGCCATGGAGGCCTGCCTAACCTTCCTCCTTCCACACATTGAACATGTAGTTTTTATTCTTTTAATATTTATTTCATTATAGTCAGGCTACTGGGAGCATAGGTGCAGGAGGGAATCCTACAGACACAAGCTGCTCACCCTTCCACAATGCAAGGGGAAGGGCAGAAATCAGCATATGGAGGGAGGAATTCACAACAAAGCACAAGGAACCTCAAACGTCATCAAACATTTCTGCCACTGGCCAATTTTTACTCTCCCAAACCTCAGGGATGTGACTTTAATATGGTCAGAAATATTGTGGCTTTTGTTTCTGCTCTTAGGCCTGTTGGCACTGCCATCAACCTTTGCTGCTATTGGCCATTTTTCCCCACACTAATTACAGGCTGTAGCTCTATTTTTTTTTTTTCATTTAGGAAGATGGCAGATTGTGCCTTGGGTCTCCACATTGGCCTGTAAGCACTGCCATTAAGCTGGTGCCACTGCCCATTTTTTCCCCAACTGTCAAGGTATTTAGCTCTATTTTTTATCTCCATATTAAGGGTTTATTCACACGTGTCTGAGCACATTTTGATGCATGAAAGAGCATATTTTAATAGACATTTTATTCTATCATATTCCCATCTATAAGCTGCAGTTTAGACATTTTTTAATGTACAATCTATAAGGGAGCATTTATGCTTACCCATATGCATTACCAATGTGCTGAAACATTGATACATAAGTTTAAAAGGGCTGTTCGGTGCATTGTTGCTACTGCAAAATTGTGGTGCCATTGGACAGTTTTTACCCTTCTCTGTTTATCTCTATTTTGCACAGAAAAATTAAATATATGGAGTTGGGGAGTGTAAGGAATGTCGGTTGATGGATGTGGGGTGTTTTTGGGCACACTTTTTTAAATAGTTTTCTTGCAAAACAACTTTTGAAAAGAAAAGAACAGGTGAAAACAGTTGAAGAGCTAGCAATCAGTCTGTTGTTGCTGACAGATATTAGTTGTGAAAGAGACTCTTGAGTTCAAGTAAAAATCGATGAACACAGACAGGCTCCCATATGAGAATGTACCACACCATTGCAGTTTACAATTTGTAGATGTAAATCCAATCACTCATTCTAAAATAATAGCTGTTAATCCCGACATGCAGATAACTGTTTAGGCACTTTGTGTTATAGGGTGACAATGATAATGCTTTTGTAGGGGCAGTAGGTGATGATGGATCTTTCCTCCATGTTTTCACATTAACTCATTGGGCAGCAAGTCTGGGTCACATGAGAGGAATGCCCCCATGGTGGGTTCTTCTGGGCTACGATAGGCACTTGAAACAGGATCACTCTCCTAGCATATCGAGTGCCTTTGCTTGGTCTGTCTTCAACAATGCCCTGGGACAAGGCTGAGGCCGCTGTGGTGGAATACTCAATCATGCACACTTGCACCATAACTGTCCTGGTGGTCCTTGTCCCGGGGGCATCAGCCGTCAACTGAAGGTTGTCCGGCCTAAATGTGCAGGGTGCTTCTTCCTCAGTCATCAACTGGAACAGCAGAAAATCGCATACAGGGCAGCGGGCATAATGGGCAGCGGTTGCGAAACGCCTTTGGCATGTTGGGTAGAGACCCTGCAATTCCCCCCAGGGACTGAACTGGCAGAGGGCAAAACCCAGCGCAGGAACATACCAGGCTCTGTTGTCGGTAAGAACTGGGGGCTTCTTCCAAGGCAGAGTTCGTTCACCCATAGTGTCAGCTAGCAACCCAGTGGTTGATACAAACAATCCCTTATCAGAATATCTGTCAATCCAGTGTGAGTACTTTGTGCAAGAGACAGTTAGGTTTCAGACATAATTAAAAACGTGGTTTATCACCAGGCAAGCCTGAACAAGCACTAGCTAACTAACTATGCAATGGTCTCTTTAGGGGTGGTGTTCAACTGCATGCAGTAGGCATAGCCCTCACGCTGGGTGCCGAAAGTGTAGGGGTGGCAGGTGATGGTTCTCCTGGGCTATGCTAGGCACCTGTTTTCATCAATGCCCTGGGACATGGCTGAGGCCATCGTGAGGGGAATACTCAACCTTAAGGTGGGCCTCCACACTCATAGATGAACGTATACCATGTACACTTGCACCATAACTGTCCTCCAGTTAACTCTTGGGTCCCCATGCCTATGTACACCTTCGCTTGCATTTCAGAAGGTCATGCTAAGTCTTGTCCACATCTGCCTGCCCAGCATTCACCACTACCTCTTTTGCTAGCAGAACAGACAGCACCATGCACCTAGGGCAAGCTCTGTACACGCACTAAACTCTTGGGCTGCTGTACCTCTGTACAAGATGGGATCCTCTGCGGTGCAGATCTGCTTCCATTGCTCTAGGACAGTGATGGCGAACCTTTTTGAGCCCGAGTGCCCAAACTGCAACCCAAAACCAACTTATTTCTTTCAAAGTGCCAACACTGCAATGAAACCTGAATATCGAGCTTTTGGTTTAGAAAAAACAACTCGTACAGTAGTGCAAACTAATTAACAGTACAGGGATGACCAGAGACTGCGGACAGTACAGGGATGACCAGAGACTGCGGACACAGTACAGGGATGACCAGAGACTGCGGACACAGTACAGGGATGACCAGAGACTGCAGACACGGTAAAGGGATGACCAGAGACTGCAGACACGGTACAGGGATGACCAGAGACTGCGGACACGGTACAGGGATGACCAGAGACTGCGGACACGGTACAGGGATGACCAGAGACTGCGGACACGGTACAGGAGATGACCAGAGACTGCTGACACGGTACAGGAGATGACCAGAGACTGCGGACACGGTACAGGGATGACCAGAGACTGCAGACACAGTACAGGGATGACCAGAGACTGCAGACACAGTACAGGGGATGACCAGAGACTGCAGACACAGTACAGGGATGACCAGAGACTGCAGACACAGTACAGGGATGACCAGAGACTGCAGACACAGTACAGGGATGACCAGAGACTGCGGACACAGTACAGGGGTGACCAGAGACTGCGGACACAGTACAGGGATGACCAGAGACTGCGGACACAGTACAGGGATGACCAGAGACTGCGGACACAGTACAGGGATGACCAGAGACTGCAGACACAGTACAGGAGATGACCAGAGACTGCGGACACAGTACAGGAGATGACCAGAGACTGCAGACACAGTACAGGAGATGACCAGAGACTGCGGCAGTACAGGGGATGACCAGAGACTGCGGACAGTACAGGGATGACCAGAGACTGCGGACACAGTACAGGGATGACCAGAGACTGCGGAGACAGTACAGGGGATGACCAGAGACTGCGGACACGGTACAGGGATGACCAGAGACTGCGGACACGGTACAGGGATGAACAGAGACTGCGGACAGTACAGGGATGACCAGAGACTGCGGACAGTACAGGAGATGACCAGAGACTGCGGAAAGCACAGGGATGACCAGAGACTGCGGACAGTACAGATGACTGCTGACCTTTGGGGAGGGAGGGGGAGCGGGTACCTGAATTTGACAGGTACCCGCTCTTACTTCCGCAGAGTTTTTTTTTTATCTTACCTGTTCCTTTATCCAGCCGCGCGCTGTCTTCCCGGCTTCTGTAGTGTGGGCGCTCGTCGGACAGCCGGATGCCCAGTGCGCATGCGCGAGAAGCGCTGCCGCTTTGCGGCTTCTGGGATCTGTCATGTGTCCCAGGTACCACCTTACCATTCACAAAGAGCACTGCTTCTTGCGCATGCGCACTTGGGACCCGGCTGTCACGCACACTACAGAAGCCGGGAAGACAGCGCGCCGCTGGATAGAGGGACAGGTAAGGTCCCACTGCAGAGCTGAGCGGCCGGCCCGGTATTCTGACACGGCAGCGGTGGAAATACCGGACCGGTCGCTCTATATTCGCTCCATAAGACGCACTGACATTTCCCCCCCTTTTTTGGGGGAAAAAAGTGCGTCTTATGGAGCGAAAAATACGGTATTCTCCTGGCGTGCCCACAGATAAGGCTCGGCGTGCCGGCTGTGGCATGCGTGCCACGGGTTCGCCATCACTGCTCTAGGAGATAGACCGCTGGCGGAAGGAATGCCGAAAACATCTCCACCACTGCTAGAGGCTGTCCCACCTGTAATAGATACATACTAATGATAGGCTGCTTGACTGACTGTTGGCTTCTGTTACCACTCAACTGACTTCACACCAGGATGACTGTTAGGCTACGTTCACACTAGCCTTGTTTGCAAGCGGCAGACAGGCGTTTGGGAAGCGTTTTTACCGTTTCCCAAACGCCTGTGAAAATTCTGCACATTACAGCATATTGTGCTGTTCACACGGGACCGTTAGGGTCGCGTTGCGCCGCGTCGCAGCAAAACAGACGCCTCTGGTCGAGTCAGGAGGAGTTGAAGCCTCCTATTCAAGTCTATGGTGCCACTCCACAAATGCCTGGCCGGCGTTTGCAGTGCGGTTGCGGGGCATTTGCGGAGCGTTAACACCATTCAAACTTTATTATCGGTGTTTGTGGGGTGTTTTTAATGCTTGGGAAATGCCTAGCAACCGCTGCTAAACTGCGCATGTGGCATTTGCGGAGCGTTAAAAAACGCTCCGCAAACGCCGGACCAACGCTTGTCAAATGCTATAGGGGCGTTTGACAAGAGTTGGAAAACAGTCAAGTGTGAACGAGCCCTTAGTCTACAGGTTTGGGTCACTAGATACCTTGGGGTATGAAGAGACAGCACTAAGTATGAAATATTCCAGTTACTTGCATTGCACTCCTTTAGTAACTTCAGACCAGGCAGAAAGCAACATTTCAATGCTTTACTTATACAGTAAAAGTGCAAAACGTGATCAAGTCCACATACACAAGAACAGTCCTTTTCACTACAACCCTAACCCCTAACTCAGGCTTGTCTGTTGCCCCAGCACACTTGCAAAAGGTGGAGTCCATCAGTAGTAAAGTCCATGGTTATCAGATATTAGTAGTAGTCATCAGTAGTGTCCAGCAGCTAGTGTCTTCGCTGAGGACCATGGGTCCCAGCATTCCCACTACATAATAGATGGTGAATTTGTCAGTCCAGGAGAGATAATCCCCCATGTGTGTGCTCCTGGCCCCTGGACCACTGTCCCAGAGGATCAGTGGGTCGGACCCAAAGGGTCTGCCAAGCAAAAAACCCTGGAAACATATTAACTCTAACTCTCTCATCTGAGGGAAGCACCTAACTCAGCTCTATTGAGCACCTAACTCAGCTCTATTGCAACCCACTTACACTCGGTTCCTGTCTCCAGTATTCTCCTGCTACCCATTCTGAGCCAATGGAGGCTAAAGCAGCTCTGCTCTTGCACTTTGCGCAAGTGTGGTTCATTGCTTTCACCATTAGGAAACCTGCCCTGACAAGTACCATAAAGCCTTCACTATAATGGCTTGTTCACACTTGTTGAAACGTATTGATTATGAAAAATAGAGCAATGCTCATTAATGCTTCCTTGGCATTTATTATGTGTTTATGGCGTGTTTTTGTTGTGTTTATGAAGTGTTGAAAACGCTTAAAAAATACTCGATAAATGCCCATGGAAGTGTTGATTTTCTAGTAGGAAATGCTTAAAGGGAATGTGATGTAGAGGAAATTATCTACTTTGATATGTTGATTTAGGTTATACTGTATTACAATAATTACCAAAAAACTGTAACTGCTGACTTTTAAAATACAGCCACTTACCTGTTCTTCGGTCAGCGGAGTCCTCATCACTGCTGGTTTCATCGGCCATCTCCTCTCCCTGGCGCTGGGATATTCAGTGTGGGCACCCGGCTGTGACAGCAGGTCACCCCCCCAGCTCCCCAAAGGTCTGCAGTCTCTGGTCATCTCCTGTACTATGTTCACAGTCTCTGGTCATCTCCTGTAGTACATCCGTAGTCTCTGGTCAACTCCTGTACTATATCCGCAGTCTCTGGTCATCTCCTGTACTATGTTCACAGTCTCTGGTCATCTCCTGTACTATGTCCGCAGTCTCTGGTCATCTCCTGTACTATGTTCAAAGTCTCTGGTCATCTCCTGTAGTACATACGTAGTCTCTGGTCAACCCCTGTACTATGTCCGCAGTCTCTGGTCATCTCCTGTACTATGTCCGCAGACTCTGGTCATCTCCTGTACTGTGTCCGCAGTCTCTGGTCATCTCCTGTACTGTGTCCGCAGACTCTGGTCATCTCCTGTACTGTGTTCGCAGTCTCTGGCCATCTCCTGTACTATGTCCGCAGTCTCTGGTCATCTCCTGTACTATGTCCGCAGTCTCTGGTCATCTCCTGTACTATGTCCGCAGTCCCTGGTCATCTCCTGTACTGTGTCCGCAGTCTCTGGTCATCTCCTGTACTGTGTCCGCAGTCTCTGGTCATCTCCTGTACTATGTTCACAGTCTCTGGTCATCTCCTGTAGTACATCCGTAGTCTCTGGTCAACTCCTGTACTATATCCGCAGTCTCTGGTCATCTCCTGTACTATGTCCACAGTCTCTGGTCATCTCCTGTACTATGTCCGCAGTCTCTGGTCATCTCCTGTACTATGTTCAAAGTCTCTGGTCATCTCCTGTAGTACATACGTAGTCTCTGGTCAACCCCTGTACTATGTCCGCAGTCTCTGGTCATCTCCTGTACTATGTCCGCAGACTCTGGTCATCTCCTGTACTGTGTCCGCAGTCTCTGGTCATCTCCTGTACTGTGTCCGCAGACTCTGGTCATCTCCTGTACTGTGTTCGCAGTCTCTGGCCATCTCCTGTACTATGTCCGCAGTCTCTGGTCATCTCCTGTACTATGTTCACAGTCTCTGGTCATCTCCTGTACTATGTTCACAGTCTCTGGTCATCTTCTGTAGTACATCCACAGTCTCTGGTCATCTCCTGTACTATGTCTGCACTCTCTGGTCATCTCCTGTACCATGTCTGCAGTCTCTGGTCATTTCCTGTACTATGTCTGCAGTCCATTGGTTCAGAATATTTTTTTTCTTGTTTTCCTTCTCTAAAACCTAGGTGCGTCTTATGGTCAGGTGCGTCTTATGGAGCAAAAAATACGGTATATAAAATGAAAAATGTTAGCCATAATCACTATTGCTCTCCTGCTCCCTGGAGGACAGTTTTTCCCAGTCTAAGGATAAAACCCACTTGGTGACTTGTTGCCAGATCTGTTTTTTTTTTTTTGTATGTGTCACAATAGCTCAGGATATTTGAGTCGTATAATTCTGGGTGCTGATCCACCTCTTCTGTGAGTACTATATCAGCCTTTATGACACTTGCTGATGAGGTCTTTTGCTGACACAAAAAGCTTTGCCACTGACAATAATACTCAGTGTCTCTGCTCCTACCCGGCACTGTCAGCATTGTTGGCTGGCTGGTTTGATTTATTTGCCCACAAACAGATGCAAATACCTCCCAACTGTCCCTGATTTTGGGGGACTGTCCTTGATTTGGAACAAACTCCCTCTGTCCCTCTATCCTCATTTGTCCCTCATTTTGATCTGATCTATATAGTTGTATGTAAAGTGCATTATTTATCTTTCAAGAAGTGTTTCATGGTGCTAAACCTTTCATTCGGTTTCTAAATGGTTGCATTTGTAAATTTTAAAAAAAAGTATAAAAGAATAGTATAGGTGAAAAAAAGCATGTGTTGGTTTAACTAATCTTTTTTTTTTTTTAACTCCTTTAAGGGAGCATGGCAGAGGGTGTGTCCTATGCCTACATACCTTGCTAATAGGTGTCCCTCATTCCCATCTCAAAAAGTTGGGAGGTATGAAAATGGTGTTACCACACAGCCGCTCTGTACAACCAGGAAATGACTTGAGCTACTCTGTCCTAGTTTACTATTATTTCCCAGTGCATCCTGGGATATAGGAGCCTCCGCTGTCTCTCCCTCAGTGCCCAGCTAACACTTCGTAAATGCTTCACTAATGCAGACGGTTCGTTTATCGGCAGAAAAAAGAAACATCAGTCATTCTGTTGCCACCAATGATTGCGAAAATTGGCCGTTTTTCACAAATATTCCAGCATGACCGATAAAAGAAATGAGGAGGAACCACGAAAATCGGCCGATGACATTGCCCCACTATGGGTGCAAAAATTGGCTGATTATCCTTTCAGATGAAAAATCGGCCGATAAACGAACCGTCTATGGCCTGCATTACACACTGTAAATACTCTAGGTACTATTAAGGTGCAATTTTAGAGCATTACCATTGCAATCAATGCAGGTGGTTGACAAGCATTTATGCCTCATAAAAGCGGCATGCTGAATTTTTAATATGACACAGTACAACACAATGCAACTTCTCTTGTGTGAACAGCACTGTTTAGTACCATTGTAATATTAATGGCAGGCGTTGAGAGACTATAATAAGGCTTTAATAATGCCAAATAAATGCTGCATAAACACAGGGTATTGACACATGTGTGAATGAGCCTTAAGGCACATATACAGAAAGTGGCAGCAGCACTGAGATGTAACAAAGGATGAAAATAGGTGAAAACATTTTCTAAAATAGAAAAATGGCAATTGTTTGAGAAACACATCATGTACAGGCTGGTTTTACTACTTCACACTGTGAGCATTTCCCTGGTTACTATGTTTAATGCTTTTTTGTTACCTGCCTTTTGACCCTTTGTTTTATGATCTGTGTGATACACGTAAACACTTTGGGAGTAAAGTCCAGGAGCAATCTATGTCATTATTTGATAGCAAGAAATGACTAACAAAAGAGATATGAGTATGTACATTCAACTCACCAAATAATTTATTAGGGCAATAAAAAGCAGGTTAATGTTAAATCATATCATGAATGCTTTTTGTTTTGATTATATTGATACACTCAAATCTGACTTCTATTTGTTAGATTATCTAAACACAGACCTTCCAAAAAGTGCACTTGTACTGAAATAATTATGTGGTCTGCCATTGCAAACATTTTTCCTAAGTCCTCATGGACACTGGATGTTTTTACAGCTGCTGTTTTTGGCTTTTGACATTTTTTTCTACAGCCAGTAAACCCCCCAGCATGTTATCCTATGTGTTCATGCATACATAGACTGTAATCAATGTTTTTTGGCAGGGGTGTTTTTTGGCTGGAAAAAAAAAACAGGACTAGTGGGTTTCTAGAGGAGTTCTTTAGCTGTAAAAATGCTCTAATGCTCAAAACGCGGCAAACCGGTGTTTTTGGACTTTTTTTTACCAAAAACGCTATAAAATGCAAACGCGAAAAAACGCAACTAAACTCACGTTTTTAACATGACTTTACACAGCTAACGTTAACAGCGTTATTAAAACTCCCAGTGTGCATGGAGCCTAAAAGGTTAGCTGCCTGCTTGACCAGGGCCGTGGATAAGGGGGTACCACCAGTCCTTCTGTATGGGGCCCAAGCTAGCAGGGGGCCCAGGCAGCTGGGTGAATCAGAAGTAGGCAGGGAGGGTGATCATATAATGGGGGGGGGCGATATCTGGAACCAATCCTCTGTATGATTCTCTCTGCAGCAGCTTAAAACTGGTTTCTTCTTCTCTCCCTCTCACTGGCTTTCAGCTGCTGCAGAGAAAGCCATACAGGGGATCAGTTCCAGTAATTGCCCCCCCGGGTGCACCCATCAGCCTCCATGTGCACCATATGTCTCCCCCCCCTGCTGACCAGGCCCCCCTGTGTGCCCCTACCCCTGCAGTGCCTCCGGCTTCCCTCCTCTCCTACCCATGGGCAGCTGCAAGCACACAATAGGATCCTTCAGGATGTAGAGTGGGGGAAGGGTGCGGTAAATATGTCACATTTACCAGCCCCTTCCTTTCCTGAATGAACACAATGAGTGATCTGTACAGATCACTGACTGTGTTCATTCATAACTGCATGAGTCATGTTTTTTTTTTTGGGGGGGGGGGGGCTGTCAGGTTGGCTGTGTGGGGCTCTGGTTTCTAACAGCAGTCTTGTGGTTGACGCTCAGATATGAGTGTCATGAAAATTAATCATTTATCTCTATACTTATTATGGGTCCATGATTCAGAAAGAATTGAAAGGATCAGCATGATAGGTAGGCCACAAGTATTTTCAGAAAAAGAGGACAGAAATGATATTAACAAGTATACTTTGAAAACCATGGTCATATGAAAACCATTTTGGCTTCTTGCACAATGATGCCAAAAATAGTTTGTTTTTAGGTATGCAGGGTTTTTTTTTTACTTATCTAAATGCAACCGAACGTTTTTAATGGGCCTGTACACACAGATGTGTAAATTTGCGCTGCTTATACATCATTAAAAAAAAGAGAAAATTCTGTGTTGTTGTGACAGTATTTTACACACCTACACATGCATATGCGCATATGACAAACCCCCCTAAAAAAACGAGAAGAAATTTTACACACACGCACACAAATACATTTACTATACTGCCTATCCTTGTTTTTTTATGCTGGAATTGTATACCAGGAATCTGATGTTCATGCATCAGTACTGTGTGCAATTACCCTAAATGTTTCATTTAAAAGTCCCTACTTGTCTCAGAAGTTCAGAAGATTCACCTTTGACTTCTAAACTGAGATGAAGCATACAACATCAGCCCGATAACTTTTTCACACTGTGATCACTATGAGAAAAACTTAATGACATAAAAAGCTTTACACTAACAGTACTCTCTGAAGAGCGATTCATGTTTGGGCCACTCTTCTGAGAGCATTTCAGAGGCAGTGAGTATATGTTGTATCACCGCCTTACTCAGGGGCATATTTACCACAAGGCAAACAAAGCATTTGCCTAGGGCGGCATCTTTCAGGGGGCAGTGGCATTTTTCAGGAGGGCCGCCTGAAAAAGAGACACAAACAGCATGGGGACCAGGTGAGATCTGAGAGAGACTGTGGGCTGCTTGATGGTGTATGCATCTCTTTCGCCGGAGTGGGGGGAGTTGCCAGTGTATGGGGGGCAGTGGTAGTGGAAGGCTCTCTCGGGTGGTGGGGGGGGCTGGGGTGTTGTTGGTCAATGTTAGGCACTCTTCATGGGGGAGGGGGGTGTTGGTCGCTGTCATTGTCTCTCGGTGTGTGTGTGCGTGTGTGCGTTTTTGTGTGTGTGTGGGGGGGGGGGGGCGATTTTTGTGTTGCCTAGGGTAGCATGAAACCTAAATACACCACTGGCCTTACTGCCTACTTTAACCCATTGAATCCCTGACAACATGCTGCAACCATGTGCATTGCACATGGCTGCAGAGATATTGCAGGTACCTCCATTAAGTTACATGGATCACATTCAACGAGTGGTACTGCCTGCTGAAACCAACAGCGGGGATAATCTTTGGAAAGAATCACAGCCACAGCATATGTACGTCCCCAACTGCTGCCTTTGCAGTATAAGTGGGAGTGGTTCAGGGTGATAAAAAAACGCATCTCAGACATGTATTTTTACTGCCCCCAAACACAAGTGTAAATGAAGCCTTACTGTTTACAGTTTAAGGTATTGAATAATAAAATTAACATTAACTCCATACCCATAGAATACTGTATATAAAACAACAAATTGTGAGTAGGAAAAAAATGGAAAATTTCCTATCAAATACTTACCGTAATTTTCCTTTCCTGATGGACTCCATGGCAGCATATGTATGGGTTAGTCCCGCCCTCTCTTCTCCTATAGGACCCCACTCCCATAAATCTTTGCTCCTCGCCAGAGGCCGTTTCCATAACTAGCCTACTCATGGTATTGGGAAGGTACTCCTGCTGCCGTGGAGTCCATCAGAAAAGGAAAATTACGGTAAGTATTTTTCTCACAGACTCCATAGCAGCATACATATGGGAAATAAGTAGCCATACACACACGGGTGGGCAGTTACTCAAAGACTTTATTTTGCCCCGTCAACCAACAGGACTTTCAAACCAAAATTAACAGAGGATAAGGAAGCAGGCTCTACACTGTAATGAGCCATAAAAGTGTTGACTGAGGACCATGAGGCTGCTCTGCAGATCATCTCAGGGGTGACATGCCGGGAAGCTGCCCAGGACATAGCCACACTTCTGGTTGAGTATGCGGTCACCACCTCCAAAGGCGTCAATCTCTTAGCTCTGTAGCCCATTTGGATGTAGGCCACGATTGACCTGGGAGTCTCCTTTACTCTTTCTGTGGAAAAGGATGAATAGACGGTCCAACCTTCATAGGATGCTGTGACCCGCAAGTATAGCCTTAAGGTCTCACCTACGTCCAGAGGGTGAGTGTCATAGACTCCCGAGGCTCTAAATGTTGGCAGGACAATCTCTTGGTTCTCGTGGAAGACTGAGGTCACTTTAGGATTAGAACCCAGCATAGGGATGAGGACCACTTGATCCGGGAAGAATGTCAAAAACGACTTTTTACAGCCAAGGTTCCCGATTCCAGAGACTCTTTTTGCCAATGTAACTGCCACCAGAAAGGCAGCCTTGATGGAGAGCTCCCTCACTATGGGAGGCCCAGCTGATTCTGGCACGCCTCCAGAGAAGAAGTCGAGGACAAGTGGCATGTCTCATTTTGGAATCCTCGGTTTCCTTTGGGACCTCAACCTTACTGCCCTTTGAAGAATTGCTGAACCAGATAGTGGTCTTCCCATGATACTCTAGTACAGGCCGAGATGGCTGACACTTGAACCCTGAGGGTATTGACTGACAGAGGCAGGTCCAGGCCTGACTGCAGGAATCCCAGGACATAGTGAACCCTCGGATTACTAAAGAATCCATCCATGGTCGAGATATAGTCTATGAACTTAAACCAGACTCTTCCATTGCCCCTGTTGGTACTTGGTCTTCTGGCATTCATCAGGGGAGGGATGACTTCAGCAGGACACTCTAAGGCCTCCAACCTCCCCTTCTCAAGAACCAGACCATTAGATGAAGCCGGGCTGGGCACGGGTGAAGAATGGCCCCCTGCAACAGCAGGTCTGGCCTGAAAGGGAGAGGAAACTGATCCGAAAGCTGAGCTGCGCCAGTAAGGGAAACCATGGTCTGTTCAGCCAGTATGTAATTGCAGCCACTACCTCCATCGTTTTTGCGCTGAGCCTCTGAAGAAACCTGAAGATGACAGGGACCGGGGGAAATGCATAGGCCATGCGAAACCCCCACTGATCCATTAGAGCTGCTAGCCCGAAGGCCTGGGGACAGCGATTCCTGGAGTAGAACATCCCTAGTTTGCTGTTGCACGGGGAGGCAAACAGGTCAACGTCCGGTCTGATCCAGAGGGTCAGTATCCACTGGAAAACTTCTTTGTTGAGAGATCACTTGTTGTTGTCCAATTGAACCCTGGAAAGGAAGTATGCTTGCGAGTTCTGGACTCCGGGGACGTATACTGCCAATATGTTGGACAGGTTTCTCTGAGCCCAAGCAATGATTGGCTCTACCTTGCAAAAGGCACAGGTTGTGGATCCCTCCTTGTCTCCTTATGTAGGACACTGCTTTCATATTGTCGGACTTCAGGAGGACTGATTTTCACTGTGTTGGGTGCTGGAAGGCCTGTAGGACACAGAGTGCCGCTCGTAATTCCAGGATGTTCAACCCCAACCTGTGGGAGGGAAAGCTCCATCTGCCCTGAGCTATCTCTGACTGGCAGAGAGCACCCCATCCAGAGTTGCTGGCATTTGTAGTGATTGTGACCCAGGAGATAGGGGCAATTGAATGGCAATTGAGCAGGTTCTTCCGATGCAGCCACGAAGCAAGGCTCTCCTTCATGGAGGGAGATATGTAAATTACCTGGCCCATGCTGCCTGGAATCCACTGTTGAAAGAAGCCCTTCTGGAAGGGTCACATTCTCCACTGTGCCCACTTCACCATCGGTGCTGTGGACACCATGGTGCCAATGATCTTCAGGCTTTGGAGGGCCGGAAGGTGTGAGCAAGACAGGGCAGGTAGTATTCGGCTCCGGATCACCAGAATCTTCTCCACAACGTCGAAAGCCCAAAGGAAAGACACGAACTGGAGATGCCGATGGTCCACAGCAAACCGGAGGAATCTCCAAAAATCTCTTGCAATGGGCACATGAAAGTAGGCATCCTTCAGATGTATAGACAGGAGCCAGTCGCCTGGCTGAATTGCTTGTTGAATTGTGAACAGCGTCTCCATCTTTTTGAATTTTGACTTCCTGATAAATTAATTTAGATGGGTGAGATCTATGACTGTTCTTTAGGCCCCGTTTCTTTTCTGGACCAAAAAGAGGGGCAAGTACATGCCCTGAAATTCTTCACCCTCCGGAACCAGCATGATAACGCCCTGCGCCAGCAGAGAGTCCAGGTAGGACATCAGGATTTACCTCCTTTCCTAGGAATGTGGAAGGGCTGTAGGGGTGAACCTAAGGTGAGGAGGGCTCTTGAACACCCAAGCATGCCCTTCCGTGTTGACGGCCCAGGTGTCCTGGATTGAAGCCACCCAGACATGCCGAAAGTGGTGGAGGTACGCCCCCACCTGACCTGCCTGAGTGGGCCCAATCTCAAAAGGACTTTGTGGCCTCACGACCTCCAGAGATCAAGCCCTTGGAGGATTTCTGAAAAGATTATCGGCTTCTCTTGAATTTGCGACCCGGCTTGTAGAGGCACGTATCCCTAGCTTGTTCTGTGCCTTGACTTCTGGGCTGAGCTCTCTTCTGGCCTAGCAGGAAACTGGACCTCCCACCTGTAGCGCTGTCCAGTTTGTTCCCAAACAGGGAGGAACCCTCAAAGGGGATCTTGCACCATGCCTGCTTAGAGGCTGGATCAGCCAACCAGGGCCGAAGCCACAACGCACGCTTGGCTGTCACCGAGGACAGGATAACCCGAGCCAGCAGATGGGTAAGGTCGATCGAGGCCTCCCCCAGAAAGGCAGATGCTACCTCAGCTCCCGCATACCTGAATTCCTGGCCACCTCTTCTGGAACTCCTCTGAGGGCCATAACCTTGTTATCCATCCCCACTTCCATAGCTTTAAACAAGGCCGCTAAGGCAAGCGCTGGCTTGCAAGCCATCCCAGCCGTAGTGTAGATTTGCTTGAGATTGGAATCGATTCTCCTTTCCAGGTTGTCCTTGAAGGACACTGAATCTTCAAGAGGGAGGGTAACGTACTTGGCTAGTCTCATCAAGGCTGCATCCACCAGATGTTTGACATCCTCTGATTTGAATGGATAAAGCTTGTCTGCTTTATTCAGCAAGGAGGCCCTCTTATCGACATTGCTCCACTCCTCTGTGAAAATTTCCCTGAGTTCTTCCAGGAGCGGAAAGTTTGGACGATCCTACCTTAGATGTTTAAAGAATTTCCTGTGTTTAGGGGGAGACTCCATGACTTCTTCCCACTTTAGGGCCTCTGACCGCTTTGACTAGGGGCAAGACCAAGGCGAAATTGAAGCCCACATATGGATCTTCACTCTCTGCCTCACTATCTGAGGCTGCAGCTGACAGGTGGCTAGGTTATGAAGGCTCCAATCCCTCTTGGGGATCTTTGGGAGGGGAGCATACCCTTACCGATGGGCTGCAGGCGTGACTAGTCACAATTGCTTTCAGGAACTCTTGAACGACTGGTCATACCAAGGACTCTACCTGTTGGTTGGCACTTTCTCTCACACCTATCACCTATGCAAAACAGGAGTCACATAATGACCTGTTGTCAGGAACCTGACAATCGCACCCCCAGCAAGTTTTCCTACTGGAGCGGCTGAAGTGCCCCTTAACATGATGCCTGGAGGAGGAGCGAGAGAAATGATGCCTGGAGCTGGAAGGAGACCTGTGGCTTCAGGATTTAGAAGATGAATGATGGCGTCGAGACCTCATCATGCACTGTATGGTGGCGATCAGACCTAGAAGGGCTGAGAGAGAGAAAAAAAAAGACACAGAATGAGGGATAGTTAAAAGCCACAGAAAAGTGCCAATGGGGGATCAAGGGGCTAAAGCCGTCCGTCCGTTCCTACTGCGCAGGGGCTGGCCACAAGGAGGTGGTGACACATCCATGCCAGGTCAGCTGCAAAGGCATCCAAGCTGTAAAAAACCCCCCATAACATGCAAAATCCCAGCAGGCCACCAAGGAGGGCACGAGGGACAGGTACTGACCTTCACAGTGGACCACAGCGCTTGGGGAAGCTGCCGTATTCAGAATGCAGGATTTTCCAAAGAAAAGAGCTCTGACAGCTGTTTATATCTGTATAAGTTGTGACATCACCGCCACCGTACTGCACATGCGCCGGACCCTGAGACGCCCGTGTGCATGAGCGAGCGCCGCCATCTTACCGTACTGCACAAGCGAAGCCAAGCCTCGTTCTGAGGCCGACTCGCGCATGCGCAGTACGCCGGAGACTGCTCCGGACCAGGAAGAAGTGGCCTGGAGCACAGCATTGCACTCCAGGCACCCACTAGCACCAAGGAAAGAAAAAAAAAGACAATAACGAACACAAAATGAGACCCGTACAGGGGCAAGGGCACTACTTACCAACCCTGCACAGCCACGACCGACTGACTTGGAGACATGGCCACCTGCTATTAGCAGGCTATCCGGCCTGAGTGCCGCTCGCCTGCCATTGGCAGACCTGAGCTCTTCCAGACACTGACTCCTGCTAGCCCATTTCCACCCCGCTATTAGCTGGAGAACGCTGGAATTGATGAGGGAACACCTGCTCCACCACTCCTGGCACCGCATCCATCTGCTGTGTCCAATACCTTACCTTTAGTCGGGGACCCGTGGAACTGACAAGCAGTGCGTCACCTCGCATCTCCTGGAGAGGCTCGCTGTTTCTTAGTCATGGACCATCTTGTATACGGAAGCCAGGTAATACTTGCACTAGGTCTATAGTAAGAGGACAAAAAAGGAACACAGGGCAGAACTAACCCACACATATGCTGCTGTGGAGTCTCTCAGGAAAAGAGGTTTATTTACCTGAAATCCTGGCAAAATGTCATGATTTTGATTAAAGGGAAAAGAGGGAAGACATATTTAACTATTTCCAGTCTGGACCAATTATGAAATGTCTCTCATGCATGTAAAAATCAGTATTTTTTTGCTAGAAATTACTCAGAACCCCCAAACATTATATATTTTTTAGGCAGAGGCCCTGCAGAATAAAATGGCAATTTTTTGTCACGATATTTGAACAGCAGTTTTTCAAATGCAAATGTTCATGAAGACATAAACATAAATGAATTTTCGTGCACACAAACACAATACAATAACCAGTTTTTGGTATAACATAAAAGATGATGTTATGCTAAGTAAATAGATACCTAATAAGTCACGCTTTAAATTTGTGTATGCCTTTGGAATGGCACCAAACTATGGTACCTAAAAATCTACATAGGCGGTGCTTTCAAAGCCTTTACAGATTACCAGTTTAGAGTGACACTGGCAGGTCTGGCAGGACTAGAATTATCGCTGTTGCAGAGGGTACATGAGCGTGGCTTGATTCAGCTCCACCATGATCAGGCCTAATCTGGCTGCATCCTGCAGAGCCGGGGGACTGCTTTTTAAGCACCAAGGGCACATCCTGACACATTGGGCTACCCCTTCATGACAAAGAGGAAGCCCAAAGTAGCCCCACAGCCGCCATGGGAGGATGAGTTGCAAGCAGCCGGTCTCTCCAATATGGCGGTGCCAGCCTCACACATGTCACACCAGCTGCCCATCATTTCCCCACTGAGGGAGACTTCTCTGGCAGTGAGTCCCCATTTTTGTCAGGCTTTTCCCTGGACAGGGCAATGGGTGACATCTTCACTTGTCAGAATAGTAGCCTGCAGGCATCCCAGGAGCTCCTGCATACTCAACATCCTGCCTTTCAGGGATCCGAGTGTGACCAGAAATGTGTGGACTGACACAGGGAAGTAGCAGGCTTCAGGAACACAGGCGTAGTCAGGGCTGGAGAGGTGGAATGGTCAAGTGAGCCGTAAGGTGCTGTCAGGCACCGCCCGGCGGGATCTCCAGTGACCCACAGAACAGTATTCCCCAGGGCGCAGAGTCTAAGCCCCAGTCTGCCTTTTCACCAGAGCCCCTGATGGTGGGGATGGACTTGGCGCAGGATTGAGACCAGGTCGCGGCCCCTGAGTGCACCCAACTGTGGTAGAGGGGTCCGCCGAGGGTATGTACCGGGGGAAAGCCTGATGTGAAGGGGCTGGCAGGTTTGCACAGTAGTGACTGGATCCGTGTGGGATGGATGGATCATCTGGGTAGCGTCAGGCGTAGTCAGGCAGGCCAGGTCAGCAACGTGCGGGCAGTGAGGTACCGGAGGAGCAGGCAGAGAATAGTCAGGGTCACAAGCCGGGTTCAGTAACTCACGGGCAACGCGGTACAGAGGATCAGGCAGAAGGATGGTCAGGCAAGCCAAGGGTTCAACAGGAGATGGTCAGCAGAGGTCAGGATCAAAGCAGGGTCAGCAACTAGGCAGGAACACAGGATACCAGGTACAGGGGCTCATGGGAAACATACACCAAGGCCCTGACTGTAGGTCTGGCCATTCCTTAAATACACCTCCTGCAATCAGCCCCAGGTGTTGGCTGACTGCAGGAGTGAGCTTCTGGCTGCTGAGAGCACCCACTGGTCAGCCCTGGTACTGCAGCCCACACGGCAGGTGAGTCCCACCACCAGTGCTGAGTCCATTCCTGACACTGCCCCTCAGCCTAGATATTCTGGTGACCCCATTATCTTGGCACATTTTCTGCTATATTAGAACAGGGACTTGAAAAAGCACGTAAGAAGATAACTGAGGACTTGAAACAGGAGTTCAAGGACTAGGGGACCAGAATTAATACCATTGAGAATAAGCTTGACGTTTCTGTGGGTAGGATGAATCAAAATACGGACAACATCTGTGAGCTTTAGGCAAGGTTAGAAGAGGGGTTGGTGAAAATTGATGCTTTAGAGAATAGAACTCGCAGATATAACTTCTGCATACTGGAGCTTGACCAAGCCCACAGAGCCTTCACGGCCGCACATTCCAATGGACCATCCAGGGACATTATCGTCAAACCCCATTATTATCGGGTGAAGGAGAGTGTCATGCAAAAAGCTTGTGATCTCCTGCCAATCCAGCTGCTCGGCCATGACAAACAAATCTTTGCGGATAGCTCACCAGCCATAGTGCAGAAAAGCAGATCCTTCAAGCCTCTTCTTCTAACCTTGCAACAAAAGGGAATTAAATATCGCTAATCCTTCCCATTTCACTTGCCCTTCTCCCATCAAGACAAGTCTTACTCATTATCCACTTTTCCGGATGGAGAAGCACTCTTCAAATGCTTGGGCCTTATCTCCACATCGCCAATATCTCATACCTCATCTTTTTTAGACAGGAGCAGAGGTGAATGGGACTGTGCTGTGTGATCTCTGTAACTTACAGTTGTGATGAGATAGCGATAACTTCAATCTCAGTTGGATACCACAGTCAGTGACTCAATCGAGATGATATCTTATAGATCTTGTGAAGTTTATTCCATAAACTGAGAGAATCTTACAACAATGAACATCTGATAGGTCAAAAAATCATGAAAAGAAATGTGACCTGCTTCATGACATGAGGCTAGAAGCTGCAAAGCATTTCTGGGAAAAGGGGTGGGCTTATCTATACAGCATTAAATAAACCAAAGGAAAGGGAGGAGCAGAGATAAAATATAGAAAACACCTAAAGGCAGGGGCGGACTGACAACTCATGGGGTCCCCGGGCAATAGGGGATCATGGGGCCCCTGTGTCCTTGCCCAAACTCAAAAAAGCCTATGAAAAAGGTACCAGGGGCATCTCATGGGGCCCCCTACTGACCCCGGGCCCTTGGGCAGTGCCCAAGTTTCCAAATGGTCAGTCTGCCCCTGATTAAAGGCATATGACAGTCGTGTGAAACATTATACTCCCCGTCAAATCTATGATTTCTATTATAATAAACTTTAGTCCAATATAGGAAATGAAGATTCTTTCCAGGAATATCTGCAAAACAAGAGGGAAGAACAAAGGAAAACAATGCAAACATTTAGCATAATACTTGCAGATGTTGGTCTCGAAAGTCCAGACTGAGACATGGAAATCCATATTCAGAGGGGAAGGCAGCAACATGCACTATTCCTTCTTACCTCCCTTTAAATCAAGTTGATGACTTGTCTTCCTCTTTGGGCAAAAGAAGTACTAATTCTTTTATAGGCCTGAAGGAAAGGTGTGCAGAACCTTCTTTCATGGTGGATATAGCCAAGATGTGTCCCGAAATGCAGTAGTAGGTACTGCATGACTGCCACGGTCAGCAGGGTTGAGGCTAGTGGGAACATACTGTCATTGTTCAGGTGTAGAGAACTTCCTTATGCGTTCCACTCTGTTGCTGACATACACGTAGAACTGTCTTGTGCGATTGTGTATATATCCTAGCACTATTTTGCTGTCTGTATAAAAGTAGTCAAAGGAGTCTATTTCAACATCTGTTTCAAGTTCTATCAGCTCAGTAATTTCCACATCTAACACAGCTGCACAAAGTTCAAACCTTGGAAAAAGTATGTGCAGGTTTGTGTGTCAGCTTGGTCTTGCCCATGATAAATCCTACACCCACTTTACCGCTGGGATCCGTAGCTCGAAGATAAGCCACCGCAGCAATGGCTTCGTTGGATGCATCGGAGAAGACATGAATCTCTCTTCTGGTGGTATTTTTTAAGGATGCTTGGGTGTAAAAGCGTGATATCTGGAGTTGTTCTAATGCTTTTAGAGACTGTTTCCAGGATTCCCACCTTTGTTGATTCTCCTTGGGTAAGGGGGTATCCCAGTCTGAGCTTTCAGAAGTAAGTTGTCTCAGCAGTATCTTATCCTGAATGGTGAGAGGTGTAATGAAACCTAAGGGATCATAAATGCTGTTCACTGTAGACAATACTCCTCACTTTGTGAAGGGCTTGTCACAGGCTGATGCTTGAAATGTGAATAAGTCTTGTTTAACATTCCAAAGCAATCCAAGACTGCATTGTGTAACAGAAAGGTCAGATCCTAGTTGGAATTTCTTCACACTGACAGCATGGTCATCTGCTGGAAAGGCTATCATGACCTTGTCGCTGTTAGAGATGATTTTGTGAAGTCTGAGGTTTGCAGTGGCAAGCATGTTCTGGGTTCTAGTACGAAGGTCAATAGCTTCTTCTTCATTGGGCAGAGATTTGAGTCTGTTGTCTACATAGAAATTCCTTTCGACGAACTGTCTTGCATCAGATCCAAATTCTTTCTCAACCTCTTGAGCTGTTTTCCTCAGTCCATAAATTGCTACTGCAGGAGAAGGACTGTTACCGAAAACATGTACCTTCATTTGGTAGTTTATGACTTCATCGTTGACATTGCGGTACCATCGGAACCTGAGTAAGTTTCTGTAGTCTTCACGGACAATGAAACAGTGGAACATCTGCTGAATGTCAGCCATAACAGCAATTGGCTCTTGTCTGAAGCGAAGTAAAACTCCTATGAGATTGTTGTTCAGATTAGGCCCAGTGAGAAGATTGTCATTGGGGAGGACACCTTCATGATGAGCACTTGAGTCAAAGACCACTCTAATCTGATCAGGCTTGCGAGGATGGTAGACACCAAAGCATGGTAGGTACCAAAATTCTTCTTCTGTAAGAGGAGGTGCAGACTCAGCATGATCTCTCTCAAACACCTTCTGCATGAAGTCCACAAAGTGCTTTTTGTAAAATACCGTATTGTCTCGATATTTTGCTAACATATATTGATGAGAAAAGTTCAAGATAGAAAGTCCTTCCAACTCTTGCATAAACTCAAAAATTGATTTAATAATAATGTTGCATAAAATTAGAAATAAAATATTGGAATACAGAATGTTTAGATAATGTCCAAAAAATATAGTTAAGTTTGTAAGATAAAACTTATATATAATTGTGTGTGTGTTATGAATCTGTGTGTATGTCATGTATCTAGGCTTCTGAAAAGTGTGCTTAAAAAGTCTTTGTTCTGCTCTTTTAGGAGCATTCAGCCCCCACCATCTCCTAAAAGTGGGCAGGTATTCTCTTTTAGTCCCACAATGATAAAAGACAACAGATGTATTAGTCTTCTTCCCTCCCCTCAGAGTTTGAGTGAAACTTTAGCTTACAGAGATGGCGGAAGGACAGCTAGACTAATTACTACCAGATGTTGCTTGAATGTGGAGAAAAAAACCCATATATATATATATATATATATATATATATATATATATATAGACTATAAAAAGTCTATTTATCTTACTTTTCCCAATCTAGAACAAATAGAAATATAACAACTCAATTATTCTATTAAGATCCAACTCATTCATACATACAGTATGTTAGTACTAATAATAAGCAGATATTAGATATTAGGTTAAGGAAAGCTTCTAACACCTTTTTATTTCAGGCTTCTTGTTCAAACTGCGATTTAAAAAAACAAACCGTGATTCTGCGTGTACCCTGTTGTTTGGTAGTCTCTTTCTTGGGGTACGAAATGGTAGAGGTGCTACCCAACTGTTGGAATCATCTTGGTAGAACTCTTTACTCATGGTTTTCAGGAATTCTTTGTCTTCTATGGTGGCTGCCAACTCATTGTCTTTAGTGGTTACCTCGAACATTGTGTTGCCAAAGTCATCCCAGAGATTAAGAGCTTTCTTATTGTTTTGTATGATGTGGCGTTGTGCACTTTTTTCAAACAGTCTTTCTTTCACAATATATTTATGTGGTCGTTGTGCAGAACAAGTTGTTCGCCCATTTGGCAGGACATGTGTTTTAAAGGAAGAGACTGAGTAGGACCTTCTGTCCTTGTCTAGGCAGACATTGCCTATGATGACCCACCCTAGATCCAAATGCTGAGCATATGGTGCATTGTGTGGACCGTTGATTTGATGACGAACTTTGTGCACCCTTAGGATGTCTCGACCGAGTAACAGCGGGATATCCGCACTTTCATCGAGGGCTGGTATTTTTTTGGCTATGTGCTTTAAGTAAGAATGGTGAAAAGCAGCTTCAGGAGTAGGGATCTCTTCTTTGGTGCTTGGAATCTGATTGCACTCAATGATAGTGGGCAAAGATATTTCCACATTGTCATTCAGAGGAGTAACTACAAGACCACTGGCTCTCCTACCTAAGACTTCTGTAGTGCAGGAACAAGTGCTTAGAGTATAAGGCAGAGCATCTGCAGTTATGTTCAATAGTTAAAAAAACTGTGTTCTTGCAAGAGATCTGTTACTCTGATCATCCAGAATAGAATACAGTCTTATGGCCTTTTCAGGTTGACCTTTGGGGTATACAAGGACCAAACATATCTTTGCACAGGATTTGTTGCAGAATCCTTCTCCACAGACCTCTGTACATGTAGAGAACACTGGGGTGGTAGGTGCTGCTTGGTCTGGGCACTCCTCGCCTTGCTTTGCCTCAGGAAGATTGTTTGTGAGTGTAGTAGAGTTGCGCGAATATTGATGAAGAGCTTGCACATGGTCATCACTGTCACACTCTATATATTTGATGATTGCTTTACAGTCCTTTGCAATGTGTTCTGTGGAGACACAGCATTTGTAGCAAACCCCAAATTTCTTCAAAAGTTCCTTACATTCTTGGAGGGTTTTCTTTCTGAAGCTGATACATTTCCTAAGTGGATGTGGTTTGTTATGTATTGGGTATTGCCGATTTGGGTCCTCAATTTTCTTGCTTTGATCAGTCTTTTCAAGAACTGTAGCAGGTGCAGGTAGAACATTAGTCCTTTTCACTAACGCTGGACCTCTACGGTCTCTGTGCGACATACGTGTTTGTATGTCTTGGAGAGAGTGTACTGAGAAAGTTACAGTCCCCATATGAGAAACTTGGGTCATTCTTAGTGTCTGCAATTCTTTTGATGAACTCGCAGATGTAGGAAAAGGGAGGAAAGGCAACTCTATGTTCTTCCTTATACTTTGATCCAAGCGCTGCCCATCTTTCTTGAATTCCATATGGTAGCTTGAGAACGATAGATTTGATGCCGTGAGAGGAGTCAAGGTAACTGAGACCAGGTAAGTTGATGTCAGCCTTAGCAGGTTGAAGCTCTAATAGAACATCACTGAGTTCTTGAAACTTTAGATTGTCGTTAGCAGAAATCCTTGGGAAGCTTTACAACCTTTTGAATAAAGCTTCTTCAATGGCCTCTGGGCTGCCAAAGGTATGTTCAAGTCTGCCCCAAGCAGCATTAAGGCCTGTAGCAGGGTTGTCAATATGAACTGCTTTGAGCCTCTTGATGCGTTCAGTAGACTGGGGACCTAGCCATCTGATGAGCAGATCCTCTGTGGCATTGATGTCTATGTCACTCATTGTGGCCTTAAAAGTGGATTTCTAGCCTCTGTGATTTTCAGGCTTGTCATCAAACTTGGTGAGGCATGTCTCAACAAGCTCTCTGCGGAGCATGTATTTAGCAAACTGTGACATGTCCATGTTTTCAGATTTTGGGTACATGACTTCAGGTGGAACAGAGTTTGTTGTGACGGTTGATGGACTTACGTGGAGTGACGTGGGCATATATGTTGCTGCTAAGGCATTCAATGCCAGAGCTGGCTTAAAGTCCATTGGCATGTTAGTTTGTAGAGTAGTGTGTTTGCTAGGAGGTACTCTGTTGGTGCCAAAGTATGATTGAAGGTTTATTAAATACACACCAGTGTCTGCGGCTAGCTGAGATGCTGCAGTCTGATATATTGGAGGATATAAGGGCAAATCATCTTGAGGTACAGTAGGTGCAGAGAAGAGACTTTGATTGAGTACTTTGGCTGCTGTGACAGGGAGCTGATGTTCTGGAGAAGTGTGTGAAGAGTCTGAGACATAAGATACAACTGAGTGTCTGGAACTGTTGTCTCTTTCATTTTCACTAAAGGCTTGTTCTAAGACCCTTAACCTTGCCATGGCTGTGGCATGCTCACATTGTTTTTCCCAAACTTCAATTTCTGCCTTTTGGTGTGTGGCTTCAGCTTCTTTCTCTGCTTTCTGATGTGCGGCCTGAGCCTCCATTTCTGCTTTTTTATATGCGGCCTGAGCCTCAGTTTCTGCAGCCTGAGCCTTCATATCTGCTTTCTTATGTGCAAAAGCTGCCTGAATTGTAGAAGCTTCAGCATCAGCACAAGCTTTTATTTGTTGTTGACTGAGTGTAGAAGACACTGATTGTATGGATTTGGAAGAGCTTGAGGAGTATCTAGTAGATGCAGAGCGATAAGATCTGGATTCATGGAGCTGTGTTATTCTCACTTCTGCCTTTCTCTTTGTTCGCACCGCTAAATTGTCTCTTTCAAGATTGAGCTCCTCAAAACTCCTTAATTCTTCCAATGACCCTTGAGTGTTGTTCCGCTTTAAGAGAGCAATACATTTAACACAGTATTTGATAATCCTCATAAGCCACATTCAATTGCTGGATAGCGCCCTATAGTTGTATTGGCTCATGAGATTGTTGGGAGAGAGCAGACATGCATTTAACAGTATTAGACCATAAATCATTGATATTAGACAGCAATTCTTCCTTGTCAGCATTAAGCTCTGATTGTGGTTGTGTATTAGTTTCCACAGACTGTATATTACTTTCCTGAAACATCATGTTAGCAAGGAAAGGGGTTGATGGAAAGTTTACAGAGAAATGTATCAATTGTTCTGTGAGTGAGCTCAGGTATCCTAGGCAATGGTTGCAAAAAGGTTTTCTTTCACTTTCTAAGATTTCACAGACAGGCCGTGTGCTAATGCATACAGATGCAGTGTATAAACCTGCCGTTGTAAGACATTCACATCAATAATTTGTCCTGACACTGATGAGTGTTATACTGAGATATACTTGCAGACATGTACAGGCTTGTGTAGAGATGGCTGCACGGTCTGTAGCTGCTATTCCAATGTCCACATAACAGCTCACTGTGTATCCAAAGCTAGCAAGGTTCCTATGAAGACATTTCACTGATCTTTTGACTGTTCTGTCTCTCCAATCTAAGCATTGAAAGTGTGATCTCTGTAACTTGCAGTTGTGGTGAGATAGTGATAACTCCAATCTCAGTTTGATACCACAGTCAGTGACTCAATCGAGATGATATCTTGTAGATATTATGAAGTTTATTCCAAAAACTAAGAGAATCTTACAATGAACATCTGATATGTCAAAAGATCATAATGTGACCTGCTTCATGACATGAGGCTAGAAGCTGCAAAGCATTTTTGGGAAAAGGGGTGGGCTATCTATACAGCATTAACTAAACCAAAGGAAAGGGAGGAGCAGAGACAAAATATAGAAAACACTTAAAGGCATATGACAGTCATGTGAAACATGACAGTAACTCAGCTAGAAATACCAGAAGCCGCTCCTGCAGACAGTCCAGATCACCTTGACTGTTCCATGTGAGTTGTTTGGCCTCATACTACTCTGTGGACTTCCTATTTTACTTGAGTTCAGGGTCCCCTGAACATAATTTGTATTTCCAGTTACTTCTTTTTAGGTTATACTACAGTGTTGTCAAGATTAGCCAATTATTGCTCATCCTGAGATGCCTTAACTTTGCCTTCCATAACACAGTGCATCAGTTCTAATGTTTCACAGTTTTATACTATTTGCAGTACCTAATGTTTCTTGTCTCTCTAGACCTTGGTAATACACTGTTGTTAGGCTGATTACTTTACACATGAGTAGATGGTCAGCCCGGGCCATTTTGGCGAGTCATGAGCCCTACTCTGGCTCCACTTCCTCCTGCCTATTTATTTCAGGTGGGCTGATTATTCACCTTCTTACAGTGTTCACATTACTTATATTTGTTTTTTTCACTTCTAATACCTGTTTTTCATATCACATAAAGGCTCTAACCTGTGGGCTCTTAACCTACTTCTTCTCTCCTATTTTCTTCTTCTGTCTTTCATGATCTGTCCGGGAGTCCTTGGGAATTCACACCAGTGGAATCAATTTGCCTATGGAGTTCCCCATGAGGGGGTAACCTATTGTCTGTTGACCCTTGACCATGGCTAATACACATGCACACAAACCTATTGCCCTGCTGATACATAATACACAGGGAATAAATTCCACAGTGAAGCAGCGTAATGCCTTTAATTATTTTTATTCAGTAGGTGCGGACATAGTGTTCCTTCAGGAAACTCATTTCCCAACCACCTACAGATCCAACTTTCTCCAAAGACACTAACCAGTTTTTTTTTTACCTATAAATGTTAGTATCCAGTTATATTATGTGTATCTAGGAAAGAGTCCAGGCCTTTTTTAAAGCAATACACTGAGCTGGCCAGAACCAACTCTTGAGGGAGCCTATTCCACATTTTCAAAGCTCATACTGTGAAGAAACCTTTCTGTATTTGGAAATTAAATCTCTTTTCCTCCAGACATCAAGAGTGCCCCCTTGTCCTCTGTGATGACCTCAGGGTGAATAACTCTACTCCGAGTTCACAATATGAACCACTGATGTATTTCTACACGTTGATCATATCCCCCCTTAATCTCCTCTTCTCAAGAGAGAATAAATTAAGTTCCTCTAATCCAGTGGTTCTCAACCTTCCTAATGCCGCGACCCTTTAATACAGTTCCTCATGTTGTGGTGACCCCCAACCATAAAATTATTTTCGTTGCTACTTCATAACTGTAATTTTGCTACTATTATGATATATAATGTAAATATCTGATATGCAATTCTATATTTTAAGCGATGACTAGGGTGTGGTTTGCAATCGCTTTCACTGGGATCATTACATGTATCACCACCATACAGGAGATCGCACAATCAGATTGTACCAGGTGTGATCGGACGATTCCATTGCAGACACCATACAATAGATCAGATACAATGATCCCCTCCAATATAAAGAGCTCCTCTATACATAACCCCAGCCCGGATGACTGATCGTACGATGACCGCACACACACATGCAATGACTGGCCATGAACGATAGATATATATATGTATACACACACACACACAAACACTGACTGGTGCTCCCCATTCTACAGGTTGCCGCTCAGTACCCGTGTAGCGGCAAGATGTGTCTCCCATGTAGATATGTCCCCCCTGAAGCAACTGCCCATGTCCCGGTTTCAGACATAAGAAGCTGATCGCTGATCACCAACTGTAGCACAGAGCTGCCACAGTTAACCCCTTTTAGGCTGCACCGCTGATTATTGGGGAGCATAATGGATCGGAGAGAGGACAGTTACATGGGGGGGGTGACATGGGGAGTACAGTCACATGTGGGGAGGACAGTGACATAAGGGGAGTGACATGGGGAGGACAGTGACATGTGGGGGGGTCAGTGACATGGGGGGACATTGTAGCGGCAAGATGTGTCTCCCATGTAGCTATGTCCCCCCTGAAGCAAATTGGCATGGAAGGGGTTACTTCACCAAAGGTACATGGTTGGATACAGTAGTTCTATCATTGATTGATCGTGCCTGAAACCGGGACATGCGCAGTTGCTTCAGGGGGGACATATTTACATGGGAGACATATCTTGCCGCTACACCCGCACTGGAGGATCGGTCTCCGCACACTCATCCTCCGCACACATCCTCCCACCTTGTCCATCCGACGATCCCCGATCCTCCCGCACTAGATCTCTGGGGTGACAACTGCACACAGCCTGCCAGCCATCAGCGGCCGCCCGCAGCAGTGAGCACAGAGCCGCCAGAGCAGCAGGACAGCTCAGAGGCTCCGAGATGTCTCCTAGGAGACAGGCCCCGCCCTCCACACATGCCTCTGCCTTCCTCCCGGTGCCCTGTCATGTGGACGGATAGAGAAGCGGTGTTCCTAAGACCATCGGAAATATGTGTTTTCCAATGGTCTTAGGCGACCCCTGTGAAAGGGTCGTTCGACTCCCAAAGGGAGTACTGTACTTTCTCCAGTTCTCCAATGTTCTTTTTGTGAATTGGTGCCCAAAACTGAACTGCATATTCCAGATGAGGTCTTACTAATGATTTGTACAGGGGTAAAATTATATCTCTCTCTCTGGAGTCTATACCTCTTTTAATACAAGAGAGGATTTTGATCGCTTTAGAAACCGCAGCTTGGTTTGTCATAGCAATGGAAGAGTGAGCGAGAGAGAGAGAAAAGGATTTTAAAAAAATAAATAAATAATGGCTTGGAGTCCCCCCCCCAAATCCATAACAGACCCTTATCCGAGCATGCAGATACCGCATGCCTTCAAAGATTTATTTCCTTTGTTGAATTGCCTGCTTGGTTCACACTAGATGCGATTTAAAATTGTGCTTTTTGTTGGCAATTTCACCATGTTTTCTGTAGATTTACCAATGAGTTATTGCGTTTTCAATTGTGTTTTGCATTGCGATTTCTATTGTAGTCTATATGTGAAATTGCTACAAAATGCTGAAAAAGTTAGACAAGAACTACTTTTGAAATTGTGCTGCAGCAAATCATTTACATTAAGACACTCACATCCACATTCATTAGATCCGATATCAGGTACAATTTCAATTCCCAAATCGCACCCTGGATACGACTTGGCATGCGATTTGCATGCCCTGCGACTTGCAAATCGCATGCCAAATTGCACCCGATGTGACTGGGGGCTAACACCACAGTCACATGTAATCCGATTTGGAAATTGGGCAACTTACAGTGAAGTCGCAAAATCAGATTGGATGTGAATGGAGCCTATAGTGGACAATAGGATGCGACTTGGCCTACGATTTGCAAGTTGCCTAGCATGCAAATCGCATGCCAAATTGCACCTGATGTGACTGGGGGCCACCCTGGTCACATCAAAGCGAATTTTGAAGTAGTGCGACTTACACTACGGTCCCATCATGTGGCTAACAGTGAAGTCACATGATTTCAAATTCGGGAGACATGCTGATTTAAAGTGCGATTTGCAAGACATCTGACACAGATCTCTCTGCAAATCACATGAAAAAGTAGTGTATTCTTTACTTTAGAAATTGTTGCGGCTCCACCCAAGTTTGAACTACACCAATATGAACGCTCTAATAGCGGTCACATTGAGTGTGACTTAGCATGTGATTTGCATGACATGCGACTTGCAAATCGTATGCCAAGTCGCACCCTATCGTCTGCTATTAGAGCAGTCACATGGGTGCGTTTCCGACACTGATTTCTAAAGTAGTACAGTGCTTACAGCCCTTTCATTCTGTGCCTAGGCCTCCCAGTGTTAATGAGGAGGTGGAGACTCAGCTCCTTAGCTGAGTCTCCACCTCCTCATTAACACTGGGAGGCCTATAACAAACTTCAATGATTACCTTTGTAGTACGCACCCCCATGTGCAGTTCCACCCATAATGCTTCAGCCCTATTACTGCAATAAAGACCTTGGCAATAACTATTTGTCAGGACCCCGATACTTTGGGGATAGAGAGCGGGAGTTGAAATCACAAATGCGCATTATTTGTGGATGATTTATTGTTATTCATCTCCTCCCCACACACCTTTCTGCCAAATATTTTCTCCCTTCTATATTGTTTTGGAAGTGTTTAAGGTCTGTTGGTCAATTTGGACAAATCCGAGGCGATGAATATAAATCTGACTGACGCGATATTGCGAAGTCGACACAGTATCCCTTTTTTCTCATATTAGTTTTTTAATGGAAAAGAATAAGAATAAAACATAAGTATATGACAAGAGTACAGGATCCTAAGAGAAAAATACAATAACAGAGATACAGGTGTTTACCAGGTATAGCACTGAGGTGGCCCTCTATATTTAGGTTGTACTGAAGAGCAAACATTAAAAATCTTCATGACATATCCATAATGAGAGGTAAATGCTTGTGGAACAGGTCTCAAGATTATTTCAAGTTGCTACAAGGATCTTGTAGATGTACGTAGAGGTCAATGGGAGTAATCAGGAGACGGATGTTTTTAATACTCCTCAGTAACCATCATAGATAGCAAAAATTAGTCCATGAAGTGTGCAACATCCGACAGTAGAGTCACGTGGCGCTTCTCAAACTAGTTTCCCATATGTGCATTGCAACAGATGTAGCATGAGGGTCCAGGGAAGGTGTATTTAAGATAAGTAATAAGGTATGCCTACTGTATTCAAGATGGTGCAGAGGAAGATCGAGACAGGGGTAGCAACTACAATCAGTATAGAGAAGCCATATATATATACACAACATGCAGCGCTAGAAAATACAATGTTAAATATCATTAAAAATCACTAAAAATTGGGTAGATGAAATAACCCAAAAAGTTGTAGTAAAGTTCTTAGAAAATAAATGTAATGATGAACGGCACGCTGGGATTAATACAAGTGCATATAGTGAAAATGGCAGTCAGTCATCAATTTCCAGTTGGCAACCATGACATTAGCGGTATGATGAATAAGTGCAGGATGTGTAATGAAGTCAAATAGATAGTAGATGTGCACTCATTCAGTGGGCTTTAGTGTATAGGACACATTAAGGGGAAAGGACATAAGCAGTGTTTTAATTTGCAATCTCTGTAGTATATTCTGCTGAGGACTGGAAATATATTCAGCAGGTCCAAATTTTGTAAAATGTAGAATATTTGTCCTGGGTAATGTGGATAAGCTCTTCCAGTTCTGTAATTCTGTTAAGCTTTGTAAACCACTCTCTTAGTGTAGGGATCTGTTGTCTATTCCAAAAGTGTGGAATGCACATACGCACCTCTGTGATCATATGTGTTGCCAACGATTTGTGGAAACTGGGCACAGGAGATGCGGAATGTAAAAGCATGTAATAGTAGTGTGAACTAATTCCCAGTGGGGCTTCAGTAGTGCGTAATCACAAAACAGATGCAGTAGAATGCCTTCAGCTTGGAGGCATCTCCAACATGTACTGGGAACCGTTAGGTATATTTTGTGCAAAACATGAGGGGTCCTGTAACATCTAGAGTAAATCTTAAAGTTATGTTCCTGTGTAGAGATGCTAATGGAGCACTTAACGATAAATGTGTGCATTTGGTTACATTTCTCCTCTCATAAAAGAATACCCATATCTACTTCGCAGACCAACCAGACAAATCAACGCAGGTTGAGAAGGGAGTCATCAAGTACAATAGAATAGACAGAGGAAATCAGGTGTCTTCGTGGGGCTTGAGAAAGGCAGAGCAATTCGAAAAGGTATAGGAGATCGACTATACACCGAGCCCGCATTCTTATGTAGTAGGAAGTGTTTTAATTGGAGGTAGGACCACCAGGGAAACAAAACCATAGCCTCTGGGCCCATCAAGGACTCACGGGGTTGTAAGAGGCCCTTCTAGAAGAAGCTCTTCAGCAATTGATCTTGTGACACAGTGTGTGAAAGTGTGTTTGTAAACCTGGGGGAAAGGCTGGGTTGCCCAGTACCGAGGTCATCAGGCCTGGGATTGAGGAAAGCCTGGGATTCCGAGGGCCAAAAGTTGTTGAGGCAGTGGGATAAACTAACTGTTACCCAGGGTCTCCTGTGTCAGACCATATACTTGCAGTCAGAGTTGCAGTACCGGTGACAGATTGTCATCACCATGTCATTGGGACCGGAGGCTGCCCGGGAGGTCCATGAGAGGGGTGCCCATTTTGGGAACGATAAAACGTTCAAGTGGCTCCAACGTCTCGTGTACTGTCCCGATTTGGCAGACATGGTGGCCGAGGCATGTCTTAAGTGTCGGCCCTGCGGGCTGAGTAAGGGTACACTCATACTGTCTAGCCATGACAGATCATTTCACAAAGTATGTGGTGGCTGTATCCACTAGAGACCAGACGGCAGAGTCGGCCGCTGAGGCGGTCTGCAAACACTTTATACAGGTGTTCGGGTGTCCACAGAGAATACATTCAGACCAGGGGGCATGTTTTCAGGGTACTCTAATGAATGAGTTGTACCAACTGTATGGGATCGAACGTTCCCGCACCACCCCGTATCACCCCCAGGGAAACGGGGCGTGCGAGCGGTTCAACCGCACCTTGCTCCAGATGCTGCGGACTCTGGAGGACCGCCAAAAAGCTTGGTGGCCCGATTACCTACCTGAACTGATGTGGGCCTATAATAACAGGGTACACAGTACCACTGGATACTCCCCACATATGCTCATGTTTGGGAGAGCCAGATGGGAGATTGAAGATCTCCACATGCCCGATCCGATGGAGCCACCACCAAGAAATACTACCGCATGGGCGCTAGAGCACCACAAGGTTGTGGGGGAGCGCCTTAGACAAGTGGTAGACCCCAATCCAAGACCAGTGCAGAAGGAGGGGTATGCCCCGTATTTCCTTTAGGAGGGCAGGGATGGAGAGTAGGGGGCGGGAGAGAAATAATAAAATATGAACTGCAAAGGCAGCTATCTTATACATCTTATTGGGAGTGGATACACCCGTGACATCGGGATTGGACAAAGGTGTATGCACCTCCGTGGGTTTGGAATACAAAGTGCCTATATAGGCTTGCATTAAAGGCCCCAGCCCTGTCCTTTGGAGTACTGCTAACATAAAATCCAAGGCCACTCTTCAGGGTATGAAGAAGTCACGTGGTGATCGTGACGCAACACGTCGGTACGCGGTGACAGGACTTCAGGTGCGCGGTGACATCAGTTCCGGCATGGGGGCCATCTTGGATCACCCAGAACCATGCATATACACCCATAGTATGGGTAAAGGCTGGATATTGCTGCTTAACATGTGAGTAGGTATTTTTTCTTGTTATTGGAGTATTAAATACTGATTCACACTATGGAGGATCTCTGTTTGTTTCTGGTATGATCCTTTGTGGGAGAACGACCAGCTAAAAGTACCAGGGGATTGGAGAACTAAGGAGGATCACTGGTCTGTGGGAGTATCCAGGAGGATCCATCTGGTGGTGATGAGGCTATTCCTGAAAAAGCGTGGCTTACCCTTAAAGTGAGCTGGCCCTTGTGGTCACTGTAAGGTGGTGAGGGGGCACTTTGGCTATTTTTGGATTCACAAGTTGTTTTGGCACTGGATTCACTTCATGTTGTGCTGAATTTACACGCAATTTATATTTTTGTGGAGCACTATTCAGTATTTGTGCAGCGTGTGAACTTTGATTGGACATTTATTTAATTTTTCACTGAGTGTGGTTTTGTACACTTGCACTGTGTTTTCTATAGAGATATTTTTGTTCACTTTTATTTGATCCCCCAGGTTGGGGGAATCATTTACATACATTTATTTCTGTTGTTGCATTATTTATCACTTTTATACTTTGTATGATAACACGGTATAATCAGTAATAATGTTTATTTATATTTTTGATGCACATTGTAGTATTTATTTAGCGCTACACCATTTTATTTATTCATTGAACTGGACAATTGATGTGCCAGATAAGGAATCCAGTAAGGGATTTAAGGGTACATTTAAGTCCTCTCCCAGGATTAGAATGCCCTAGGAAAAAGAAGCCAGAGCTGTCGTGACTTTACGTAGGAAGGGAACCTGCTTGGCGTTTGGACAGTATATGTTAGCCAATACAGAGTACCCTTGACAAATATAAATCGACCTTCTGGATCTATCAGCTTATCCGATACAATAAAGGGGACAGATTTGGCAATTAATATCAAAACACCTCTTATCTTTGCTTCCGAGGACGAGGCATGAAACATGTGGGCATCTATGATTGAAAAATGTGGGTATCATGGGAGATTTGAAATTAATTTCCTGAACGAAGGCTATATGTTTCGCCAGTGCTTCCAGCACCATAGTCCTCTTTTCAGGGATATTCAGTTCTTTAACATTCAGGGATAGGAGCTTAAGAGACTGCCTCAGAGGACCCATGGTATCTGGGAGGGGGAGAGAGGGGAAAAAAAAGGGGGGGTGGATGGAGAGTAGGAAGTTGGGGGGGAGGATGTCAAGGATAAAAAGATAGGAATGTAGTGAGAGAAAGAAGAAGAGTATAAAAACCATTCTGGTGAGGCAAAAGGCCTAAAAACAAAGGACATGCCCCTGTCTCACTACTGGGTCTGAAAAGGGTCAGCAAGGCCGAAGCCAAGATGTGTGTGGGGTAAGGTACTGGTCATGCGAGGTTGGAGACAACCCGGCCACTGGGGAAGAAAATTGAAAGTGGGGTATATAGGAAGGGAAGTTGCTCTGCAGATCGTGGTTCATAGAAAAGGCTGGGCAGAAGCTCAAATGGGGATGGATTTGAATGCTACCCTCCTGCTTGCACCTGTGTTAAGCAAATAGCAAACTTTAAGCCACCATAATGTAAATGTATAGGTGTACAGAGACGTTGCCCAATAAACCAACATTCAGATAAGTATATGATTCAATGAAAAATAAGAGCTATAATAAACATTAGCCTTGAAGTGGCATTTTTAGGAGAAGCAAATTCCAGGTCATACTGGCACAGTGACTGATCTCACCGCAATAAGGCATAAATACAATGGCCCAACTCAGAGGGGCAAGAGAAAGGGATGTTGGGTATATTGGTAGGTTATAACTCATCCTACTGCCGGGAGGCGGTAAGAATATGTCACTATCTAGTGAATAGGAAGACAAGTAAGATTGTTATCTATTATCAGTCAATCTGCCAGAGAATAGAATAGAGTTTCCATCCTGTATGGACACGGTGCCTCCTTCACTGATCACAATAAAAGCTCTAGAAACCTTAGTGGCAGCTATTAATATTGATCACACTATTAACAAAAACATAAGTGACCACTCTCTTCCCCGAGATATACATGGCAAGAAAAATTAACTGAAACGTCTAGAAATCCTGAGATACATAGTAGATAGGTATCATCATCCTGAACCAAGCCCTTGGGGTCATGTGGCCCGTCTGTGCAATGAGTAGGTGATTGTGGCACGTATCAAGCCTCATCCATGGGCACCATATTTAAGTCTACTAACGTGTGTGGTAAATAGGCCCCACTGGGCTGTTTGCTAATAGGTAAGGTGTGGAAAAACTACAGTGCCCAAAAATAGGCCTCCTACGGGGGAACTTTGGTAAACCTTCAGGCCTAGATTAGTAAAGAGCCTCCGATATTATGGTACAGTTAACATATTTCAAGTTTAAGCACAGTCTGCAAAGGCATATCAAGTGCGTCACACCCAGTTCAAGGATCGGTAGATGGTTTAATGAACTTGACATCCGTATCGGGTCATCCAACAGAGAGGGAAGAAGACGAGAGTTGAGCTCTCAGTAAAAAGGGTGCAATAAACAAAAAGTGAAAAATGAGAAATGGAAGCATCTGTCAGCTTTTGCCTCTGGAGGTTCAGCGGGACGGCTCCTGCAGTACGAGGTAAAGGGACCTCTGGGATGTGGTGTTGCGTGGTCTGTCTGGTGTTGGAGGGATTCCTTCCACAGCTCTGGAATGCAGATGGCGTTTTCTATGCCTGCCACTATGGTTTGCATATCGGACATTTTGGGGACTTGCTGGATTAGAGAGACTGTAGCCTCCATGTCCTTCGCCGGCCATGGTAGCGTGGAAGCACCGCCAGTAGAGTGTGGGGTGGGCTCATTAGGCCAGGTGAAGAGGGGCTTGCTGTCTCTGGCTGTTGCATGCAGAAAATGTCCGGCAGATTTCACCCCAGTTGGGAGTGGGGTGTTTTAGTGAAGGGATCGACCTAATTTGCCCATCTTGCCTTCCAATGTAATATGCTGCCTTTTCTCTCCGGTGGACATGGAGCTCCCTTGTTATGCGGCCATCTTTCCCACACGCCAAGCCCCCTCCCCCGATGTCTAAGTATTCCTTCCAATGGCAACATACTTCGCTCTCATACTTAGGCATCAGATGACCCATGTTATCTCATCTTTGTATAGGGCAAATTACCTGCCACTGTTCCATAAATTATTTGAGGACATGGACACATGGTCAGATGTGAACCTGTCATGGATGGGGAGGATCGCCTCAGTCGAGATGACCGCTCTACCCAGACTGGTATATTATTTTATAACGCTACTCATCCCTGTCCCATTGGCGACAGCTCAGCAGTTTCAAGCAAAATTTTCTGTTTTATTTGGGTCGCTAAGGGCACTCCCTGAAAGATACTGGCGGAATGGGGATCTCAGATTTTAGAAAATATTATGTGGTGGCACAACTTTTCAATTATGCCAACTTTATCATTGTGGGTATAGACCTGATTGGGTGTCCCTTGAGGCTCAAGCTTGTGTCCCACTCCCAATAGACCTACTGTTATGGCCCCCACTGAACCAACGCAAAGTGATTATGTGTCCCACTCTTTTACACTCTTTCAGTCTTTGGGACTTGAATTGCAAATGTTGGCCCTTACGCTCTCCACACATGCCAGCAGCCCCCCTCCTCAACAACCTTTGTGCCCACCAGGTATCTACCACAATCATTTTAGTTGGTGGGTGAATAAGGGACTCTTCTGAATAGGGGACTTCCTCGATCACAAGGGGATTCGCCCATCAGCTTATTTTTTGCACAGCTTGCACTGGAGATGCCTACCTCAGAGAATTTCCGTACTTTGCAGAAAAACAGTCCTGATCTGACTGTGCGTACCGTGTTTGAAAACATATGTATGCAAGGAATTCAATTGTGGGGTTGCATCTCCCTGCTGTACAAACTCTTCACCACCCCATCGACCAAACTTTCGTATCAGGCTGCATGGGAATGGGATCTGGGCATGACTATTGAGGAGGAAGACTGGAACTCCCGGGTCCACAAAGGCTTATTAAATTTTGCCATGATAGAGGCAGGGTATAAAGTATATGAGGTTGTACTTGGTTCCGGATCGTCTCTCACTGATGTCCCCAGGAATGTACACCTCATGTTTCAGGGGTTGTGGACAGACAGGCACAGTTTTACATATATGATGGACTTGCCTCAAAGTCCGTCTGTATTAGATGAGGATTCATTCTCTCATATTTTCAGTCACTATGGTCAACATAACTATAAATGCCTGTATTGCCTTGTTGAACAAGCCGGTAGAGAACGTCCCCAGGCACACACAAACTTTAATTGACTTTATGTTTTCGCCATTGCCACGGCTTGGAAAAGCCCAATCATTGATATAGCATTTATGAAGCCTAAGTTTACTTGGATTGTTCTTAATGAAAAGATTGTGTGTTCTGCAAGACAAACAGACCCTATTTGACAAAATATGCCAAATATTGCATTGGTTTATAATGTTTTTTTCTAATCATTAATATTGATGGTGCCACGGCCTCTGTGGATTTCAGTGGTGGGGATTTCAATAGTTTTCAGCAGTTGGATCTGTCCCAATGGGACCTGGGTGGGCTGATGGCTTCATCGAGGCTAGAGGGATTGGCCTGGTTACTTGATCTGTTCTTTCTAATGTTGTTTCACGGTTACCATATTTATGTTGCTGATTCTTTTTTTTTATATATGGAATAGTCCTTATTTTGTGAACAGAATTCTGACATTTGCTTCTTTAACTTAGTAATTTACGAGTTCTTCCCTGGAGGAGATTATGGCTTGTGCCCGACCATCTGAATCAAGACGGTATCTCAAATAAACATATAAACCTATCCCCTGAAAGCATATAAGTCTTACTTTCACCCTTGAAAGTGTAATAAATGATAATACCTCAATATGCTCACCCTATAGCCAAAGCAAACAAGCCTAAACTAAATAAACTATGTATAAATCATTTGAATCAAGTACATATAATAATATAAATGCAGTGTCAAAAAAAAAAAAAAAAATTACTATAAACGCAGTGTCCAAAAATAAATATAAACGCAGTGTCCAAAATACCAAGGTATAAATCAATTGAATCAAATACATATAATAATATAAACACAGTGTTCAAAAATTAATAATATAAACGCAGTGTCCAAAAATACATATTATAAACGCAGTGTCCAAAATACCAAATGTCCAAAAATATACTAAAGATGCAAATCCAAGTCCTTTCTGTAGTCACTTTCCCAAAAAGACTCCAAACTCCAAAGTAATCCTCAAAAAAAAGAAACTAAAAAAGAAACTAAAATAGTGTATTATCCTTAAAACAATAATGTACAATCATATACAACATAAGTGTCACTCCACATCAAACGTGACCATATATGTGAATCAAGTGCTCAACGTGAAAAAAATGTGCTAGTGAAACACTCTTGTGATCCAACAAATCAAAAAATCAAAGTGCTAGTAGTAGTGCACACTTCTATAGTGTAATGACTGAATATCCTTACCAGATGGCAAAAGAAACAGCACTTTAATACCACTAAGGGTACACACTATCCAAGGAAAGCTAATCCAGCCTGGATATGTTCATTTTTTTCACATCGAGCTCTTGATTCACATATATGGTCACGTTTGATGTGGAGTTACACTTATGTTGTTTATAATATTTATTTTTGGACACTGCGTTTATAGTAATTTTTTTTTGACCCTGCGATTATATTATTATATGTACTTGATTCAAATGATTTATACATAGTTTATTTAGGTTAGCAATTATTTCCTTTGGCTGTAGGGTGAGCATATTGAGGTATTATCATTTGTGCCCGACCATGTCTCTATGCTTTTTGTATGTAATATTGTACTTATTTGAACTGTACTATTTTAACACTTGTGCACTTGTTATGCTTTGTTCTTTTTATTTGAAAAGAAAAATTCTAATAAAAACGATTGAAACGGAATTATTGCTGATGCTCTCATGTTCACAGAGATACCTCACATGTGTGCTGCAATCACCATTTACATATGCGTGCTGGACCTACATAGGTGTTTGCCTTTGCATACGAGCATGGGGAGACAGGGTGCTTTACATTTTTTTTTTAATAATTTTATTATTTATTTTAATACATTTTTATTTTTTATACTGTAAATTTAATGTTTTTTTATCAACTTTATTGCTATCACAAGGGATGAATAACATCCTTTGTGATAACATCGGAAGTGACAAGTACTCTTTACTGAGATATCTGGGATTAATCCTCTGTCCTCCAAAACAGTTGATCAAACTGGGATTAGGATTAGTTTGATCAGATGCTTTCACAAGCCAATAATAGCTTGATTACAACAAACCAAAACTAGAAGTGATGAAATCCCCATTGCTTCTGGATTCTGACATCACAGAAGATATACTGGTGTGTCCTAAGGACGGGCCACAGTTAAAGCGGAGCTCCACCCAAAAGGGGAAGTTCTGCTTTAAGCCTTTTACCCCACTCCCCATTTAGGATTGGCACCTTTGGGGAGTGGGGGGGAAGCGGGTACCCAAATTTGACAGGTACCCGTTCCCACGTCCGCTGCAATCGCCTAGGCGATCGGATGCGGAAGCTGTCCTCCACCCCTCCCTTACGGTAGTCTTCTGGGACACGTGACAGGTCCCAGAAGACTATGGGGCCATTCAAAAAGCACAGCTGTTATGATCCGCCAGGTGGTGCCTCAGGCTGCCAACTGACAGACCTACTCAGAGCGTGGGGTCTAAGCCCGGGCTGTGCTTTCACCAGGGCCCCTGATGGTGGGGATGGACTTGAAACAGTCCCGGGCCAGGTCACGACCTCCGAGCAGGCCCACCAGTGGCTGAGGAGACCTTTGGGGACAGGTACCGGGAGAGCCAGATATGAAGAGGATGGCGGCCCCAGCAGGGTAGTAACGGATCGTGGGCCCGTGAGGGTAAGCGGGGTACAGAATCGGTAGGCGAAGAGTAGTCGGGTCACACGCAGGGTCAGCAGGGAAGTCAGTCCGTAGAATGGTCAGGGCAATCCGGGTCAAACGCAGGAGCAGGCAGAGTAGTCAGGACAATCCGGGTCAATCACAGGAGCAGGCAGAATAGTCAGGGCAATCCGGGTCAATCACAGGGGCAGGCAGCGTAGTCAGGGTCAATCAGGGTCACTAGACGGGTGCAGGAACTCAGGATCACAGGAAGACCTTGCGGCAATCTGTGACAGTGCAGGGCATCTTTAAATAGTGCGCCCTGCACTGTCATTGGCCGGCTCGGACGCGCCCCCGGCTGTCATTGGACGCCTGAGGCGCGCCCGCGGCTCCTACTGCGCATGCGCGGCGTCCTGTCAGCCGCGGCTCGCCGGGACCTAGTGCCTATGTCCCGGCGCGATCTGCCGCCAATGCGCATGCGCGGGGGATAGAGCCGCGATCGTGGACCACGGAGCCGCGATCCCTGACAACAGCACTTCTCGGGCATGCGCAGTGGGCACCTGGCTGTGATGCTGCAAGGTGTCACAGCTGGGTGCCCACGCTGAAGATGTCGGCGCCAGGGAGAGAAGACGGCTGGTGAAACCAGCAGTGGTGAGGTCACCGCTGGACCAAGGGACAGGTAAGTGTCTGTATTTTAAAAGTCAGCAGCTATAGTTTTTGTAGCTGCTGACTGTTTTTTTTTTTCAGGTGGAACTCCGCTTTAAGTTAGTTTGGTGTTTTTATTATGGGTATAATGGTTCCTGAGAGTTATGGTAGCTCTGTACAATTATCTTGGAGCTGTTCTTATGCCAAAAAGTCCTGGATAAGTGTAGAGTAAAAAAGTAGAAATAAACAAAAAAAAGTTGAATGTTTTTAATCCAATCAGCAAATTTTCACATTGGCAAAATTTGCCATAGGTGAAATTTGTAATTTTTCAGCAAAATCTACTTCTCCAAAATCTGCTCGTTGCTAGTTGAAAGAAAACTTTTATGAATTAGTAGGAATATTTTTGATCCTTGCAGATGTGACTCACATTGTAGAATGTAACCAACTAGATCTCTGCACCCAGGACTGGCATTATATATGGGCAAACTAAGAAATTGCCCAGGGCTCCAGTTAGTGGCATGCACAGTAGGGGTGGTGCATATCTGGCCTGGACAAATAAAACCAATTTTGAAAGTGAAAGTTGGTGGTCACAGAGAGTGATAAATTGTAGCTCCCTCAATGAAGAAGATACGCTGCTGGGGGGAAGCCCTCCACCTAAACCTGTGTAGTGCTTATTCCATTGGAGCTGCTTTATAGATGGTTCTCCTGTATTCCTCTTAGTGATGACCTGCTCTGACTGATCTGACTTACCAACATACCTGATAGCTTTATTAAAAGACAAATCCCTGCAGAACTGAAGGCATCTGTTAAAGCAGTAAACAGCAACGAACAACACAATAATAGCTCCAGGTACAAGTGATGCTATTAGAAAATTGTATTGTTTTGACCTATCTGCAAACAAGAGTCCCCCAACTATGCCACTGGCCAGTGGAACTAAACACAGTCACCTGGTGTTGGTGCCCTGATTCTTCTGTTGCAGAGCTCAAATAGAATAATGCAAATACAGGTGACCAAGAGGCCTCTCACCACCCCTGATCCCCCTGAAGGGCAAACAAAAGGTCACACCCCCACACATGGGGCCCCTTCTCAAGCCAGCCTCCAGCTCCATCCAGTAGCACCATACAGTTGTCTCAGCCAGGAGTGAAGTGAAGTCTCGCCCTCAGGGGTCCTAGAACACTGGTCGGCAGCTCTGGTCCCTATTCTTTGTGGCTATGCCCTGAATTGCTATACCACTCTATATACTCTATATCCACTTGCTCTCAGCTCACTGCAGCAAATCCTTAATGAAGCACTCATATGGCAGCTTGTGGCCTGACCTGACACCAAAGATAGTACATTGTTCCTCTGATACTGATGATAGTGCACTGCTCCTCCCACTGACACCATTGATGGCACAGTGTCCCTCCCAATTACCACTGACATTATTAATTTTCTTCCCAATGACCACCAATGCTGGTAATTTTTCCTCCCACTGATCACCAACATTAACATTTTCTTCTTCTAATGTCCACAGATGCCAGGACATATTTTCATCCCACTGACCACCAATATTTAAGGGCAGAATTTTAGAGCAGTTAATGCAGTGTTTCTCAACTCCAGTCCTCATGGACCCCCAACAGGTCATGTTTTGAGGATTTCCCTCAGATGAAACAGCTGTGGTAATTACTACGGCAGTGAAAATGATCAAATCACCTGTGCAAAATAATGGAAATCCTGAAAACATGACCTGTTGGGGGTCCATGAGGACTGGAGTTGAGAAACACTGAGTTAATGTGACTTTTACCAAACATTCACTGGTGCTGAATCAATTATTCATTTACAACACATGCTCCAGAAATATTTACCTGCAGTGAATGTTTGGTCATGGTCATGGTCATCTGACCATGTAAATCTTTACTACTTTATAAATATACTCCTTAGATTTTTTTCTACCATTAACTGTGAACACTGATGCATTTTAGTATTTTTTAAATACTGAGTAGCCCGGAGTATATATATCTAGCACATCTCAAATTGCATTTCCAATTCTAATCAGCCCCCTCAGCACCTATTGTGATCAAGGTCTACGATTTTCACACAAAGCAAGTTATAGTTGTGAAGTATGCCCCGTGTCACCCAATTTGTGAATGCATCATCAATCTAAATGGCATGTTTCTGCAGGTATCCAACTGTTGTTGGAGATGTTTGAAAGCCTTCTGAATAGTTTCTGGAAATGTCCCAAATTACAGGACTCCTGGGAATATGAAGAACAAACAATAAAGTTACTTATAGGTGTATCACTGGACAGAAACTCTGCATACCTCTTACTTGACAATGCACTTTCCATAAAGAAATATTAAAACTTGTTGGTTAGACATCTTTTTAATGCTGCCAAAGCCTGCATCCCAGCAAGGTGGAAACAAAGTTCACCTCCTACCCTGCCTTTCACACTGCCTTTCTAGGATCATGGAGATCCAAGAGATGGAACAGCTTACTGTGACTTTGAAAGAGCAGGATGAAAAATACTGGCAAATTTGGATGGCTTGTTTCTTTTACAGGGGCTGAACCATTCTAGCATCTTCACAGAAACTCGTATCTAAACCTCCAACTTCTATGTGCTGTGTGGAACTGACCTTTCTCCTCTCACTTCTAGATCTCCCTCGTTCCCTTCCCCACTGTCCTTCTATTATATCCCCATGCCCCATCCACATCTGTTACATTCAACAGTTTCTGTTTCCTAACCTCTCCTTCCCCTTTCTCTTTTACTATTATTTCATAAATCCACTAAAGGAAAATGCAAACTCTAAGTGAGGAGGCAAACTTGTAGTATACCGACTTTATTCTGTAATGATTCTTAAAACTAATGTAAGTTATGCATTGCATGTCTGTAATATTTATTATTTTTTTATGTGTACATCCTGGATTCTCTTCTCTTTTAAAAAAAAATATATAAATGAGGCTTCTTAAATAATAATGTATCTCTAGAAAAAAAAGCTGACCTTCTGATATATCCTCTAGCCAATAGCTGATTTTATTCGAGTGCGTCTGCCAGAAGAATTGCTCTGTGTTGCACAATATTGCAAGTATTTTAACTAGGCTCCAATGTAAGAGGCTAAAAACACTTTGTATCCTTTTTACTAGGATACATTTTAAGAGGGAGAGGGCAGGCAAATTTCATCTAGAAATCAGAGGCGTTCCAGAAACAGTTGAACCAGGCCAGCTTCCCCATGCGATTTTAGTGATACTGAATGACCTCTTAGACAGGTCCCCTGACACGCCGGTTAAAATTGAATGCCTACACAGGGCGCTACGCCCTAGAAGCAGAGATACGGATCCTCCTAGGGATGTAATATGTTGCATTACTAGCTTTCGTGTGAAGGAGGAGATCCTACGGCAGGCGAGGAATAGAAGCCGCATCACTTATCAGGATCTATCCCATATAACTTTACAGCATAGGAAAGATCTCTGCCCCCTACTTGAGCTCCTTCGATCCAGAGGAATCGCATATAGGTGGAAGTTCCCCTTTTGCCTTCCTGCTACCCACTCGGGTCATACAGCGATGCTGCGGGGCCCTGAAGACCTGCGACTATTCTGTTACACTCTAGATATACCGGTACTGCCGGACTGGTATAATGGTCTCCGCCTGCCATCTTTACCTGAAGTGGAACCCATGGAGCTCCAGTTCCAGAATAGACGCACGACAGCCAGACGCCCTAGATCTCTGCGTCAAGAATCGCCAGCACCTGCAAATTGGTGCTTCCCACATGAAGGTAGCCAACCAGCTTCCCCTGCACATTGTAATGCCCGACGTCATTAATGCCAACATGGAGGCCTGTGGCCCCCTGATCTCTTCACAAAGAAACAGTCTCTTATTATAATTGGCTAGATCCAATCTATAGCAAATTTTTTTTCCTTTTTTTGAGATACGCATATGTGAACTCCCTAGTCTCAGGAAGGGAGATTCCTGTGTTTTTGCTATCTTACAAATTAGTGATTATCTGACTTGGGACAGTGAAATCCCGCAATACTTTTGATACCATGTGTAGATGACAACCTGGAGTTTGAGTGCTCACCACCAGTACCTAGAGGTTGTAGGCCATTATCACACAAACCTGTGAGAAGGTTTGTATATCTCCAGTGTATTGATCATTTTGGTGTCTCATTACTGAGATAGTGATTTCCCTTCACACGTATGTCTTATGAATGAGGTCTGCCACTCTGGCGATGATTGTATAGAACCACCAGGTATATTGTCAGTTAATGCTTAACTGGTATAATGACCGCATTTTTCAGGATTGCTTCATTTCTCACAACCTGACTCCCTATTAGGGGGAATAACGTTTTTGAGCCATTTACTAGGTCATACATGGTGTCCATGTATTGTTTATGTTACTATTGTTTGATTGTTTGCTTTTTTCCCATTCTAGGCTTTGGCCATTTTTAAGTATAATCCTCAATATAGGACCCTCTTATGTGTCCTCTATTGTAAATCCTCTTAGATATATGCCTCAGCTAATGCACTAACCCGCTTAACGCTTATGACAGTAAATCTCGTTGAGGTATACTAAGCTTTAGAATACCTGAAGTTACATCCATACATGAGTGGGTTGTTTCTCCACCAGCTCTGCAGAAGATATGAACATATTGTTATCCGGAGTAGTGCACCCGGACTTGTCTGAGCGGACCTCATATACGTTAAAAGCCCTGTTATAAGTGGTGCTGACGAAGGTTATATCACTCATGTGTTGTGATGGATATATTATCATGCCTATAAGCTTCTATGTGTATACAGCTCAGTCTATGTTTGCGAATGTGCACCATTGGGGATGCCCCTCGGGTAGAACGGTGAGATAGGCAATCTGACCCAGTTGTATAGGTATTTTAACAGCATCACTGCACTATTACGTCCGAGGCCTACCTTTGTAGCTGGAAACGTACTATTGACTTGGTCTCACAGGCAGCCATAGTATCTTGCAATACTCTAGCTTTTTATACAGCCAACAGATAGTTGGATTCGATCTCAGCTGCCAGACTTCTTATCATGACCATGAGACAGGTAGAGTCCGCTACATAGGCACTTCTTAAGAATTTCCGCTTACACTGTAATACTTTCACAAACAACTATATCATTAATATAGAGCTCTCCCCTTCAGACTAATCTATACCATGGGTATCCTTCTCTTTTTTGCTACCTGACCTCTCCGTGGTCGGACATATTCTGACACTACTCTAAGACTTTCAATACCGGTGCCTAGGGTGGCACAGCGGGCGGCATCCTAACACTCACCCACATAGCTGGTTCACTTGAACCAAGCTACACACATCTGGACTTATCCTTTTCCACGGGTAAGACAACTGGTCTGTCACACCACCGGTTGACAACTTGTCCCCTCTTCATATAGCTCTCGACTACACCCTTCTCCTGCTCCCACCCCCTTTTTTTCTCTTCCCTTATATTCCCTCACCTCTAATCTCCTTTTTCTTTATCTATTTTAAGGGGTCTTTTATGCTGTCCTACCAGTTTACCAATACTCCTATATGCATACTGGTCAGCCCCGGCCCCTCCTCTCCCTCCTGTTTCGGTTGCATCAGTTAACATAGTGTTCGAAAGCCACAGTACTCCTCAACCCTTTTCATGCCTTCCTTCCCCTTACAGACTAAGATGACCACTGTTAAGGTGGTCTCGATTAATGCTTAAGGACTGAACCTTCCAGAGAAACGCTCACAACTTCTGACGCTCATGTCTGGCTTGCAGGCTGACGAAATTTTCGTACAGGAAACGTACTTTCGCTCAGACTGCATACCGAAATTATCCAACTAGAAATACACAACAGTATTTCATGCCACTAATTCTCAAGCCAAAACTAAGGGAGTGTCAATACTGATATCGAAGCAGTTACCATTGCAGGTTGCTGAATCCCTGCCAGATGAGGAAGGCAGATTCATCTTTCTCAAGGGATCCTTGTGGGGAAAACATTTAACCCTGGAGAACCTATATAGTCCAAACATGAATCAGGTGAGATTCTTTGGAAAGATCACTCAGGCTCTTGCTGCCTTTCAGTCAGAAATGCTGATTTAGGAAGCGATTTTAACCTGGCCTCAAGGATACCTCTACAGGTTCTGTATTGATACCTTTCAAAGCGCTCAAACGGATAAAGCTTCACATTCATGAGCTGTTGCTCCACGATGCCTGGCGCACACCGCACGCCAACACGAAAGACTACACTTTTTTCTCCCCTCCGCACAAAAAATACTCTAAAATAGATTACTTTTTTCTGACCCAGAGAGATTTGTCTTTCTTAAAAACAGCGACCATAGAAGCAATGGTCATCTCAGACCATCACCCTATAACCATGACGATACAATTTTCTGTACATCTTCACAGAACCAATTCCTGGAGATTGGATGCATCACTTTTGACAGACTCCGTGCAGGTAACCCAAATCCTGAATTGTATGACGAACTTCTTTGCTGAAAATGATACACCAGACACCTCCCCCCTAGTACAGCGGGAAACACACAAATGTGTATTACGAGGAACTTTACTGAGTATAGTGGCGAAGCACAAGAAGGATTCACAGGCTGTCATGTTAGCACTGCACTGCTGCGCAAGGTCAGGTCACTAGAAGCAGCTCACAAATGCACTCTAGCCTCGGCAGCCCTAGCAGAATTGCTTGACACATGTAGAAAGCTATTGGAGGAATTAGGTCGCAAAACTAGGAAGAAATTTGTCCTTTCACAGAAGCTCTTTTATGAACAGGGCAATAAAAGTGGTAAACTTCTAGCTAAAGCTATTCAAAATAAAAAGGCACGTTCCTCACTGGGTCCTGCTGGAACTACTAATTGTGACATCAATGCTTCTATGGCTTCCCCCTGCCCTGCGCCCTTCAGCACTGAGTCCAATTTTGCTCCATGGCTTACAAGTGTGGGACTCGGTACTTCACTCCAGTGGCCTGATGTCACCTTTCTTGCCTTTGCTCCCAATTACTAACAACCCTCTCTTCCCACCAAGGGCGTTTTCTTGGTGGGTGTCCAATGGCTTTTCGCAGATGTAACACTTTTTGACTTCTTAGTCCTTGCCTACCTGGAATTCTCTTCAAGAGTCACGGGATGTCCCTCCGGCAGAAGTTTTTCGTTACCTTCAATTGCGGCATTGGCTGATCTCACTGTGAGGCACTTCTGCTTTCCCGTACCAGAAATCTGCCTTTGAACTGCTTTGCCAACAGTGACCGGGCACCCTGGGCCTTATTTCCCTTCTTTATGCAGCTTTGAACAGATGCACAACGCATACTTCTCTTTCATATGTTGTTCAGTGGGAGCGCGACCTGGGGGCAGTCGTGCATCTGGAGGACTGGAATAGGGCCTGGTTGTTTATAGCTAAATGTTCATTTAATACGACCATGCTGTAGGCGGCATACAAAGTATTGTTTCCTTGGTATTGGGTTCTGGCTCATTTGGTCCAGGCGAACCCTGCCTGCAGTGATCGATGCTTTCGGGGTTGTGGCCGTTGTGGTGGTGTATTGCATATCTGGTGGTCATGCCCGAGACTGTTTCATTTTTGGTCTCATGTGTTTGGCCTCCTTTTCACCTTGTTCCATCTCTCTATACACCGGGATGTTCGGTATGCTTTGCTTCATTGTCCCATACCAGACCTTTTGGCTCATCAGCAGAATTTGGCTTCCTATTTGTTTTTGTCAGCCACTAGAACAATTGCTCAGGCCTGGAAGAGCCCGTTTGTCCCTCTTCAGGGGGTGCGGGACCGTATGACCACTATGATGCTCATTGAACAGATGTCGAGTATCTGCAATGACTCCCAATGTAAATTCTTGAAAATATGGGAGCCATGGTTGCAATACGCTTTTCCTACGCTCCCCCCGGCTAGTCTGGGGATGTGATGTTGTTCGGTATTGGCGTTCTTGGACCCCTGTTCTTAGTTTTGTTATCTTTTTTATTTTGTACTCCTCCTTCCCTTTCTTTTTTTTTTTGTTTGTTTTTGGTGTGGCAGTGCCTTTAGTTTGAGTTACTATCGCTGTTATACTAATGTTTTGTCATTTAAGTGCCATTGATAGTCCCTGCGTGGGTGCACCTTTTGCTCTGTTGGTGTTAGAGCACTGTTTTTTCTAATTTTTATGTGCAATTGAAAGTCCCTGCATGGGCGTGATTTGTTGCTTCTGTGTTAAACTGTTACAAATTAATAAAAACCATTGAAATACAAAATAAAAGGCGATATCTACGATACGACAGGTACGCTCCTTACAGGGAAACTTTGTCTCTACTACCCCGGAGATAGCGCACCAATTCGAGACATATTACTCTAACCTATACAATTTACCACCCGCTAACAGACCGATTACTGACCAGAGATCCAGAATGGAGATTATAGATGACTTTTTGACTAAATATAGTCCAAAACCGATAGATGCAGATGTGGCACATAAAGTGAACAATCCTTTGACTATGGAAGAATTTATCTCTGCAGTGAAACAATTGAAATCCGGAAAGAGTCCAGGGCCAGATGGTTACTCTGTGGTTTATTATAAAACATTCTCTGAAACGCTGGCATGTCCCTTTCTGAAAGCCTTTAACTCTCTTGAACACCCAGATGTGGATCTGACCCATCTTTCAGAGGCACATATAATGGTCATCCCAAAACCAGAGAAAGATACTGCACTAGTTTCCAACTATCGTCCGATTTCACTACTCGATGTAGATCTCAAAATTTACGCAACAATTCTAGTGAATCGGCTTCTAACATTCATACACTCTATCATTGCCAAAGATCAAGTTGGATTCGTACCGGGCAGGGAAGCTAGGGACAACACAATTATGGCAGTAAATATTCATCATTACTGCCCCAAACTACATCACCGATCTGGTATCCAAATACCACCCAAAACGTACTCTCCGCTCCTCACAAGACCTCCTACTTTCTAGTTCCCTGGTCTCCTCCTCCCATGCCCGTCTCCAGGACTTCTCCAGGGCTTCCCCCATCCTCTGGAACTCCCTACCCCAATCCATCAGACTATTGCCTACTCTCCTCACCTTTAGGTGCACCCTGAAAACCTATCTCTTCAGGGAAGCCTACCCCACCCTCAGCTAATTACTGAACTCCTCCACTCTTCCTGGCACTCCATCCCCCACAGCTATTTCCTCCTATACCACTATCCCCTCCCTCCTAGATTGTAAGCTCCAAGGAGCAGGGCCCTCAAACCCCTCATGTATTGAACCGTCTTGTTACTGTACTGTCTCGTGTACTGTCTCCCATTATAATGTACAGCGCTGAGCAAACTATTGGTGCTATATAAATCCTGCATAATAATAATAATAATCATTAAATACCTCTCAACAACATGGCTTTTTTCTCTCTTTGGATGCGGAGAAGGCGTTCAACAGACTAGCCTGGGACTACTTGCAATCAGTTCTCCAGAGGTTGGGTTTAGGAACCCGATTAATAAATTTCGTTATGGCCCTATACGCTAACCTCACAGCAAGAGTACGTGTTAATGAGAATCTGTCAAGCTCCTTCTCCATCCACAATGGGACACGGCAGGATTGCCCCTGTCCCCACTGCTCTTTATACTCATGCTAGAACCCTTCCTTAACTGAATTTGGCAGAACGACAATATCAAAGGCATTACAATCGCAACAAAACAATACATATTAGCAGCTTTTGCAGACGACCTCCTGCTCTTCTTATCTGAGCCCCAATTTACTGCAGGACTTTTCCCTCTTCCAATTTATTTCCAATTTTAAAATCAATTTCGGCAAATCTCATGCTCTGAACGTTACCCTGCCAGCTCCCATGGTTAAGCTTTGTAGAGACAACTTTCCCTTTTCTTGGCAACCGGAGGCCATCATGTACCTTGGTATCCAGTTACCAAAATGCCTCAACGAATTATTCACCAGAAATTATGTTCTGCTTTTACGCACTGTGACGGAAGATCTTAAAAGATGGGACAAACCCATGTTTTCCTGGTCTGGTTTTAAAATTGAATGTGCTCCCATGCCTTTTGTATATCCTACAGACTGTACCAATTGAAATCCTCCAGACCTTCCTAAAAGTCTACCAGAGGATATGCTCACTGTTCCTATGGTGCGGGAAAAAATCACGTATTAGCTATAGCCAACTGACACTGCCACAGCAGTTAGGAGGAATAGGACTCCCCAATCTTACGAAATTCTACTGGGCGTGCCATATATCCAGAATAGTAGACTGGCATGTCCATGGTACAATAAAAGACTGGATTAGTCTGGAAGCTTTCGGATGTACCCTTACAGGCGATTCCGTGGCTAGCTAGCAAACACTTTCCTTCTGCTATCCAAGCGCACCCTTTGATCAAACCGACCATTCTCACCTTTCACACAGCATGTAAGCGTACTGAAATCTCCTTGATCCCAGGCCCTATGACCCCTATCAGAATGAATCCAGATTTTCAACCAGGTATGACACCAAGATGTATACCTGACCTCTCATCAAATTCAGTCAACCGGGTCCATCAGTTCTTTCATGCCAGAAAGCTAAGGGATCGAGAATACTTCACTTCACAACAGCCAGCGATAAAACTCTCCCCGTGGACATACCTCCAGCTTCGCCACTTTCTCACGTCTGCTCCATACTTGATGTCTGTGTCTCATAGTCTGACAACACTTGAAAAACTTTGATTGAAAACCGCTACACAACAACATGTCAGTTCCACTGTTCATACTATCCTAGATGCTCATATATCGGCCAATTTGGGGTTAGCATGTCCAAAATGGTCTAAAGACCTACAAACTGAACTTTCTCCTGAGAATTGGGAACAAATTTTTCACACAGCATACAAAGGTACGGTGAATGTATCGACCCAGGAGACTAATTACAAACTGTTGTCCAGATGGTACAGAACACCAGATAGATTACACAAAATTAATCCGACGCTTTCCGACAAATGTTGGTGATGTCAACAAACTGTAGGAACTCTCTTATATATCTGGTGGGAATGCTCAAAAATTCAAACTTTCTGGATGAAAGTTCACACACTGATTCACTAAGTTACCTCTGACTCGCTAGAGTACTTACCTGCTCAATACTTACTGCATTACTCCTTCTCATCTAGTCGGGCCTATCATAAGTCACTAGCGATGCACCTGGTGAACGCAGCAAGGGCCTGTATACCGGTACACTGGGGTTCCCTACTCGTTCCCTCGCTAAAAGAATGGTTCAGACGTATAGACAGAACAAACGAAATGGAGGATTTGATACATACAGCTAAGGAATCTCCATCTAAATGTGTAAGTATTTGGCTTTGCTGGGTTAATTTCAAATCTACAGAGACTTACCGTGCAATAGTCGACTAACAACATAATATATTAATCATTAACAAATTTCCATCCAGACTTTTCAACAATTTCTAGTGACTCGAGCAATAGATTACCCTTTCTTTTTTACTTATGATACATATGCCCCTTTCCACTCCCCAAGTGAATCCACTTATAATGCAAAACTCCCTCATGGAATTGCATAGATTGAGAAGGGTGGGGGGCAGCGGTTGGGGCTGACCAGACCCATAAGGTTTCTTCACTCACTATCTTAACTCCCTCATCACTCTATTCTGATGAGAGCCGCTTCTACCCCTTATATTGTTGCTATATCCTTTTTTTTTTTTTTCCTCTCTCCCCCTTCCTTTCTTTTTTCCTTTATATATGACCCCTCTCTTTCCCTATGTTCGCCTCCTCCAGTCTTTTTGGGGGGGAAAACTCGTAGAATGGACACAAAGTACAGACTAAGGGAAGGAATTGACCACAGTGCAGGAAGTTTCTTTAAGGCCCAGCTTCAGTAGAACTCAATTTGCCTATACATTGGCTTCTCCCTGTGTCGGATCAGATTGTATATCTACCACGTTATGTCATGTGAGCTTTCCAACTCGATTGTCCATAAGAATTTCGGAAGCTAGATAAGATACCATTTCATAAAGTTTTAAAACGGGTGGGAGGGGAGGGAGGGGAAGGAGGGGAGGGAGAAGGGACAGAGAACGATAACAAGTGCAGCTGTGTTTGGAGTATATGTGACAGGATGTTCAGCCATTTTCTGTTTTATCTTTGTATGTTGATTATACTATTGGATTATTGTACCACTAATGTTGTTCCTGAAAAGTTGTGCTATATTATCTGTACTCAATGATTATATTTCAATAAAAATCTTTTTCAGAAAAATTAACTAATAGGCCACACAGTTTCAAAAAATATTATATGTATAAATAATCTTGATTAAAGCAAAGCACTGAAATAGGCCCAAAGCAACAAGACAAACAGCATGATTTAGCCTGTATCAAACAAAAATATTGCCTCACTGAGGATCAACATTAAGTGTTGCTTTTTTTTAAGTGCAGAAGCACAATAATGCCAAGCAAACATTAATCACCAATGTCAGATTGACACTGTAGAAAAAGCTGAACATTTTTTGCAACTGGGAAACAGCTGCAGAAACATTCAGTGTGGCACCTTGAATGTGCGGTAGCAATGGGCTGCACCTTGAATGTGCGGTAGCAATGGGCTTTAGAGGCAGGATGAGATTGTAATGCTGGCAAGCCAACAATGGTGGCAGAAGGTGGTTATGTTGTCAGACCAGCAGTAGTAGAAGAAGCTCTTAATGGTGACAAGATATGGTCATGGTAGCATGGGATGGTAATGTTGGCAAGAGGTGGTATTTGTTACAGGCCTGCAGCGAATGGGATGCTTAGGCTATACTGTATAAGAATGTTATTGGAGCCATATTCAAGTCCAAAATGTAAAATTGTGATTCTTGTGAGCTGCTATGGTGTATTATGTGCATAAAAATTATATATTAAATATGATTACAATCTTTATAACCAAAATCACCTCTTAAAATGTAGTGCTATATACTAAATTATATAAAATATATAAATATGTGAAACATTTAATGAGTGGATCGCCTACACCATGCACACTCATATTAACGTGTTACTATAATCAAAAACAAATAAATGTGCCACGCTCCACTAAAATAAAATTATGAAGAAACTAAAAAAAATGTGTATACTTATACAATATATTTTGCAACTTAAAATTAAATTTTAAATAGCGTATATAAGTCCACACTGTTGATGTGCTATTCTGCTGCAAATACATTCCCACAATCACTCCGTGATTAATTGTGATAACTTCCACTAGTGAGGGTTATATAAAAAATATAATTATTGTTTCCCAGAGATCTGTTTTCCTGGAGTTGGATGGATGGATGAAAACATTTTTTTTTCAGCAGAGCAACAAAAAGTTGTGCTGTCTAATCATTTCTCCCTGATGAAGCCACGTGACCTGGTGGCGTAATGCGTAGGGGAGGGGCTCTGACATCACAACGCTTAAAGGAATAGACACAGCAAGTATGAGGAGTGTGGCAAACATATAAGAGGATTCTATATCAATGCAAAACAAGGCGTTTTACCTATTTGTATTATGTGAGTGCATTATTTATGCTTCCATACAGGGCACTTTTACCCCCTTCCTGCCCAGGCCATATTTCAGGTTTCAGCGCTCTCACACTTTGAATGACAATTGCGCGGTTATACAACATTGTACTCAAAGTAAAATTTTATCATTTTCTTCACACAACTAGAGCTTTCTTTTTGTGGTATTTAATCACCACTGGGGTTTTTATTTTTTGCTAAATTAACAAAAAAAGACCAAAAATTTTGAAAAAAAAACACGCTTTACTTTGTTTTTGGTATAAAAGTTTGCAAATAAACAATTGTTCTTCATAAATTTAGGCCAAAATGTATTCTACTACATGTCTTTGGAGAAAATGACCCAAATTAGTATTTATTATTTAGTCTGTAGGAAAGTTATAGAGTTAACAAACTATGGGATATATCTGAAAATTTATCAATTCTGAAGTACTGACAGCCAATCTAATTTCTTGAGGTCCAAGAATGTCAGAACAGTACAGATATCCCCCAAATTACCCCTTTTTGCAAAGTAGGCAGTCCGTTGTATTTCATAACAGGCATGGCGAGTTTTTAGAAGTTGTAATTTTTTTGTCATAATTTTTCGGAAATTAAGAAATAAAAAAAATGATTTTCACTATTTTTTTTTTTTTACATACTGTCACCAGTGCAGTACAGCGTCATCATATAACTGGCATGGTGTTGATCAGGGACACTGACTGGTGACAGTACAAAAAAAAAACATTGATATTTTTGGGGGTTTTTTTATTATTTTTTATTTTTTATTACATTTTGTTCTCTTTTTTTAAGATTTTTTTTTCATATTTCACTATGACCAAAGTAGTATAATGTTACCATAGTAGCATTGTACTACTTTGGGGAAGTGATCAGTATTTTTTTTTTTACACAATTTGCTGATAGCAAAGAATTACTTTGCTATAAGCAAGCATTTACCTGAATGAATTTGATTCATTCAGGATATTTTTTTTCTTAACTGTGATTTGGCCACAGCTAATCACATGACACAGCTGGGCTGTGATTGGCCCAGCTTGTGCATGTGATCGCTGTGACCATTCACAGCTAGCCACACTTGTATACAATGGATGGCATGAAAGGAATCCATTCATTGTATACAACTGTCATGTTACCTGCTGTAATTGGTCACAGCAGGTCACATGGTACCGGCCGGTGACAGATCGCGCCACTGCGTGGCTCTGTGGACAGGCAAGCTGCACATGCCTGAAAGGATGCCATATCTCGTCCACCAGGAGGTTCGAGGTGTTTTGCCAGCCGCCATCTAGCTATAGGCCGGGCGGGAACCTGCTAAGCATAATAAACACTTTTTAAAGGAGATAAGGCACTATATTATACTCCTTTATTACATGATAATCATGCACATGGAGAGGAAAATGAAAAAAGGAGTGAGGAGACCCCCTGGAGGAGAGTGGGATAAGTTCATCCATCCATTCAACTCCAGGAAAACAGATCTCTGGGAAACAATAAGACCCCCTGCTGGAAAAAAGAGAAACACTCCAACTATCCATCCATCCATCTGGGACAGGGATACATATATCCACTCATCTTTAAGTCCATTTAAAGGGACACAGGCTGTTTTGACCTCACTTAACAGTTTGGTCATATAAATCAGGTGAGCGCACACAGGTGAAGGAGCACATGAGAAGAAGTTTTTTTGTGTGGACTTTTTTTGTGTGGACTTTTTCTTATAAAAATATATTTTTTAAATTTCTTATTTATATATATCTTTTATATAACCCTCACTAATGGAAGTTATCACAATTAATCACGGAGTGATTGTGGGAATGTATTTGCAGCAGAATAGCACATCAACAGTGTGGACTTATATACGCTATTTAAAATTTGATATTGAGTTGCAAAATATATTGTATAAGTATACACATTTTTTTGAGTTTCTTCATAATTTTATTTTAGTGGAGCGCGGCACAAGTCCAAAATGTAATCATATAGCAGTAGGGGCTTGTTACTTTTCACTAATCCAGGGACTAGTTCATTTTTACAAAGGTTAGTAGGACTACTGTGTCTTGGGGCAGGCAGGGTCTTTTATCTGTCACAAAACCCCTTGCTGTTTTAAATGCACATTCTGATGGTACAGCAGGCAGCCTAGCAGTTTGACTGCATACTGGGCAAGCTCTGGCGAGTGGTCCACCCTTAACTAATTGTCAGGAGCTGGATCACCTGCTGGTGGCACTGTGCTTCCCAGAGTGTAAGGTTTTAGTCTGTGTGTCCATGAGTGGGTGTCTCCAAGCAGCTAGCAGATCCCAGTAATCAGTTTCTATCTGATGCTGGATACTGGGAGGGTATTTAGGTCACTCCCTACTAGTAGAACAGGAAAAACGGCATTCAGTCCAGATTCCCAATAAATCAAAAAAGAGGGGTTAGAAATTCGAAGATATGCAGATGGAAACCCAGGACATCCCAAAATTTTAGGCTTTATTTGCCTCAGGGTAATCACAGGATCTTGTGATTACCCTGTAGTGAATAAAGACTACTGTAATATATTTGGATGTCTGCTAGCGGGTGGTAAATTGTATAGGTTAGAGTAATATGTCTCGAATTGGTGCACTATCTCCGGGGTAGTAGAGACAAAGTTTCCCTGTAAGGAGCGTACCTGTCGTATCATATATATCGCCTTTTTATTTTCTATTTCAGTGGTTTTTATTAATTTGTATTGATGGTGCTGACCAGTCAGAAGCAGTCTAGCCTGTACTGTCATCCCTGCAAGGAGAGGAGAGAAAGCCAACCTGTAAAGTGGCTTTTCCTTGTGTGACAGCATGTGATCGGTGCAGGGAGGTTTCCCTCACCGCTCCTGTGTAAACTCAGGCTATGACAAGCCTGGGTTCACACAGGAGAAGCGAACAAACTGCATGCAATTTAGACAGGAATTGAAACCGCATTCCTGTTCAAATCGCATGCTATTTTTTGCAGTGCAATTTGCGTCCATACATTTTGTATGGTCACAAATTGCACCGCAAAGTATCGGTTTTGGGTATTGAGAATATTCATGAATATGAGTATTTGTGAAAATACTCGGTATCGGCATTGGTGCATCTTTAGTATATAGTTTATTAGTTAGGCTTTGTCAGTCTGTTAGATTGTTTAGTTAGGTATTTTGTCAGTAGGTTTTTGGTTGACTTATATCTTTATATTTGCTGTTTGCTGGTTTCTTGATGGCCTAAATACTTCATTATGCAGGCACTGGAGCATGAATGAGCCAATCCAGTACAAATTCCTGAGGCAGAGAAACTCAGGTCCTTGGGGTTCCTGAGGAAAACATTGTCTTCAGCTATCTCCCCCCACCCATGTACAACTCCCAGGGGTTTAGAAGGGTTGAAATGTGTTCTTGGAAGCCTGCCCAATGTCCTTCTCTACCTCATTTTCAGCAGCAACATGCTCCTCGTGCTCCTCCTGTGTGTGGTTTGGCTTCACAAAGACAGAGTCAGAATAAAGCATCCTGCTTAAGAGCTACTGGTACTGTATAAGTCTAATTAAACAGGGCAAAAAACAAGCATTGCAGAGGTCTAGAGCACTCATCCAATATAATGATACCTATAATAAAAAGAAAAAACCTAATAAGACAGTGTGGGTATACTTTTCTTTGTTACTACATGTTCATAGGTTGTGTTGCGTGGCTATATTTGGTGATTTTCATAGCTTGGATATGTGAAATTTATAGATATGTTTTAAGACCATGTGCTGTTTTAGAAGCTAAGCCCTCTCTTAGTGATATGCTAATGAACCAGTCAAACTGGTTTATTAGCTCATCAGAGGAAGTCAGGCTAAAGAGGATATGATGTGACAGGTAGTTAGGAGGAAGTTTAGACAAAGAAGAGTTGTTTGGAGAGACAAAGGAGAAGAGCTGTTCTGGACTTTGAAGAGGAAGAGTTGTTCTGGACTTTGGAAGAGGCAAGAGTTGTTCTGAGCAACAAAGAATGACACACTTGTTCTAAAAATGGATGAGGAAATAGTTGGACTTTGGAGGAACCATGAAGAAGATTACATCAATGGAAGCCCAAGTTAAGTAACTGGTTTAGTGTATGCCTATCACATAGTCAGCTTGTGCATGCTGTAGGCATATTTTGCTATGGTTTTGCTATACGTTAAATGTGCAGACTGTTTCCTGTTTAGTAAAGTAAATATTAATACACTACAGAGTTTTAAGCTTTTATTGCAAGCAGCTTTTAATAGACACAAGCAAAACAATTGGGGGCTCGCACTAACGCTCAACTGAAGTAGACCTGTTCTCTGTAGTGTTTGCTGTTGCTTGTGCTGAGGAAAAATGTTGCATATGCTGTTTAGGAAGAGTAAGGCTGAAAAGGTTTCTGGTGTTCAGGAGGAGAAGGCTTGCACCATGCCTGCCTGTGACAGAGAAAGTTAGTGGATGTCCATTGCAAGGGAGTTTGCTAGGTACACTTCTCCTTTGAACAGAACTTGGGGTGATGGAGTGTCTGATTTTTTTCTCAGATTTTAGTCTTAAAAGTTTTGGGTTCAGTAAGGGAGAGATGTGGGCAGTAGCTGTGTTTGGTTTGAACTTCCTGCAAGCTCTACATATTGAATCTGAAAAGAGGAAAAAGTCAGAGATAGAAAGAGACTTACTGAAAAAGCAGCTTGCAGTGGCAACCGAGTGTTTGGAAGACACTGCAAGCAAGGCAAAAGGTTTAGAAAATAGGGCACGCAACGTGAAACCTGCAGTGGCTTCAAGTGTGTTCAAAACCCCTGTAGGCAAAGCTGAAGATTTGAATGAGTGGTGTGCAGCCCTCATAAACAAGTCTGATGATGCCTTATCAAAGGACATAGGCCCTAAGCCTGTAAGCAAAGGTAGGACATGTGCCACTCTTACTTCCCATAAGTGGGAAGCTGAGAATCTGATCAGCTCAAATAGAGATGACCAGGTTGAGTCAGATGAAAGGAAGGCAAGACCTATGATCTCCAGGAGACACATGTGAGCTGATTTACTTAAGGTGGGGGTTCCTAGTGAGGAAAGTTTATAAGTGTGTAGCTGCAATGCCGATAAAACTCTGTCTTTTCTCTATAATAAAGTTCTTGTTTTCTGTTTGCAGTAATTCAACAGCTAAGCATATGTGGACTGTGCACTGGTCTGTTCTGTAGTGCTATGTACAGAAGTTCTAACAGGTGTTGGGCCAGACACCCACCCAGTCATAGCCAGCTACAGCAAATGAGTGCAAGATACAGCAACAGAGGGGCATGGCCTAGATGGCGATGGAATAGAACACACGTGTGCTGAGCTCTGCTCCAGGTTCATCCTGTCTTTGGTATCCTTGAGCTCCACTATACTCTCTGCACATGTCGCCTCCTTGCAAAGCTGCCTCTGCTACACCCTCTATGGATACATTTCAGAAACAGGAGCAGGACCCCGCTGAGGAAGATAGTGCTAGAAGCCAAAAATAGGTAGTTTTTGATGATGTGTCTTTTGATTGGTTGACTACCACCTTTAATGTGGACCTTTGGGTTCCATCGTTTGTTGCTGCACCATGGCGCAGATGCGTGCACGTGTGCGTGACGGCGTCATCTAGGACGCAGCAGCCATTTGAGAATATGGACAATGTAATCCATATGGTCAGGGGGGAAGAGATGAGGTAAGCTGGCGTTTTCCTTATTTGGGAATTGTTTAATCTGTCTTATTGGTAACATATGTGAGGGAGCCTCCCATTGGGGAGAGGACTACCCTTGTCTGTGCAAATGCAGTATTTTTACTGGATGACACTTGGAGTGAGGGCATGTATGGGTGGGTCCTTGGGAGGCCCAGGGACTATAAGAAGGGTTAGTAGATCAGACCCCTTTCTCTCCATCCCCAGCTGTACATGTATGAGGGCATTGGTCATCTGAACTGAGAATCTTATGGTGATTGGTAGGTTAAACAGGCCATATTTCCATGAGCCTTATTGGTGTGTAATAGCTTGTTAACTGGCTATTCTTTGTTATGTTAATTTTGTATGAGGACACTGGTCATCTGAACTGAGAATATTATGGTGATTGGTAGGTTAAATTGGAAATACACTTAAGAGATACTTATCCTTCTTTAATACTGGATTACATCTCCCATACTGGCACCTGGTCTGTGTTTCATCTAACTCCTTCCCTTCACTTAATGATGGGGGGAAATGTATTATGAAGCCATTTGTTTGGTTGCTGCTGGTTTTTGGACACTTGATTTAAGCTACATCTCATGCTTGAGTGAGTATGGTGTGGGTTGAGAATTTGAGATAAATTGATATATATATTTAAAGTGTTACTAAACCCACAACAGTAAAATCAGCCTGTATATGCAGTAAAGCATGCTTGTTACTGTGGATCCTAAGTGCTCAATCCTCCGCATTGTGTAAAAGGATGTTTGATCCCCTCTTCTCTGATCCTCCCCTTCTTCCATTGTCTCCTAATGCTGGCCATAGAGGGGTTATTTATCAGCCGAATTGTTGGCCGAAAAACGAAAAATCAGTCATTCTGCTGCCACCAATGCATACGAAAAACGACCATTTTCGTAGATTTTATAGCATGACCGATAAAAAGAAATGAGAAGAACCGTGAAAATCGGCCGACAACATTGCCCCACTAACGGTCGAATATTGGGCGATTATTCGTTCGGACAAAAATTTAGCCGATAAACGATCTGTCTATACACTGCATAAATATCTCCTGATAGAATAGAGGTTTGGAGTCACTCTACACATGCTCAGTTTGGTGTGTATTGCTGGAGAGTTTTCTTTTTTGCTGGGACAGTGCATGTGAACAGCACAGGGCCAATCACTACTGTCCAGACAGGTGGTCAGGGGTCCTGCATCCTCATAGAGGAGAATGAAAACTCATACAAGCTTTAACCAGTGCTGGAAACTGATAGAAGTCACAATACTGCTCTAACTGCTGATGAGAAAAAGTACTTAGCAGTTTATATTTACTAAAATAATTGCATTTCCATGTTCTGTGTACTGTGGGAGACCAGATAGAGTGAATGCAGGGTCCTGAGTTTAGTAACACTGTAAGTGTTTGGACGGTTTTACCCCACTTGTGTATTATATTTTACTTTATTTGTATTACAAATGTTTAGTTCTAGGGAATTTGAGAATTTGGTCTATCTTCCTTTCATCAAGGGTTTCTTCCTTAAGCCTCCCCGCAGCCTGAATGGATACAGCTGAATCTTGGTCCTATCCATATTGTTTTTGTAAGTCTTTGTTAGAAGAATTATGTTTTTTTTAATCTTTTCACCACCTATCTGTTAGGGCCAGGAAAATATTGGTTTGTATGGAATTTTTTGAATGATTTACCAATGCACGTGTATATGTTTTACATATGTGTCTTCTGTTTCTAGAGTTTTGATGGATATCTGTCATACTTGAGTTAAATGTTTTGAAGAAGTGTTAGTTACTGCGAAACGCATCAACAAAAGCACACAACAAGTATAAATCAACAGAAAGTTTTTTTATATTGAATTTATGTCTGTGAAGTTGGTTTTCCACACATACATAGAGGTATCATTGGGTCACCCCAGAATACCCTTTTTTTCAATTTTTTGCTGGTTGTGGGGTGGTGACACCCCCCCTCCCCGATATAATTGTACTATATTTGTCATCCCACCACTGTCGTGATAGCCTCACCCTTTATGTTCAAAGATCGGTGCTAGAGGCAATTTCCACCAGCCAGGCGACTCTAAAAACGAAAATAGAGGAGGTGAAGATTGATATATCCCTCAAACGCTAGGACATGCACAAGCTCCAAGACCAGGTTTATCAAGACAGAGGCCCATATTAGCAGTGACACTCTCCACCCTTTACAGCACAACTCTGAAGCCATACAGAACCAGGTACAACAATTCAGCCAGAAGCAGGATGACCTAGAAACAGGGCTCAACGCTGTAACCTCTAATTTTTTAGCCCCCCGGAGGGCTTGGAAGGTCCGGGCCCAACTACTTCCCTGGAAAACCTTCTGATTACTACTTTCAGCAGGGTAAACTTCTTCCTCACCTTTGTAGTAGAGCAAGCGCAGCACATTTCGAAATTGGGTTCCTCACAGTCAGAGCAGCAAATCCGTAAGGACATTGTCAATTCACAATCTTCCTCTCCACCTAGCCCCCCTCCCTCCATCACCCCCTCTACTCTCCCCTCCTCTGACCTCGTAACCGCACTGCCCCCCACCATACCTAACGACCCGCACACTATCACCTCCCCAACGCTCCACTCCTTCAGCCCTGCTACCACTGAGGAGGTCACTAAGGTCTTCACTGAAGCCCGCCTCACCACTTGCCCCCTGGACCCTGTCCCCTCACAACTCCTCCAGTCACCCCCCTCCTCCATCATTTGCTTCCTCACCCACATCTTCAATCTCTCACTCTCTACTGGCACATTCCCCTCCCCCTAAAGCAGACACACATCACCCCATACTAAAAAAACCCTCCCTTGACCTCACTGACCTAAACAACCTTAGACCCATCTCCCTGCTACCGTTCACTTCCAAGCTCCTTGAATGCTTAGCCTACAATCGCCTAAGCACCCACCTCACTGATAACAACCTCCTTGATCCACTACAGTCTGGCTTCCGTCTCCCACACTCTACCGAAACCTCCCTACTTAAAATCACTAACGATCTGCTAACCGCCAAAGCTACTGGCCACTACTCAGTCCTCCTGCTCCTCGATCTCTCCGCAGCCTTCGACAAAGTCGACCACCCTCTCCTCCTTACCAAACTGCACTCCTTTGGCATCAGGTACGCTGCTCTCTCCTGGTTCTCCTCCTACCTATCCCAACGCTCCTTCAGCGTCACCTATAACGCTGCCACCTGCCCCTCTCTCCCCCTCTCTGTTGTAGTCCCCCAAGGCTCTGTCCTCGGACCCCTCCTCTTCTCCATCTACACCTCCTCCCTTGGCAAACTGATACACTCCCACGGCTTCAACTATCACCTCTATGCCGACGACACACAAATTTACCTCTCCACCGCTCACCTCACCCCCTCTCTCTCCGCCCGCATCGCCCACCTCCTGAACGACATATCAGACTGGATGTCTCTCCATTTCCTCAAGTTAAACCTGTCCAAAACCGAGCTCCTGGTTTTGCCCCCAGCCCGCACCCACCCCCATCCTCCCCATCACGACTAGCAACGCCACCATCAATCCCACCCCACACACCAAAGTCCTGGGTGTCACCCTGGACTCAAACCTTTCCTTCCAACCTCATGTCCAATCACTATCAAAATCATGCAGGCTCCACCTCCACAACATCTCCAAGATACGTACATTCCTCAGCCCAGACACTACTAAACAACTCGTACACTCCCTCATCATCTCACGCCTGGACTACTGCAACTCCCTTTTCACTGGCCTACCCAAACAAACGCTATCCCCACTCCAGTCTATCCTGAACTCAGCGGCTAGACTCATCCACCTCACCAACCGCTCCACATCTGCCACCCCCCTCTGCCAATCCCTTCACTGGCTCCCGATTGCCCAGCACATCAAATTCAAATTACTAACTCTGACCGCCATTCACAACGCCGCCCCAAACTACCTAACTGACCTGATACCCAAATACCACCCTACCCGTGCCCTTTGCTCCTCACAGGACCTCCTACTCTCTAGCTCCCTGGTCTCCTCCTCCCACGCCCGACTCCAGGACTTCCCCCATCCTCTGGAACTCCCTACCCCAATCCATCAGACTGTCACCTACCCTCCTCACCTACAGGCGCACCCTGAAAACCCATTTCTTCAGGGAAGCCTACCCCACCCTCACCTAACAACCGATCTCTTCCACTCCTCCCACCACTCCATCCCCCACAGCCACTTCCTCCTGTACCACTATCCCCTCCCTCCTAGATTGTAAGCTCGAAAGAGCAGGGCCCTCGAACCCCTCGTGTCTTGTATTGTTACTGTATTGTCTCATGTTCTGTCCCCCTCGCTATTGTAGAGCGCTGAGCAAACCCTTTGGCGCTATATAAATACTGTATAATAATAACAATAATAATATGTGGAAATCCCTTCTCTAATTAATGCTATCAGATGGGAGTATTGGCAAATTAAAAAAAGCTTCTAGATGTCTTTCTTGATGGACACAACATACAGTATAATAATGTATACTTTTAGAAAACAAACTTTTGATTGCAGTCTGTTGGTTACCTTTACAACCATAACTGCTTTTCCTATAAAAGTCAAAGATCGCAAATAGAAAATATGTGTTCACCCACAGGAAGTTTGGGTCAGTGCCTCATGTGCTAAATGTTACACAGTTGTCCTGATCGATGCCAAAATCACCTCTCTCTGCTTTTTTCCCAAACATAGGAGCTAAATGAATATGATCAAGGTGAAATGCAGAGTTTGGAACTTCTAGACCTACTGTTTGACTGCCAGGATGGCATACTTCGACATGAATATTCAGTTGCTGATTCCATCTGGGCTGCCTCAGTGACAAATGTGAGTATTTCAGTAACTGGTTTATTGTTATTTTGAATTTATTTTTGGATTCATTTATCAAATTTCTTTGGTATAGATCGCTACCCAGGAGAATGAAGCATTTGTGTCTCCATTACTGTTGCCAGCTGACTCTCCCTTGGATTCAAACCTTTGGTCACCAGCAGCCAGTGACAGCGGAATATCTGAAGATGCACATTCAGATCCCCAGAACAGTCCATTCCAACACCAGTTTGCAGACTCATGTTATATGACATCCAATTTGAGAGATTTCCAAGAACCAGATCTTTGTATGAATCAAGGGCAGCATGTAGGTATGTAACCTCAAAGACAAATTTACATTTTTGGGTTTCTTTTTGTTGCCATATACTTTAATAGGTAATTTAAAAAGGTTTAACATGTAACACACCTGTAGGTAAACTTTTGTAATTATACAGGTAATTGATTTCCTGTAATGAAACCCTTACTTTTTCAGTGAAAAGAAAATTTTTAAATGTATGGTTTCATTCAGTGGTGACAGCACACTGAATGCAGCAGGAAACAGTTAATACAAATTGAAACAACACTTGAAACTGTCACAATACTAATATTGGAGCATCCTAAATGTGATTTCTTTAACATCCATTGAAGGACATAGGGATATCATAGACTTGTGGGTTATTTTCAGCTGCCTTTAGGAGGTAGACATCTGTAAACCATAAAACTGTTGAAGGCAAGCCCACTATAACCCTGCAGTGTTAATTTTGAAGTCAAATTTCAATTTAGTTTTAGTCATACTAATATTTATAAATAGACAGGTGCTACACAAATATAGTGTACATAATTATGTAAAGACCTGGTTTACAATGTGCCCCTAAATCCGAACGTCTTATTATATTGCACCTATTTATAGGTGCTAGATTTTCCTATTATATATGTATGCAGAAAAAAAGTCTATAAGTGACTGTAATTATTGAAGAAGTTACTGTCCTTTCTATTCAAACGTGCTGTGACCCATAAAAATAAAAGATATCTTCAGCATGTTCCGACAGGTTATAAGTGAATTGCTCACTCACCAGATTGTTTGACCCTGGTTAAGGCGGTCAAATGCACATTTTTGTCATGTATGGAACCATCATCTCTGATTTTCCTAGGGTGTTATCCCCTCCAGCAGCTCTCCATTGACAAGGCCAAAACTAAGGCAAAAGGGTTAACAGCGAACTCTTTAATTCATCTGTAAACTCAATGCAGGCTGATCCTTCCTTGAGGAGAAGTGGTGCCAGGCCGATCAGATAAACCAAACAAATTTAAGCCTCTCTAAGTGTAGCATTTATTAAATTAGCATTGTAAACAAAAACAAATAGATGTACACTCACATGAAGCGGTGCCTATAGTACCGGCACCAGTATCTACTGCCTGTGAATGTCAAATATGTCCAAAGTGTGCTCCAAGCTTGCTCTTGCTATAGCTGAATGTCACATCCCCGGACCCGGAAGTGACGTAATGACACTTCGACATTTCGCCCAGTGGCGTCTTCAGGAAGACTTCTTTTAACCAATTTAAGAATTAAGAATTTAAGAATTAAGCAATCACATTCAAAATCATGTTAAATAGGAGTCAGTACACACCTGCCATCATTTAAACTGCCTCTGATTAACCCCAAATAGAGTTCAACTGTTCTAGTAGATCTTTCCTGACATTTTCTTAGTGGCATCCTACAGCAAAAGTCATGGTCCGCAAAGAGCTTCCAAAGTATCAGAGGGATCTCATTGTTAAAAGGTATCAGTCAGGAGAATGATACAAAAGAATTTTCAAGGCATTAGATATACCATGGAACACAGTGAAGACAGTCATCATCAAGTGGAGAAAATATGGAGCAACAGTGACATTACCAAGAACTGGACGTCTCTCCAAAATTGATGAAAAGAAAAAGAAAACTGGTCTGGGAGGCTGCCAAGAGGCATATAGCAACAAAACAGGAGCTGCAGGAATATCTGGAAAGTACTGGCTGTGTGGTACATGTGACAACAATCTCCCATATTCTTTATATGTCTGGGCTATGGGGTAGAGTGGTAAAATGGAAGCCTTTTCTTACGAAGAAAAACATCTAAGCCTGGCTAAATTTTGCAAAAAACACATCTGAAGTCTCCCAAAAGCATGTGGGAAAATGCTTTATGGTCTGATAAAACCAAGGTTGAACTTTTTGGCCATAATTCCAAAAGATACGTTTAGTGCAAAAACAACAATGCACACCAAAAGAACACCATACCCACAGTGAAGCATGGTAATGGCAGCATCATGCTTTGGGGCTGTTTTTCATCAGCTGGAACTGGGGCCTTAGTCAAGGTAGAGGGACTTATGAACAGTTCCAAATACCAGTCAATGTTGGCACAAAACCTTCAGGCTTCTGCTAGAAAGCTGAACATGAAGAGGAACTTCATCTTTCAGCATGACAATGACCCAAAGCATACATCCAAATCAACAAATGAATGGCTTCACCAGAAGAAGATTAAAGTTTTGGAATGGCCCAGCCAGAGCCTAGACCTGAATCTGATAGAAAGTCTGTGGGGTGATCTGAAGACGGATGTGCACAGGAGATACCCTCGTTTTTGCAAGGAAGAGTGGGCAAATATTGCCAAGATAAGATGTGTCATGCTGATAGGCTCATACCCAAAAAGAGTGCTGTAATAAAATCAAAAGGTGCTTCAACAAAGTATTAGTTTAAGGGTGTGCACACTTATGCAACCATATTATTTTAGCTTTTTATTTTTACTTACCTCCATCTAAAAGATTTCAGCTTGTTGTTCAACTGAGTTGTACAGTTTATAGGTTACATTAAAGGTGGAAAAAGTTCTGAAATTATATATCTTTGCCTATCCTGCTTCTAACTAGTAAACTGCCTTTTATTTCCTCCATCAGCTCATCCTCCACAGCTATGACAGAGGGCCCTCTGTTTCCTTTTGTACCAAATTGTATTGTAACTGTAATGTCTACCTTCATTTTGTAAAGCTCTGTGCAAACTGTTGACGCTATATAAATCCTGTATTATAATAATAATAATAATAATAACTTTTTACATCACAGAAACATGACATTTTAACAGAGGTGTGTAGACTGTTTATATCCACTGTGTGTGGCAAATGAAGTTCAATGTTGATAAATGTAGGGTTATGCATGTTGGAGCTAAGAATATGCATGCATCATACATACTGGGGGGGGGGGGGTACAATTGGGGAATCAATGGTGGAGAAGGATCTGGGAGTTCTGGTAGATCATAAGCTTAAAAATGGCATGCAAGCTGCGGTTTCTAAAGCGAGCAAAATCCTCTCTTGTATTAAAAGCTGTATAAACTCCAGAGAGAGATATATCATTTTACCCCTGTACAAATCATTAGTAATACCTCATCTGGAATATGTAGTTCAGTTTTGGACACCAATTCACAAAAGAACATTGAGGAACTGGAGAAGGTACAGAGAAGGACAACCAAAATGATAAGAGGAGCTCAGCAATGAGGAAAGATTAGAGGAACTGAATTTATTCTCTCGATCCAAGGAATATCCAATTGCTTCTCGGGGGTTCAGGAAGGAATATTGCATCATGCTTTGCTGGGTTTTTTTTCTTCCTCTGGATCAACTGTGGGCATAGGGTTATAACTTTTTTCTTTATGGTTGAACTGGATGTACTTTTGTTTTTTTTCAGCCAGACTAACTATGTGACTATGTAACGTTTTAGCTAGTGTGGAAAGGTTAGAACCCCTATCAGAATATTATTTCTATTTGTGGTTCTGCTAGGGAGATTCTCCATCTTATTTTTCCATGTTGACCTCTGTGTTTGAGATAATTCAAGCACATCCCAGCAAAGCTAGAGAATGCATCCAGATATATCTGGTAGACGCTAAATAGATTTCCCATCAAAGATGATATCCTTAGCTTTGCATGAGGCTTTCATGATGTTTGCCTTGACCCTAAAAAAACCTTTTGTGAGGAACATGAGGGCTGCCATTGTTGATCTTCTTCTGAATGTGTCAGTTGCCTGGTGATCACAATTATTACAGGCTTTTGTTTTTCTGATACATTGACCTGTAACAAGTATCATTATCAAGATCAGGAAAGTAAAAATGAAGTCCTTCGCTTAAGTTCCTATTTGCAATAGGAACAGTACAAAATCCAGACAACCTGTTTTATTTACTGTATTTAGCAGTGATGTTTCGAGGATTGTGAAAGGTCTAGAGCAGGGGTGGGCAAACTTTTTGACTTGAGGGCCGCAATGGGTTCATATATTGGACCCGGGGGCCGGACCAAGAGTAGATGAATGATGTGTATGTGTCATCCATAGTAAGTATAGTAATATTCCCCCATAGTAAGCATAGTAATTAATCCCCCATATAGTAATTCATTCCCCATAGTAATTCATCCCCCATAGTAATATATCCCCCATATAGTAATTCATCCCCCATATAGTAATTCATCCCCCCTACAGTAATTCATTCCCCATATTAATTCATCCCCCATATTAAGTCCCCAAGTCCCCCCTGTGTCAATTCACTTACCTTTGCTCTGCGTGTTCCTCTCGCCGTGTTCCCGCGCCGTTCCGGTGTAGCATGAAAATCTGTCTCCTATGAGGATCTGTCCCCCTCGACGTATCTGCGCATGTGCCAGTTTCAGGCATTAGCAGCCGATCGGCGATCTCCGGCACATGCGCAGATACGACGAGGGGGACAGATCCTCATAGGAGACAGATTTTCATGCTACACCGGTCTTCAGGGCGGACTGTGAGAGGAGCCTAGCTCCGCGGGCCGGATTAAAAGGTCCGCCGGGCCGTATACGGCCCGCGGGCCGTAGTTTGCCCATTGCTGGTCTAGAGTATCTTTGGACACCATGTGTAGTAAAATGATGCAGCACATGACTTCACTGTGGCAAATGGTGGGTGTGGTCCAGGGGCGGACTGACCATTTGAGCACTCGGGCACTGCCCCAGGGCCTGGGGTCAATAGGGGGCCCCATGAAATGCCCTTAGTACCTTTCATAGGCTTTTTTGGGTTTGGTTTGAGTGTGGGTGAGGACACAGGGGCCCCATGATCCCCTATTGCCCGGGGGCCCCATGAGTTGTCAGTCCACCCCTGGTGTGGTCATGATGTGGGAAGGGCTTAAAGGCTTGGTGCGCCTTTTGCAAAAAAATTGTTAATGCACCCTCATTTGCCTGAAAAAAATATATTTATTATTATTTCTTTTTGTTTATGAGTTTGCAAAGCATCGCAAACATGTGCAAACATGTCTGAGTCCATGAATTGCAGATGGAGTGCAACGGCTCCTGCAGATTCTTTCTGCACCTACATGTCCATACTGAGGTATGAACCTTCAGTTACAGTGCTGGAAGAATAGGTGAGCCTAGGAGAGACAGTTGGGAGCCAAAGCAGCAAGAGACTGTCAGTTATATGTACAGAGTTCCAGATGAAGATTCTCTGTAGAAGACAGACAAAGGGCCTAAAGGCTAAAGCTAGAGCAGGAGTACTGCATGTGTAAGTCAGGAGGCTGAATGTGGTTTTCTTTGGATGGAAAATCTGAAAATCCCTGCAAGGAAAACCTGTTGATTTTGTTTTGTTGGACTTTTTTGTTCGTTTAATAAAATTTGGCAAGAAAAGCCCTTAAAAAGAAGAAAAGCAAGTGGTACTATCCTTTAAAGCTCTACTGTTCTCACAACATATAAACCTATAAGCATAATACTTTTTTAAAAAAAAAATTAAACTACTCCTCTACCTAAGCTTTTCTGTATACAGAATATACAGTAGACACAGAGCTAACACTTTGTCTGAGCCAGTTTGAGCACTTTGGTCCGGAGTACTACAGGTGAAACTCGAAAAATTAGAATATCGTGCAAAAGTTCATTTATTTTAGTAATGCAACTTAAAAGGTGAAACTAATATATGAGAGACTCATTATATGCAAAGTAAGATAGTTCAAGTTGTCATAATTGTGATGATTATGGCTTACAGCTCATGAAAATTAGAATATTACATGCAATCAATAAAACAAGGATTGTACATAGAAGAATATCGAACCTCTGAAAAGTATAAGCATGCATATGTACTCAGTACTTGGTTTGGGCCCCTTTTGCAGCAATTACTGCCTCAATGCAGCGTGGCATGGAAGCTATCAGCCTGTAGCACTGCTGAGGTGTTATGGAAGACCAGGATGCTTAAATAGCGGCCTTCAGCTCTTCTGCATTGTTCGGTCTCATGTCTCATCTTTCTCTTGGCAATGCCCCATAGATTCTCTATGGTGCCCCATAGATTCTCTATGGGGTTCGGGTCAGGCGAGTTTGCTGGCTAATCAAGCACAGTAATCCCATGGTCATTGAACCAGGTTTTGGTGCTTTTGGCAATGTGGGCAGGTGCCAAGTCCTGCTGGAAAATGAAGTCAGCATCCCCATAAAGCTAGTCTGCGGAAGGTAGTATTAAGTGCTCCAAAATCTCCTGTTAGACGGCTGCATTGACCCTGGACTTAATGAAGCACAGTGGACCAACACCAGCAGATGACATGGCTCCTCAAATCAACACAGACTGTGGAAACTTCACATTGGACTTCAAGCATCTTGCAGTGTGTGCCTCTCCATTCTTCCTCCATACTCTGGATCCTTGGTTTCCAAATGAGATGCACAAGTTGTTCTCATCAGAAAAGAGGACTTTGGACCACTGAGCAACAGACCAGGTCTGTTTTTCTTTAGCCCAGGTAAGACGCTTCTGATGTTGTTTGTTGTTCAGGAGTGGCTTGACAAGAGGAATACGACATTTGAAGCCCATGTCCAGGATCCGTCTGTGTGTGGTGGCTCTTGATGCACTGATTCCAGCCTCAGTCCACTCCTTGTGAAAGTCCCCAACACTTTTGAATGGCCTTTTCATGACAATCCTCTCCAGGCTGCGGTCATCCCTGCTGCTTGTGCACCTTTTTCTTCCACACTTTTCCCTTCCACATACTGTAACTTTCTATTAATGTGCCTTGATACAACACTTTGGGAACATCCAACTTCTTCTGCAATTACCTTTTTAGGCTTTCCCTCCTTATGGAGGGTGTCAATGATGGTTTTCTGCACAACTGTCAGGTTAGCAGTCTTTCCCATGATTGTGATTCCTACTGAACCAGACTGAGAGACCATTTAAAGGCTCAGGAACCCTTTGTAGGTGTTATGGCTTAATTAGCTGATTAGAGTGGGACACTTTGAGCCTAGAATATTGCACCTTTTCACAATATTCTAATTTTCTGAGATTGTGGATTTGAGGCCTTCATGAGCTATAAGCCATAATCATAACAATTATGACAAATCACGGCTTGAACTATCTTGCTTTCCATGTAATGAGTCTATCTCATATATTAGTTTCACCTTTTATGTTGCATTACTGAAATAAATGAACTTTTGCACGATATTTAATTTTTCGAGTTTCACTTGTATGTATGTAAATACAATATACTGTAGTATATATACTGCAGTGTGTAGTTTTCAGGTGTTTGCAATATACAACATAGTAAATATAGTGAAGGGGCCACAAATATATAATGTACAGAGTGCAGTGGTCAGGAGTATGTCACATATTGGGTAGTGATGTAATCAATTGACAAGAAAACCAGAGTTAGACTTACCGGTAACTCCTTTTCTATGAGTCTTCCAGGACAGCCATCTGAGACCTTGGGCTCCTCCCTCCGGATCAGGAAACACACCATCCCCCCATGCCTTTAAAAGGCGGGCCTCCGGGCCTCACATCCAATTATTAAAAGAGAACTAGCGGAAGCCACTGAAAGACACAAATATACAGTTGCAAGAAAAAGTATGTGAACCCCTTGGGATTACGTGGAGTTTTGCATGAATTGGGCATAAAATGTGCTCTGAACGTCATCTAAGTCACAACAATGGAAGAAGACAGTCTGCTGAACATAATACTACACAAACATTAGATGTTGCCATGGTTTAATTGCACATAACATGTAAACATTCACAGTGCCGGGAGGAAAAAGAATGTGAACCTTTGGACTTAATAACTGATTGACCCTCCTTTGGCAGCAATAACCTCAACCAAACGTTTCCTGTAGTTGCAGATCAGACCTGCACAACGATCTGGAGTAATTTTGGACCACTCCTCTTCACAAAACTGTTTCAGTGTAGCAATATTCTTGGGATGTCTGGTGTGAATCGCTCTCTTAAGGTCATGCCACAGCATTTCAATCGGGTTGAGGTCAGGACTCTGACTGGGCCACTCCAGAAGGCGTATTCTGTGCTGTTGCAGCCATTGTTTTGTTGAATTACTTGTATGCTTTGGGTCATTGTCCTGTTGCATCACCCATCCTCTGCGGAGCTTCAGTTGGCGGACAGATGGTCGTACGTTTTCCTGCAAAATGTCTTGATAAACTCTGGAATTCATTTTCCCATCAATGACAACAATCCGTCCAGGCCCTGAGGCAGCAAAGCAGCCCCAAACCATGATGCTCCCTCCGCCATGTTTTACAGTGGGGATGAGGTTTTGATGTTGGTGTGCTGTGCCTTTTTTTCTCCACACATAGTGTTGTGTGTTCTTCCCAAACAACTCAATCTTGGTTTCATCTGTCCACAGTATATTTTGCCAGTAGTGCTGTGGAACATCCAAGTGCTCTTTTGCAAACTTCAAACGTGCTGCAATATTCTTTTTGGACAGCAATGGCTTCCTCCGTGGTGTCCTCCCATGTACTCCATTCTTGTTTAATGTTTTCCTTATTGTAGATGTGTCAACAAAAATGTTAGCATGTGCCAGAGATTTCTGTAGGTCTTTAGCTGACACTCTGGGATTCTTCTTTACCTCATGCAGCATTCTGCACTGTGCTCTTGCAGTCATTTTTACAGGACGACCACGCCTAGGGAGAGTAGCAACAGTGCTAAACTTTCTCCATTTGTAGACAGTCTGTCTTACCGTGGACACATGAACATCAAAGCTTTTGAAGATACTTTTGTAACCCTTTCCAGCTTCATGCAAGTCAACAATTCTTGATCGTAGGTCTTCTGAGAGCTCTTTTCTGCGAGGCATGGTTCACATCAGACAGTGCTTCTTGAAACCAGTAAACCCAAAACAGGTGTGTATTTTTTAAGGGCAGGACAGCTGTCAGCAACACATTCAATATCATCACACTGATTGGAGTCAAGGTTGGCTCACTCCTGGCTCCAATTAGCTCTGGGAGAAGTCATTAAGCTAGGGCTTCACATACTTTTTCCTCCCTGCACTGTGAATGTTTACATGTTATGTGCAATTAAACCATGGCAACATCTAATGTTTGTGTAGTATTATGTTCAGCAGACTGTTTTCTTCTATTGTTGTGACTTAGATGACGTTCAGAGCACATTTTATGCCCAATTCATGCAAAACTCCACGTAATCCCAAGGGGTTCACATACTTTTTCTTGCAACTGTAGGTACATACATTTTCATGCAGTCAACCTTAACTCTCTCGGTTGTACATTAGAAGGGTGGGAACTACCGGCTGTCCTGGAAGACTCGTAGAAAAGGAGTTACCGGTAAGTCTAACTCTGGTTTTCTCCCTACGTCTTCCAGGACAGCCATCTGAGACGATAAATGAGAACTTACCCCATTAGGGTGGGTCCACCGCCTGGAGGACCTTGCGTCCGAACGCCTGTTCCTTATCTGACAGGACATCCAAGCGATAATGCTTCACGAAGGTAGAAAACTTTGACCAAGTGGCTGCCTTACAGATTTCCTCCGGCGAAGCCCCGGCTCTCTCCGCCCAGGACGCTGCCAAGGATCTAGTTGAGTGGGCCTTAACAAAAGGAGGTGGAATCCCCAAGACCTTGTAAGATTCCCCAATTGCCAGCCTAATCCACCTGCCTATCGTGGCTTTAGATGCTGCCAACCCCCTTCTCTGCCCTGAAAACAAAACAAAAAGGGAATCCGACTTCCTAAATTCCCTGGACCTGTCCAAATAAATTACAAGACTCCTCTTTACATCCAGCAAACCTAGCTTTTCTTCCTCTTTACCTTCAGAGGAAGAACAAAAGGTCGGCAGAACAATATCCTGCGACCTGTGAAAAGAGGAGGCTACTTTAGGAAGGAATCCCGGATCAGTCCTAAGCACAACCCTGTCCCTAAGAATGGTCAAGTAAGGCTCCCTAATAGAGAGCGCCTGTAGCTCACTCACCCTACGGGCCGATGTGATTGCTACCAGAAAAACTATTTTTAAGGTTAAAAACTTGAAAGCTGACTCCTCTAAAGGCTCAAAAGGTTCTCGGACCAAAGCCCTAAGCACCAGAGACAGATCCCAACTCGGACAACCTCCCACCTTAGCAGGCCTAGTCCTGGAGAGAGATCTGAAAAAATCAACTACGAAGGGATTTTGTTGCAAAGAGCACTGCAAAAAAATACTCAAAGCAGAAGCCTGTACCTTCAAGGTGCTGATCGAGAGTCCCCTATCTGCCCCCTCCTGAAAAAAATCCAAAACCATCGGAATGTCCAGGGGCCCTGGTCGGTCCGAACACCACGAGGTAAATCTTTTCCAGACCTTAGAATAAATGGCTCTGGTTACCGGCTTGCGACAGCTCACCAAAGTCTTTACTACCTGATCAGAGAACCCCCTGGCTCTGAGGATCTGTTCCTCAAGAACCAGGCCATCAACCGTAACGTCTTGACTCGCGGATGCAAAAGCGGACCCTGCGCAATCAGATCTTCCCTTTCCGGCAAGGGATACGGGCAAGCTGAAGCCAGCCTGTTCAGTAGGGAAAACCATGGCCTTCTCGGCCAAAAAGGAGCGATCAAGAGTAGATCTGACCTTTCCCCTAAAAATTTTTGCAGGAGCGCCGGAATCAGCCTGATTGGAGGGAACGCATAGGCCAGCTTGAAATCCCAAGCGGTCGACAGAGCGTCTATCCCCAAGCTCTGCTCTCGCGAGTTTAGGGAAAAGAACTGGTCGACCCTCCTGTTCTCCCGTGATGCAAAAAGATCCACCTCCGGTCTCCCCCACCTGGACACCAACTCCTGAAATACGTCTTGGTTGAGTGACCAATCGTCGTAGCAGAGTGGCCGTCGGCTCAGGAAATCCGCAAGCGAATTCTGAGAACCCTTCAAGTGTACCGCCGAAATTGATCGCAGGTTCTGTTCTGCCCAGGTCAGAATATCGCCTGCGATCCTCTGCAGTGAAGGACTCCTTGTCCCCCCCTGTTTGTTCACATAGGCCACTGTTGCCATGCTGTCTGAACGAACCTGCACATGAAGGCCTCTCAAGCTTGCCTGAAAAACCTCCAAGGCTCTCCAAACTGCCAACAGCTCCCGTTGGTTTGAGGGCTTTAAGGAGTCCTCCCTGGACCACCTCCCCTGGGCCGTTCTCCCTTGCAGATGAGCTCCCCAACCAAAACTGCTGGCGTCTGTGGTCACAATAAGTGGATCCAATGGCCGCCAATCCAGACCCCTGGACAAGTTTCTCTCCTTTCGCCACCACCACAGAGATCTCCTGACTCTGGATGGAAGCCGGACCAGCCGCTCCAGCTCCGAGACATTTCCGTTCCATTCCCTTAACAAGAAGGCCTGGAGCGGTCTCTGGTGAAATCTCGCCCATGGAACCGCCGGAAAGCAGGATGTCATAAGACCCACTGCCCCTGCGACTTCCCTCACCGAAACAGGCAGGTTGCACTGCAACCCTAACAACACCCGATTCATCTTCTCAATCTTTTCTCGTGGCAGAAAAATCTTTTCCTCTACAGAAGAGATCTCGTACCCTAGGTAAACCACCCTCTGTGCAGGTACAAAAGACGACTTTTCCCTGTTGATAAGCCAGCCCAGACCCTGCAGGAGATTCTGGGCAACTCCCAGGTGCTCGAGCAGCTGTTGCCGAGACCCGGCCACCAAAAGCAAGTCGTCCAGGTAAGGAACCACCAAGATTGATCTTAGCCTCAGGGGAACCAGAGCTTCTGCTAAAACCTTTGTAAAGATCCTGGGGGCCGATGCTAGACCGAAGGGCAAGGCCCGAAACTGCCAATGGAAAGTCTGCGACCCTATCCTTATGGCCAACCTCAGGAACTTCTGACTTGTCTGATGGATGGGAATGTGAAAGTAGGCATCTCTCAAGTCCACTGTGGCCATGAAGCACCCCCGGAACAGGATATTCTTTACCGAATAAATCGATTCCATTCTGAAGCGCTTGTATTTTAGGGCCTGATTTAGGGAGAGTAGATTCAGTATTAACCTGAATTTTCCTGAAGGCTTTCCCACCACAAAGACGTGTGAAAAACACCCTGAACCCCGCTCGTTCTGAGGCACCTGAACCAGAACTCTCTGGTCCACCAATTCCCCTATAAGACCGCATAACGCCTGAGACTTCCTGCGGTCCCTGGGAAGATCGGTAACCAAGAACCTGCTTGGAGGGCGGTCCTCGAACTCTATCCTGTAACCTCCCTAAATCAGGCTCCAAATGAAGGGGCTCGGGGATATAGAAGCCCACTGAGGGAGGAAGGACCCCAACCTTCCCCCTACCGGGCCGTCCAAGTCATTGGGGCTTGGAGGATCCCTGAGGAGGATTGAATAATATCCCTCCCCGGCCTCTGTTTTTATGCCCTGTCCAATGCTTTTTTGGCTGAACCTCCCTATTCGGAAGCACTTGGGTTCTAGGCCGAAAGGTTTTCCTAGGAAAGACCTTTTTTCTACTCTCTGGGAAGGCCTTTTTCCTATCTGCCGTACGCTCAAGAGCCTCCTCCAGGCCTGGGCCAAAAAGGTTATCCCCCAAAAATGGCAATGCGCATAAACGCAGCTTGGACGCTGAATCCCTGTCCAGGTTTTTAACCACAAAGCTCGCCTAGCGGAGTTAACCAGGGCTGAGGACCTGGCCGCGAGCTTGACTGAAAACCCTGCTGCTTTCAGAAGCAACGATAGTGACTTTAGGATCTGCTGCCTCGAGGTTCCTGCCGCTAGGTGATTTTGTAGTTGGGCTAACCAGCACTCCAAATTTCTGGCTACGCAAGTCGCCGACAGAGCTGGCTTCAAACTGACCGAAGAGGATTCCCAGGCTCTTCGCAACAAAACTTCCCCCCTTTTGTCCATAGGGTCTTTCAAGGCCCCCATGTCCTCAAAGGCCAGATCCGTCCTTTTTGAAATCCTGGACAAAGGGGCGTCCAACTTTGGAACCTTATTCCAGGGTTGCGAGGTATCCTCATCAAAGGGGAATCTCCTCTTTAGGGCACCGGAAAAGAAGGGCCTCCTCTCCGGGCTTTCCCACTCCTGTCTGATAGTCTCAACCAAGGAACTATGGACCGGAAAAACTCTGGCTTTCTTTGCATGAAGCCCCTGATACATGAGATTATGCTTCGACAAGGTCACTTCTTCCTCCTCTATCTCCAGAGTCTCATAAATAGCTTTCAAAAGCTCATCCACCTCCTCTAGGGCCAATCTATACTTAGAGCCTGAAGCGGTGGAGGCTTCCTCATCCTCGGACCCTGAACCTAACTGGGAGGACGCCCGAGATCGAGGAACATCTTCCTCTGTCTCCTCTTCCGGAACTACCTGCCGGGAGGGTACTATCCCCAATGCAGACTGCGAACCAATCTCCAAGGGCGACTGAACCCTATCAAGAAGGGACCGAAACGCCTGAAAAGTTGCTGACATATCCTCCTTAATAGAGGACAAAACTTTATGGCATGTTGTAACAGATTTGTCTCGAACAAGACTATCAATGCAGTTGCGGCATAAAGGCTTCTCATATCCTGCGCCTAACTTGGCCGCACATACTGCACATCTCCTCTTTGGGGCCTGTACCGGGGTCCTGTCCTGTGTTTTAGTCTAAAGAAGAAATGACAAAAAACAGAACTAGGCACTTGAGAGGAACAATATCCCAGGACCCCCACTGCACCCAGTGAAGGGGAAAAAATTGCAGCGTGCCCTAACACCCACAACCTTGGGGACTTAAGGGACCTCCTAAAAAAGAACCCCCCCCAGGAATATAGCATAAAGGGGAGCCTCCCCAAGCTTACCTGGGAGGAGCCGGTACCGGGACCGGGGTCAGCCTGAGAAGGACCTGCTTCCATTGTCCCCCTGGCGTGGAGACAGCGCCGCCGCTCCGCACGCCCACCGGCTTTTAATTCCCCTGGTGGTGCCTGCAGCTTGGAGATCGGAGCCGCATCTCCGGCGCCCGGCGCTGATGTCACTGGCGGACTTCCGGCCTGTGGAGCGCATCCGCCCTGCTACTTCCGGTTCCTGGAACGCAATGCCGCGCCCAACCGGAAGTCCCGCCTCTCCCCTGCACATTCAACTGAATGCCGGGTCAGAGGAGAGGCAACGATCGGGGCAAGCCCCAGTGACATGCGGCAGCGCCGGTTACCCACCTGGGCCTGAAGGACACCACCAGATGTCAGCCCCACCACGTGGAAGGCACTGGGGATGGAGGTAGAGACCGCACCACACCCTTCAAGGCCAGCCTTCCTGAGGGTGCGAGGATCACCCTGGCTCCTACGGCGTGCATCCTTCCGGCTCAGGAAACACAAAAAAACTGGATGTGAGGCCCGAAGGCCCGCCTTTTAAAGGCATGGGGGGATGGTGTGTTTCCTGATCCGGAGGGAGGAGCCCAAGGTCTCAGATGGCTGTCATGGAAGACGTAGGGAGAAATATTCATTTTGCTAGAGATTCTATATTTCCTACAAACACTGCCTATTTCACTTGCTTTCACCTTCTTTTTTTTTAACAAAATGAAGGAGCTTTTTTGAAGCAATATCCATAACAAAAAATAAAATGTATTTTCCATTCTCTACTTTCGCAAATGAAATAGATGATTTCAGCATTGTTTCTTCAGACATTGTATCCTATTATAATGCTACTGAATGTCTGACTGGCCATCAATATAACTAAAAAAAACCCAACTTATCATACATCTTTTGTTAGACTGCAAACTGGATACAATGATCTTGGCAATCAATAATGTATAGGTTGCAAAGGTTTTTTTTTTAGTGTAGCGCTATTTGTACACTCTTTGCGGCTACTGGGGTGCGATGGCGCCACCTGTATAGTATTTAGGAGCAGAGTCCTTATAATCTGTGTGATCAGGACAAGATCTCTAAAAAGCACTAGTGCCTCCACTTATGGATAACAAGTGAAATCCCAACTGAGAAATGTATCATCCACATAGACAGTAATCCACACAGCAGTGTATATGAAAGTCCTTGTATTGAAGAAATAACATTCAGTGAACCATCCAACATAAAGTATCTTCTAAACAGGAACATTAAAGCATTAACAGTCTTTTTTGCATGTCTCAGTGAGTGAGCGGAGGCTGCAACACTTACAGTCTGAGCTCTCTCTCTCAGGAAATCCACACTTCCCTCTTTTTCACAAGTACTCTCTCTCATAACTGCATCCTCAGTGTCCAGAGAGCATAGCAGTCATATTGGAAAAGGGCAAAACAAACACTGCATAATAGAAGTATACACTGGAAAATGGGCAAAGAAATTATCACATCACTACATTAGTAACAAACATGTTATACTTATCTTGCCTGTGCAATGATTTTGCAAAGAGTGGCCCTGAACATCCTCCTCTGGGGTCCCCCGCTGGGACTCCTCCTTTTCTCTGGGTGACCCAATAGCAAGCCACTTGCTATGGGGGTACTCGTGCATGCTTGATCCCAAGCCAGGCTGTTTGCATCTATAGAATTTAGCTAGGAGAGTGTTCTGAAAGGGGGTTGTGTGGGGTCTGATTTTAGCTTGGGAAGATCTTTGCTTGTGGGGGGTCTTGAATGCAAGAATTATCTGCTGTTTAATTACTTTGGATCACTGAACTCTGTATGCTGGGAGTAAAGCACCCAGGAGTGTGCAACATACAGCACAGTGTATAGTATTCAACAGTCAGATGAATGTAATGTATGACACAGCATACAGAGTGCAGTAGTCAGGATTGCCATGTACAATACATTCTCCTGATTGCCATAATTTGTATGTTGACATGTATGTTACATACACATAGTGTCTTATGTCACATACTTATAGCTGCTGAGCTCTATATACTTAACTGTGTGTTAAGTACTCCTGTGTGTCGCACTCTGTACTTTACATATTTTAGAACCCTGTACTTGGTACACTTGACTGTATGTTACATTCTTTTGGCCACTGAATCCTTTACACTGGGCTATATGTTGCATACTCCTCGCCACTCTATGCTGGAAGTACAGTCTGCAATGTGCAGTGCAGCATAAGGAGTGCAGTGGCTCGAATTATGCAATTTATAGCCTAGCATACAGAGTGAAGACGTCACGTAAATGCAACATATAGCACAGCATATCATATCTAGAAGTCAGGATTATGTAATGTACAGTTTAAATTATATACTCCTGAGCATCCTACTGTGTACATTGTGCAGTATGGTACATACATACCCTTTACCATCATGTGTTACATACTTATGGTTGCTGCATTTTATAAGCTAAATTGTACGTTACATACTCCTGACTGCTGTACTTTGCATGCTGGGCTGTACATATGCAGCACATATGTACTACCCCTGAATTCTGTACATTGTATACTCCTTCACTATTTACACATTCATACATATTCCTTACTCTTTACATACTCCTGATCAAAATGTTCATTGTCTTAACAGTTGTTGAAGTTCTTTATTAAGGTAGGCTCAGAAAAAGTGTTAGATTTATGCCTACAGTATGTTTTGTGTGCAGAAAGGCAAATGTATTGTAAGAGTTACATTTTTTGCTGAGATTTATATGTGAGAGGCTCTCTTTTGTGGCACAGTAATTAGTTCATATTTTGTGGGTACAAACGCTGTGGCATATTATTATTTATTACAGTTACTTATATAGTGCTGTCAAATTTCACAGTACTTTACATACTGTATATATTGTACATTCACATCAGTCCCTAACCCTCAAGGGATGTACAATCTAAGGTCCCTAACTCACATTCATACATAAACATACTAGGGCCAATTTAGACATGATCCAATTAACCTACCAGCATGTCTTTGAAGTGTGGAAGGAAACCGGAGTACCCAGAGGAAACCCACGCAGGCACAGGGAGAAAATCCAAACTCCAGGCAGGTGGTGCTTTGGTTGGGATTCAAACCAACAACCCTAGAACTGCCAGGCAGAAGTGCTACCCATTTAGCCACTGTGCTGCCTCTATGTATTCCATGTATGCAGTGAGTAGACATACGTTCTATATAACTATGCCAATAACAATTTAGTAAAACCAGCACTTATGAAAATAAATAATAACTACAATAAAGTACAAAATATAAATTCAATTAAAATGCAATAAATACAGTGCAGTACAAATTGTGACATTGATATAATGTCCTTAAAGCAAATCCAGTACAGTACAAATGATGACAAATAATTAATGCCCTCAAAACAAACAGTCTGTGTTCAACTTCATAAAAATTCTATTTTTGCTTCCACCTTTGTACTCCGTGCTTTCCAAACAGATAAAAGGCTTACCAGCCAACGCATCTTTAAAAAAAGGATAAGATTGGCAGGATATTCAAGTCTTCTCCTCTCCACCAGATCTTTCATACGTAATATAGACAGGTCAAAAAAACAAGCTCCAATCCATCTCCTATCCCACTGCAGTCCAGCAACACCCATTATGTCCCTCAGATCAGGCCCAACATCAAAACATAAATATCTCCATGGTGTACATGGTGTACAACATTATGTATTAACTAGAAAAGCTACAATTTCTGGGGAAATTGTGTGAAGTGTTCTTGCCTCCACCAGTAGTCTACAACTGGAGTGGGCAGAGTAACTGGGTGGAGTGGCTTGAGCTGGGCGGCGTGAGTTGCAAACAAATGGCCTTATTGTGAAAACTATCAGGACTATGGCTTAGCCGTGGACATTTTTAGTGGCAGCAGGGATAGCTGAACGTTTTGATATACGATTTGTGTAGGTGGGCTTGAAAATGAGGGAGTGATGGCAGTTTAGAAATCATGTCCTGATTTTTCAGCTCACACTCTAGCTTTTGTCAGCTCCCACTCTAGTTTTGAACGTTCCGCCATTCATTCCTATGGGACCAATTTCACCACAAAAACGCCAATATTTCGTGAACCATTCAGCAAAACATTCCACAAAGTAATAGCATACCAATCGGGAACAATCCACACGTTTCGGTATATTACTGTCTATGTAGTGTAAAAACTGTGGGAGGAGTTAGGGTGGTAAATTTGGCTATAATAATAAGAATATATATTTGAGATAACAGTAAGTGGTCTTGCCATGCAAGAACACCTAATTACAAATATAGAACCTCAAACTGTATTCTACTGACAAGACAATAAACACAAATGACATTTTAGCTATTATAATCCTGGTGCTATAAGTAGATAAAAGGCTCACCATATTTATTGATTCGCTATCTGTAAGCAAGTCTACAGAGCACACTCCACATATGGTTAGTAAGACATCCAGATTTTTCCTCTCTTTGTTAGGATTTGTCAGTTAAATGCAGGACCATAACAGCTTACATATCCTTTTCTTTACTCTTTATTCTCTTAAGTCCAGTTAAAACACAAACAATGCCATACATACAGTGCCATACATACAGTGTAATACATTTTTAAAAATAGAGCAAATGCATATAAAGTGCCATACCCACAATATATATATATATATATTTAACCCTCTTAAAAATATAGATCCTAGGCACTTTAGATGAAATCAAGGCTCACTAAATCCCCATAAGGTAATAGCAACCAGCAGGGCATCCAGGTACTCCATCTCCACCAGGTAACCAGGCATCACACTACTTCAGGTTTTACCATGTTCTCATGCCCTTTAATCATTCCTCCGCTCAGAGCAAAGATAATTCCATAGTGTAACCAGTTTAAAATAAAAAATAGCTTTTATATTCACAAAATTATATCAAACAATTTCCCCTTAAAATCAGCACTCCTGGGTGTGCTTGCATGTGACATCACTTCTGCTCAATGAGCTTTGTCATTTGACCTCCTAAGGATGTGACGTCACATCTGGGAGTTACATTTTTATACACAGTTTTGCCCACACTTGGGCTTTTGCTTCTGCCCATAATACAGCCACATGCTGCTGTAAACACAGATCATATATGCAGGACACGTATACCACCCGCATTGCCACTACTCACCACAAACATAACAAGTAGCTTTTACAAATAACTCTTATATAAAAGTTACAGTGAAAGTGGTCCTAAAGTCTAAAGGTGTTTTACCTTAACGTATTCTCTGTATTAAGGTAAAAAAAAACTTCCACAAAACACAAAAACATTCCCTTTTTCCTCCTTAACACACCTGAGTTCTTTATCAATCCAGTGCTATGCCCTGCTGCCCTGGTTTTACTAATTGCTGATAGCATCGGGAGCTCCTGCACCTCTCAATCAAATCCTGCAAAGAGGGCATGGAGGGCAGGGCTGAGCTGTGCTGTGTGTATCAGCCTAGCTTGGGAGTGAAAACCTACGTGAGCTTGCTATAGAGGCACACACAGAAGAGGAGTGGAGAGCTCTGGTGGGATATCCCAGAAGAGGTGGTAAGGGGCTGCTCTGTGCACTCCTTGCACAGAGCAAGTAAGTATAATATGTATATTATTTTAGACTTTACAACCACTTTAAAGAAAGTGCTAATGGAAATAAACAGGTCAAGTGGCGTCCCCCCTCTCCCCCATCTAGTAGTCAAAGACGAATGTTGCACACTAACATAACCAAAAGGACCAATCTCCTGTCTATAAAAAAAAACCCTAAATTCTAACATTTTGTATATAAAATTTTAGAATTAATATACAATACATACAAATGTTTTTTAAAATGATATAACATTGTATATATATTTTAAAAATGTTATATCTAAAATTTTAGAATTATCTAAAATTTTAGAATTAATATACAATACATAAAATAATTTAAAAAGCCCCCCTGACAACCCCATTTTGTGCTCTATGCTGTACATTACAGACATCTGACCACTGCACTCTGGGTTCCTCCAGACATACCGGTAGTTATTTCCTAGTTTGCATAGAGTGAATGTACAGTACATGCAGATTCATTAGACAAATAGCTATGCAGATTTTTAAAAAATAAATGGACCCATTATTGTTCTAAAGTTAGTTTTACACTCATGTCCTTGAAATTAAAAGAGCTAAACATCCCTCTTCATTTTTCCAGAACATAAATCTTCAATCAATTTATCCTGTTTTATTCTGAATCTATTTACAAACGACAAACCTTTTGATAATACAGAAATTTTATCAGTAGTTATTCCTGTCCCAGACAAATTTAACAGATTGTTCACATTTCTTTTGTCTCTTTTTTTTGGGTGTTTGGAGTAACTTAGTCTCTGTTTGTTTTTTAAAATTTCCTCTGTTGCACTGCTGTCCTGGGAAAGTACTAAGCTTACTGAGCCATTTGAGCTTTCTGTCAATCTAGAACAGGGGTCTCAAAACTGTGACCAGCCGCGGAGGATCTCTGGGGGAAGAGAAAGCCGGCCGGCCGCCTGATGAAACAGGGAGACGCCGGCTTACTGCTACGGGCTCTCTGTTCCCCACAACCCCCGGTTTACTGCTGCCTACTACCCCCAGATTGCTACTGTCTGTAGCCCCCAGTTTGCAGATGCCTGCGGCCCCCGGCCAGTTGACTGTGCGATCCTGGGTCAGGGAGACCCGGGAGTGTTAGGAGACCCACCCTGCATCCCTGGGACAAAGCCCAGAGAGAAAAAAAACGAGGCACAGCGTCAGAAGCCAGAGGAATCCCCCCCAGGACAGAGCTGCTGTGAAGGCCCTCAACCCAAGCTTGGAGCCACCGTCCTGGGAAGAGAAGGGTGAGTGAGAGCTGTTGGGGGTCTATTGTGTAGTGGACTTCTGAGTGACATTGAGGACCAAGGGGGTAAGGAGGAGAGGGGAGGATTCCCTGGGTATAGAAGAGGAGAGTCCCAGGTGTCCTAGGAGAGCAAAATATAAGGAAAATCAGCAAACCTGTCTGGATCACAAACCATAAAGGGGAGGTACAACCCCTTCTAGAGAATATAGAAGACAAAAGACTTATAGAGGATATGAAGAATAAAGGTCCTAAGGGAGCAGGGCTCAAAGGGTCTCAATCAGGCACGATAAAGAAATTTACATCATATGGAAATATTACGCCAGAAAGGGCCCAAGGCGCAAGTGCTAAAGGGGAAATGGACACTAACTCAGGAAATAGTCCTAGATTATCACTGGGTATGAACAGCAGTTGTAGCCAACAAATAGCGGATGGCTTGGGAAAAAAAGAACTTGATGGAGAACTACAAGTACCGAATAAGAAGGAGATGATAGAAATGTTTCAAAGTTTGGAGAAAACGATAAAACATGAAATGACAGTTATTCGAAACGACTTAGGGCATTTGCTATCGAGAATGGAAGAAACAGAGGAGAAAGTTAAAACCCAGGCCCAAACCATAGATAATCTAAGGAAAAAAACAACCCATTTGGAGAAAACCCAGAAAAAATTGCTCTATAGGATGGAAATTCAAGAAAATAAAGAAAGAAGGTGTAACCTTAAGGTGCGAGGAATTCCAGAGTCTGCAAAAGGGGAAACATTATATGAACTAGTTAATAAAATCTTAAACTCCATAAGAGACAGACCTGAAACAGACGTGATTGAACTGGATGGAGTGTTCAGAATAGGAAAGTTCAAACAAGCTACTGAGAGGGAAAGATCGAGAGATATAGTTGTCCAGTTCCAGAAATTTGGGGTCAAAAATGAGATATGGAAGAAGATCAAGGGAAGATCATTAATTAAGTATGGTGATTTGACTATTCAAATTTTTGCGGACTTAACATCAGAGACTCTATGGAGAAGGAGATCCCTGAGACCCCTATTAGAGCAATTGAGAAAACAGAATGTGCAATATAGATGGGGTACCTCAGCATCTCTAATTGGCTGGAAAAATGGGGTCACAGCATATCTGAGATTCCCGAAGGAACTGAGAGATTTTTGTGATAGACTGGACTTGCAAAGAATGGAGATAGCTGGGTGGGAAGAAGAAGAAAAAGGAGATACGGATGATACAAGAAAGGAGGACTGGCAGCGGGTCGGGGGCAGGGAGGCCCTGGGGTTGGGGAGAAAGGGGAGGGAGAATTAAGTAAAAAACATGCTTTTTTTTCTTCTCTCTCTTTTTCCCTCACCCCCCTTGTATCCCCCCTGTTGAAGTGGAAGTCCCTTTGGAAGCTCCGGTTAAGGGGGGGAAGTAAAGGTTATTGCTGAGCCCAGTTGATAGAGAAAGGGGAGCTGGGGAGGTCGGAGGAGAGGTGAGCCGTCCATGGGTGGAGCTTACGCCCAATATTTTAAATCAGCCGTGGAAACAGTTCCACAAATGATTTGTAGGCAGTTTATAAGCCTAAAAATGGGTAGGGGAAAAATAAGAGAGGGGGGGTGGGGGTGGGCGGGAGGGGGGGGGGAGGGGTTATGGGGTTAATATTCTGCAAGATATTTGGGCCTAATAGGAGGAGACGAATCAGAAGAGAGATAGACAGAATCAAGAAAGATGGAAGAAATACAGTTTATAACATATAATGTGAATGGGTTGAATTGTCCTGGGAAAAGATTTAAGTTGTTTAAAGAGTTACATCACAGGGCAACGTCAGTGGTATTTTTACAGGAGACACATTTTGAGATAGAATCAAACGTGAAACTAAAATCCAAATATTATCCAACATGGTATTACGCTGACTCTCCAATTAAAAGAGCAAAGGGGGTGGCAATAGGATTGGCAAAGAATATGAGATTTGAGCTGGAAGATAGAAAGACTGACCCAGAGGGGAGATTCCTGTTCTTGAAAGTGTACACTAGCCAATATATATTGCCCCAACAAGAAACCGGAGATCTTTTTGAAGGGTTTGCTGAAAAAAATGATAGATTTTAAAAAAGGGCATTTGATAATAGCAGGAGATTTAAATCTCTGTATGGACCCACAAAAGGATGCAACCTCCCTTGTGCAGAGAGAGGGGGGTAGGTCTCTGAGAGCTTTGAAGAAGGTGATCCACGAGTACCAACTGGTGGACACCTGGAGAATAATGCATATGAAAGACAGAGACTATACCTTCTTCTCTAATGCGCATGAGATATACTCGAGACTGGATTATATTTTAATAGACCATCAACTCATTGAAAGGCTGGTTAAAATAGAAATAGAGACAAGAACTTTCTCGGATCATGCCCCTGTCATAATGAAAATAGGATGGGGAAGAAGGTGGACGGGAGGCTTGGGATGGAGGTTAAATGAGGCTCTTCTCTTGGATGAGGACAGGGAAGAGATTAAGGTATATTTCAAGGAGAAATAGACAGAGGAAGTATCGACAGCTACAGTATGGGAAAGCCATAAGGTATATATAAGAGGAATCTTGATTGCGATGGGAGCAAGGAAGAAAAAAGAAAGAAGAGAGAGGGTTAGTGGAATCCTAAAGGAAATCCTGGATTTGGAGCAGATACATAAGAAGAAAATAACAATAGAAACAAGACAGAAGTTAATGGATAAAAAAGACGAATTAGAGAGATTGATGGAAGAGGAGAGGAGAAGAGTATATAACAAAGTATTAAGTGAAAGATATAGATGGGGAGATAGACCAGGAAAATACTTAATGAGAGCCCTGAATAAAAAGAAAAACAGGAATTATATAGAAAAGATAAAAAGCCCTAAGGGGGAGTTGGTCCACTCAACTAAAGAAATTATTAAAGTATTCACAGAGTATTATAGAAAGTTGTATAATATCAGTCACCAAGGTTCACCAAAAGAAATTAGAGAAGGTATTAACGAAAAAAGGATGATATATTTAAAAAATGCGGGATTACCAAAGCTCAGTGAAACACAATTGAACTCCTTGGATGCGGAAATTTCCCAGGAAGAAATAGAAGCAGCATTAAGAAGTACAGGGGGTGGGAAAAGCCCAGGCCCGGATGGTTATACAGTTAACTACTATAAAAAATTTAGTGAATTACTGTTACCGAAGTTGAAGAAGTATATGAATGACTTGGGAGGTGGGATGGAGGGGAGGAGCGAATCCCTTCAGGCCCATGTCGTTCTTATTCATAAGGAGGGAAAAGATCCTTCTCAGTGCTCTAGCTACAGACCAATTTCATTGTTGAACACTGATACCAAGTTGTACGCAAAGGTTTTAGCAAACAGGCTGAAAGATCTAATGCCTGAATGGATCCATGGAGATCAGGTGGACTTTGTCCCAGGGAGAGAGGGTAGAGATAATGGGTTGAGAACTTTAATGTTTATTCAGAAAAGTAGAAAAGGGAAAGCCCCGGTGGTGCTCTTGTCAATTGATGCCGAAAAGGCGTTTGATAGAGTGGACTGGGGCTTTATGATGGACAACTTGGAAGTGTTGGGGATTGGAGAGAGAATGCGTGAGTGGATAGGTAAATTATATAGGGAGCCCACCGCAATCATCACGGTAAATGGGGAGAGGTCGGAATCCTTTGGGATGTCCAATGGAACAAGACAAGGCTGCCCATTGTCCCCCTTGTTGTACGTTTTGACATTGGAACCCCTGTTGTCAATAATAAGGAATAGTGGAGCGGTAAAGGGAATCCAGATAGAAAATATAGAACATAAAGTAGCGGCCTTTGCGGACGACCTATTGTTTTATGTAGGCAATCCCCGAATAACACTACCAAGTATAATGAAGACCCTGAAGGAATATGGTGAACTATCAAATCTAAAAATTAACCCAACAAAAACAGAGATTCTGAACATTAATATACCAAAGAGTGAAAAAGAAAAGCTACAAAAAGAATTCCCCTTTATATGGAGAGAAAAAGATATAAAATACCTAGGAATAAAACTTGCTACCTCATATAAACAATTGTATAGATTAAACTATATTTCTCTGATAAATGAGACCAAGGATGAATTAAAAAGATTAGAAGGAGGAAATCCATCATGGTTAGGATGTATAAACCTAGTTAAAATGGTAATTATACCTAAAATACTCTATAGATTTCAAATGGTCCCAATCAAACTCCCAGAGGCGTTTTTTAAGATAATGAGAATAATGTTATCAAGATATATATGGAGGAATAAAAAACCAAGAATATCATTGTTAGATTTCCAGAGTTATGAAAAAACTCTATTAGTATTTCTAGGTTCTTGTAGATGGTTGTGGGAAGAAATCCTTATGGAAGCCAGTTCAGAATACGCAGTGTGACTTTATTTGATCACACACCAAAAAATACAAAGTCAATAAAAAACAGTAAATTCAGATATATGTAGCTTAAAATGAAATAAAAATAAGGAATATAAGTTGCTTGTTCCTTGAATATTAGAAGAAAATGTAGTTCCTTTGAATAGCTTAGATAGAAGATTTTCAGGCCTAGCTTAAGATCTTTGTCCTTTGTTCAAGCATGCCATGTGCTATTCTTTGTATAAGTGTCTGAAGTGTAGGTATGTCTGAATGAAGTGAAGTGTATAGAAGCTAGGAGAAACTGACCCTCATTCCTTGAAAAGCCACATACTTAAAATGCATGAGAAATTAAGTCCTCCCATTAACCTTTGTTTCAAATTCGCGGGCTCCTTAAACACTCCCTTAGTCACTCCCAGCCTAACTGAAACATATGTTACTTATTCAAACCACCAAGTCATTATCATGATTGACATGCAGACTATGAAAGAGGTCTCTGAAGTTCTTATGTTACATACAACTGTCTGAATAAATGATTTATGAATACAATTTAAACTCTCAGACTCATTATAAGAATTCAAAATAAGGTATACGTTACATAGACTAGGCTTAAAAGAAAACATGAATTTAAACCTCTACTGATTACCTAGCTCAGACACAAATAATTTACATCTGTGACCACTCAAATTCAAATCCTCACATTCACATCCAATTAAGAGGGTATTCAGTGCCAGGCATATATCAGAACTACTAAAGACCGAATTAAAGTTTAGATATTAAAAATTAATATTACAATCATACGAAACACTAAGTATAACTAAAGAGAAAGGGAGGATGGGACTACCTGATGTCAAGAGATATTACAAAGCAGTAATTTTAGCAAGAATTTATGATTGGACTTTTAATCATAAGGGGAAAAGTTGGGTAAAGATAGAAAACGATCTGAGTGGAATTAGTTTGAGTAAGATGATATGGGTTCCAGCACATTATAGAAGAATTAAAGAAAACACAAGCACTTTCACTTTAAATGTTTTAAGGACATGGGATAATTTACATAAACACATGAAATGGGAATTCAACTCTATATTAATGCCTCTTGCAAACACGGAGTTTTTCCCTCCAGGAAAAGATGAGATATCAGGGAGATGGTTTAACCATTAGCCGCCCGGCCAATAGCCGTTTGGCGGCTTGAAAAGCGCTGCAGCTTTCCGGGTCCACGCCATTTGGCGTGCTCCCGCACATGCGCCGTTTGCGCTATTGCAGAGCGGCGCAGCAGCGGGATCTGTCACCGCCCGTGCACCTCGGACACGGCCGATGACAGATCCGAGTACCGGCTCCCGTTGCCGGTACCATGTGACCTGCCGCGACCAATCACAGCAGGTCACATGACAGTTGTATACAATGGATGGCTTCATTCATGATGCCATCCATTGTATACTAGTGCCTAGCTGTGAATGGTCACAGCTAATCACATGCACATGTCATGTGATTAGCTGTGACCAAATCACAGCTAAGCACAAAAAAAAAAAAAAAAAAAAAAGCTGAATGAATCGATTTCATTCAGCTAAATGCTTGCTTATAGCAAAGTAATTCTTTGCTATAAGCAAATTGTGTAAAAAAAAAAAAAAAAAAAAAATACTGATCACTTCCCCAAAGTAGTACAATGTTACTATGGTAACATTGTACTATTTTGGTCATAGTAAAATATGAAAAAAAATCTTAAAAAAAATAAAAAAAAAATGTAATAAAAAATTAAATATAATAAAAAAATAAAAAAAAATAAAAAAAAAATATAATTTTTTTTTTTTTTCATACTGTCACCAGTCAGTGTCCCTGTTCACCACCATGCCAGTTATATGATGATGCTGTACTGCACTGGTGACAGTATGTAAAAAAAAAAATAGTGAAAATAATATTTTTCATTTTTTCATTTTCGGAAAAATTATGACAAAAAAATACAACTTCAAAAAACTCGCCATGCCTCTTATGAAGTACGTCCGACTGTCTACTCAGCAAAAAGGGGTCATTTGGGGATATCTGTACTATTCTGACATTCTTGGACCTCAAGAAATTAGATTGGCTGTCAGTACTTCAGGATTGATCAATATTCAGATCTATACCATAGTTTGTGAACTCTATAACTTTCCTACAAACTAAATAATACATCCTAATTTGGGTTATTTTCACCAAAGACATGTAGCAGAATACATCTCGGCCTAAATTTATGAAGAACAATTATTTATTTGTAAACTTTTATAACAGAAACAAAGAAAAATGTGTTTTTTTTTCAAAATTTTTGGTCTTTTTTTGTTAATTTAGCAAAAAATAAAAACCCCAGCGGTGATTAAATACCACCAAAAGAAAGCTCTAGTTGTGTGAAGAAAATGATAAAATTTTAGTTTGGGTACAATGTTGTATGACTGCGCAATTGTCATTCAAAGTGTGAGAGCGCTGAAACCTGAAAAATGGCCTGGGCAGGAAGGTGTAAAATTGCACGGTATTGAAACGGTTAAAAAGGAAGATATCCAATTGAGAGACGTATTGGTAGAGGGGGAATTGAGAACATTTAAAGAATTAAAAGAGAGGGGGGGAGATATGTTTACTAAAATAGATGAGTGGAAATACCATCAATTAAAATGTTTCATTGGAAATCTCCCAAAACCCTTGAGATTAAAAAAGGAGTGGAATATGTTTGAAAGGCTATTAGAAACACGTAGAGATGGGAAACACGGTGTTACAAAAATTTATAGAATACTCACAGAATTAGACACAGACACAAAGTTAATTTTTATAACAAATTGGGAAAGAGATATGGAGGAGGTGATAGATGAGGATCAACAGAATAAGATATTTAGACTGGTACACGAGAGTGTTAGTATGAGAGACGTTGAGATTAACTATAAATGTCTGACACGATGGCATATTACACCGAGCACTGAGCACAGGATGAGTGGGGAGAATTCAAAAATGTGTTGGAGAGGATGTGGGGAGGAGGGCACGGTGTTTCACATATGGTGGCAATGTCCAAAAATTCAGGTTTTCTGGAAGACAATAGTTAAATTAATAGAAATAATAACTGGAAATGACATAGGGTTAGACCAAACCAAGTGTCTCCTACATAATGTTGAGACAACAGTAAATAAATATAAAGAAGCAGGTGTATGGTACTACTTGAGTGCTGCAAAGGGGTTGATACCCAAGTTTTGGCGGAAGACAGAGGTGCCGATGGAGGAGGATTGGATCAATAGGGTAAACCAGATTAGCAGAATGGAAAAATCTTACTACATCCAGGAAGACAGGTTGGAAATATACTATTCGCAATGGGAAAAATGGGAAAAATCAGGATTGAAAGAGAAATACAGAAAACTTTAAACTAGGAAGTTATTTAAAGTTATTGGGCCTTGAGAGATTGGAGATCTTGCAGAGGGGAGGGAGGGGGAAGGGGGGTAGAAGTGGGTTGGGAGGGGAGGGAAAGAAAAGAGGTAAATAGAAGGGGCAAAGTAGAAATGTATTGATTATTTATAGGTATTGTGTCTCTTCTTATGGAATTTTTGTAATAATATGAAAAAACTAATAAATATTTAAATTAAAAAAAAAAAAAAAAAGAAAGGTTGAGTCAAATTTTCACCATTTTAACTGTTGGCCAGTGTGACTTCTATATTGTCAGCACCTGTTAATTGATAGAGGTCAGTTTAATTATAAATTACAGGAGCATCACAAACTTGGAATGCAATTATTTCTTACAATTTTGAGAAGGTGCCAATAATTTTAACCAGTCCATTTTTTGGGTTTTGCGTGGAATGTGTCAGATTCTGCTTTTTTATTCTCTAATTTTTTGTGTCATACCAATACAAACAAAAGGAATGAACATGAGCATGTCTAAACATTTGTAATGGCAACAAACTTCTGGGCAAAGTGATGCATTATCTGAGAGAAATGCAGGGGTGCCAATATTTTTGACCATGACTGTGTGTGTATATATATATATATATATATATATATATATATATCAACCGTTTCTAAAATCAGGATAACTACTAAGATTTTTACAATGGAGTACCAATGACATCCCCACATGGACAGCTTCTGAGAGCAGATATTTTCAAGGTGAGGCTCAGAAGGGAGGCATCTTGGAGCTGTATAGGTTGTTTCTAACCACGACCGGTAAACTTCTGCACATGACAGCTTGGGAACAAGATATAGGATCAGAAATAGATTGGGAAGACTGGAGGGACTGGTCTATCAAAATTCACAAAGGTATCATACATTTTTCCTTCACGGGGGCTGGTTATAAGGTACTCTCTCATTGGTACCTAGTACCTGATCGCTTGTAAAAAAATGTACCCTGGTTCCTCCTCACTCTGTTTCCAGGGGTGTGGGCAGGTGGGAACAATGTACCACATGTGGTGGACTTGCCCTAAGGTTAGACGCTACTGAATAAGAGTTCACTTGCTCTGATCTATTAGGTGACCATGATTAATGTCATTAAAAACCACAGGGTTGTCCTGCTTAATGAACCCATAGAAAGGAGTTCCCAGATCTACTCAGACCTTTATATATTTTATGTTCTTAGTTGCTAAAATTGCCATCGTGACTGGTTGGAAGAGCCCAGTAATGGATCTAGCAATGATGAAAAGTAAACTACCATGGATAATGATTAATTAAAAGATGGTTAGCATTCTGCATGATACTTCTACAAGGTATGAAATGGTCTGGAACCCATAGATAAGCTATATACAATCCCCTTGTCTGCCCTTCTCCTTCTAATATGAATTAATTTGCTGGGCTTTGGTGGAATTAGCAGAGAAGTTGAGGATTTAAAATATGTTTCACACAAAGTGTGTCCAACAACAGGTGTTCGCTGGTTATGTGGACAGTCATTGATAGCATCAGGTGCCGGCAACCTGTCATTGAAATGTACAGGGCTCGATGGGAGAAGTTAGCTGCTCACAGGTGGCAAATTCCTGCTGCTGTCATTCGCACCGGGGCTAGTTGCCCATGTGACTGTACCCTTACAGTTAGTTTTCTTTCTTAAACAGCTATTCTACACAGTAGTCCTTTAAATTGTAAGTTACACGAGCAGGGCCCTCCTGTTCCTTCTGTACTGAAATGTATTGTAATTGTACTGTCTCCCTTATATTGTAAAGCGCTGCGCAAACTGTTGGCGCTATATAAATCCTGTTTAATAATAATAATAGAAAAGTCTGTCCTTTGCCAGCAGTTGCAGAGTGGGACCCTTGCCTTCTGTAAGTAAGCAGTGGTCTGTGCAAGGGTCCACTCTCTGCCCAACTGGAAAGTTTAGATGGGATAAACAAATTAATCCCCTTAGTCAGATTTTGACCTAGAGGTGCAAATTTCCATAGGCTGGAACTGACATTATGATCAAAATACGCTTATTTGATTTGCACATGGCACTAACCAGAATACATAGTAATGTATTTAAAAATACGTCTTGTAATCACTTGTTTTCGGGCTTCATTCTTAAGTAAGATACTTTTGGTGATCAAATTACACAGAGTGGGGCTTGGCTATTGGCTGTCATGTGACATTCTGTGTATCAGGAGCACTGACAGCAATGCCTATAAGGCTGAAAACCACAGTTTCAACTTTAATTAATATAGAAGCAATTATAAAGTGCTGAGTTTGATATGCGGCTGTGTCCGTGCAGCTGCTACTTCTGCATTAACTTAGTCTGTGCTCAGCTCCAAGGCGGATGTAGACGCAGAAATGAGTGGTTCAGCACACAGGACAGGAGGTAATGACCATCTGAATGAGTCCTTAATGCTCCTGACCCAGGGCCCTGCAGATTGCACTGGAAGATCTGAACAGTAAGATCAAGATGCACCCTCTTACTGCAGCTATGTGTTGGCTAGCATTGCTTTTTGTACAAGTTTTTGAAACCTTAATAGGTAATTAAACCCAACAGTAAAATATTGCAGATTATCAGCCCTTCACTGGGGTGGCTGCATAGGTTTAATTGTTCAGGCTAGGAACATTTTCAACAAGTACAGAAAGTCTGTTGAGCTGTCCGGAAATACAATGTTCTTGTCACTTCCTGTGAATTGAGCTGAAAGCAAAAATAATGTTATCCTACTGCTGTAAGTTACTTAATTCTCTCCCCTCCATGTAATGGAGATGAAAAAAAAGGCAGACATGTTCTAGTCCTGTCTCAGTGACAAAAGTGGCTCCCTCTATAGAAACAGTGGAGGAGTGACAGAAAATAATTTATTCCCATCATTTGAAAATAAAAGAAAAAAATATTAAAAGAAAATGAATACCTCATACTGTATAAGAAATTATAGGTTGAAATATATTACATTAATTTTGGACAATAGAGTAGTGACTTGTTTCTGAAAACATTTGTGGGGATATCTCTGCTTGGCTTTTTTTTGGGGAGGTAAACATTTATATATATATTGACATGCCTTTTCTATATTGCAGTGTATAGGGACCCTCTTTCATCTCTGTCCTAGGCCCAGTTTGCACAAAACTATATTTGCACAAAACTAAAACTTTTATACTATAACCCTGATATTCCCAATGTTTACTTTGCAGACGTATGGACTGGGCTTCTTTGCAATGAAAACAATCCAAAATCACAACCTCAGATCCTAGGCACACCACTAACTGTAAAGGATCTCCTGCTTTCCAACAGCTTTGACACGGTGAGATCTGAACACTAACCTTAAAATGAATGTATATTTTTTAAAGTGTGAAATATACAGTTTGAACAAAACCAACCATTAGCCATTTTATGAATTTCTGTATGAATATCTTCTAAAATGTGTTTTGATCTTAATCTAAGTCAGAGAAATAAACTGAGATGTATTTAATAACAAATAATAGTTTACATTTGTTTATCTTTACTGAACTAATAGTTTAACAATCAAGCTCATTGATAGACGAAGAGATGCAAAGGTGATCCTGCTTTTGACATACAGTATGTATGTAGGCAGGTGCAGTCTACTTTCTCCCCTGCAGGTGGTGATCAACCACAGCAGCATTGCAGAGAGAGAGGAAGTAAGGAGGAACAATCTCCTCTATTGTTTCCTGGGTCACTAGGGAAGCTATCCGGTTAGATGTTGCCTCCCCATGTGACTCTGGCAGTCATCTTGGGTCAGGCAGAGACTACAGTATTTAAGACCCTGATTCCCGGGCTTGGCACACATTTCTGTGAATTGGTTAGTGCAGAAACAGGCACAGTGAATAGCAGTAGGGAAAGGTTAGGGATCCTTCTTGGAATCCTCCAGTTTGGGCACAGACTGGACAGGACGCATTCTGCCCTCTGAGACAGATGCTACGGGCACATCTGAGACCTGCTCCATTCTACACTGCTGTTACATCTGTGAGTTCCCTGGAGTGGTGCCTTATCTTAGAGTTGTTTGAAAAGTTTGAACTTTAATACAGGTTCTGTTTTAGTGCAACTGGACTCTGCGTATTTTCTGCTGCCACACCACACTGCACCTCCCCACATGTACTGTAGCCTAATAATGAACTAATATACTTCCTTATTGGGTGCTGTCCTACTAATAAAGTATAGTCCTCTGCTGCAGTAATAATGCTAGACAGTTCCATCTTCTAGCTGTAAATGTACATTTTGGTTTCTGGCTTTCCTTTGAATCAGTTATGGATTTAGAGGTCTGAGGATATAAGTTTTTAATTAATTAATTTTTGTCTAACTTGGTTGATATCAATGAACACATCTTTTTTCAACATGTAAGTGGAAAGGTTGTGGAAAATTACATGCTAATTTGTAAAGGGTAAGGAGGACCTTAGTATTGGGAAAAGATGAATAGACCTGAATTTACTAATCCTCAAGAAGAGACAATTAATGAAAAAAAGAATCATAAGTATAAATATATAAATGGCCCAATCCAGTGTAATGTTTATTACTACCGTATATACTCGAGTATAAGCCGACCTGAATATAAGCCGAGGTACCTAATTTTACCACAAAAAACTGGGAAAAACTATTGACTCGAGTATAAGCCGAGGGGGGAGGAATAGTGCCTCATCGTTGGTGTCAGTGGGGGGAGGAATAGTGCCCCATCGTTGGTGTCAGTGGGGGGAGGAATAGTGCCCCATCGTTGGTGTCAGTGGGGGGAGGAATAGTGCCCCATCGTTGGTGTCAGTGGGGGGAGGAATAGTGCCCCATCGTTAGTGTCAGTGGGGGGAGGAATAGTGCCCCATCGTTGGTGTCAGTGGGGGGAGGAATAGTGCCCCATCGTTGGTGTCAGTGGGGGGAGGAATAGTGCCCCATCTTTGGTGTCAGTGGGGGGAGGAATAGTGCCCCATCATTGGTGTCAGTGGGGGGAGGAATAGTGCCCCATCGTTGTTGTCAGTGGGGGGAGGAATAGTGCCCCATCGTTGGTGTCAGTGGGGGGAGGAATAGTGCCCCATCATTGGTGTCAGTGTGGGAGGAATAGTGCCCCATCGTTGGTGTTAGTGGGGGGGAGGAATACTGCCCCATCGTTGGTGTCAGTGGGGGGAGGAATAGTGCTCCATCATTGGTGTCAGTGTGGGAGGAATAGTGCCCCATCGTTGGTGTCAGTGGGGGGAGGAATAGTGCCCCATCGTTGGTGTCAGTGGGGGGAGGAATAGTGCACCATCGTTGGTGACCCCTGCTCCAGCCTGGGCTCGCTCGCTCCCTCCCTCTCCCATGGTACACACTTACCGGTCAGATGTCTTCCTTCTCAGGCCGCTCTCCTCCTCTTCACTCGCTCGATCTTCGCGGTGCCGCTCGGCTCCTCCTCTCCAAGCTCCACCTCCTCGCCGGTGATTGGGCGCCTGTGTGCGAGGATTGATACCGGGGGTGTGTCCAGATGACAGGGACGGCATGTCATCTGCAGACGTTGACTCGAGTATAAGCCGAGGGGGGCGTTTTTCAGCACAAAAAATGTGCTGAAAAACTCGGCTTATACTCGAGTATATACGGTATATGGTTGTCATGCAAAGCATTTCTTGCAACTGGAATAAAAAAGGTTTAATCTCTGAATACGAAAAGGTAAAAACAATGTTTTTCACAGGAACAAATTCTAAAATATTTTTGGATTACCATAGAGAAGGGGTTCCCAATGGCACAGAAAAGGCTACTTACATTTATATAAAAATTATGTTGATCCAGGTACGTGATTGCCTTTAGGAATCATTAATTAATTTTCTCTTGTTTAAAAAAAAAAAAAGTAACACCAATTTTTATGAAGGTTTTTTGCTTTTGTCTGGATCAGTTGAGGTCAAGGCATTTGAGGACTTTTACATTTATAGCTGAATCTACAATGCATATAAAAAGCAATAACCAAAGTTTTCATCTCTTATTATCATAGAACATTGAGCCACAATGTATGTATTCAGTATTTGTGTATTACGGTATTCATTTATTTTACACAGATCTTCAGAAACAGACTATTTCATGTCAATGTGACTCTTTCTGCAAGGTGAAATAATTGAATTACAATGAAAAACACAAAATAACTGACTCGCAGCAATTAAAGTCTGTGTAGGATGTCAGCTTGGGTTGCATGGGGATCGTAAGTGGACAGCCTTTATCAAATCAGCTCTACTAGATAGGGACCTGTACTTTAACTTGGCTATTCTCAGGCATTAATGTAGTTTTAAAGCTATGCTTTTGTAGTTTTGGCTTTACGCCTAGGAACATTGTCTTGTTAGAAGAGAAATCTTCTTCCAAGACTCATGTTGTTTGCAGACTGTGTTAGGTTTTTCTTCAGGATTTCCATGCAATCATTCAACTCTCACAAAGTCTACTATAAAAAAACCATTCCCACAGGCACAATATTTTCATCACTATACTTCATATTGGGGATCTTGCAGTTATGATGATGTGCAGTGTTTGGCTTATGAAAAACTAAATATTTGGTCTGATAACAAAAAAGCTCAATTTTGACCTCATCATCACCACCAAATCTTCTTCATGTTGATTTTAAGGACTCCCATGCACATGTTGGCAAACTGTAGGTGAGATGTCATGGGTTCTTATGAAGTCCACCAATGGCATGAATGAAAATTGTTGTTGTGTCCTCCAATTATTCTTGAGCAACACCTGACATTCCAGTTTGGCCTTCACAAGGCACACCAAGATTTGCTCAGTCAGTGATGCCACACCTGCTACTTCATATAACATTGGTGATCTAATTTGATTGGCATGAATCGATGTGGTGATAAAATGGTCATGTTTTTCCCAAAAAAACTTTATGTCCCCTTCTTGCAAATGGATATATGTATGCTATACCCAACAATTTGTGTTTTTTTTTTGTGGCATTTGAGCATGCCTTATCTTTGGAACTCCAAATGGAAAATTGATAATGAGAAAAAGTTAATTGGAGGAGAAAGCTGTGAACTGATTCCATCAAGTGCTTTTTGACCATTATCTGTAGTGGTCTATCATATCTTATGAGTCCATTCACTTTAGAAAGATCACAAGTATGATGGACATAACAGGATACATTTATTTTTGGAAAACATTTGGACACTTTTATATGATAAGCTACACTGAAGTCACTGTTGGCACAGAGTACATTTGGTTTTAATAAATGCATTATTTGTGGTGCTATTATATCACTCATCACTGTGAGTGTGATTCTTATTGTTTGGTTGGTTGCTTATTTATTACACTATTTATGCTTTTTGTCTCTTTACATTGATGTTCTTCTGAGAGAGATCTCAGGCAGAAGTTTGGTGGAGAGAGACAGTTTACCATACAATGTAGACTGATGATATTAACGGCATATTGACCATTAACAACAGTGGTGCCTAGCATTTGGTGAGTCTATCCCTTTCAGAGAGGAGAGCTTAGATGCTGCATGAATATTTTTGGTATAATTTTTTGGAGGATTGAGCACACTTTTTAAAATTGGAAGCACTTAGACTTTGGCTAGACATTGATAATTGTGAACATTTCATTATTGGGGTTATTGATACAACTTTGTGAATACTTTAAAGCTTATTGTTAATAAATGTGTGTGTTTTTTTAATGTTATGAGAACAGTGCACTTTAAAATTAGAGTCATTTGGTCAAAGTTTTTACTAAGCACAGTTGCTATAGATAGGATTGTATCTCCTTTTCTTTTTTTTCATAATAAGTTTTAATTGAAAAGAAATATTTTCTGTGTACGAAAGAGTAACAGACAACAATAGAGAAGATCTCATTACTATAAATGGACTGGCATAGGTTAGTGCAGCAGAACCATCTCAGGATGTGTATCTCCTTTTTCTGGCAACAAAGTGAACTTGAGAAGTTGCCCTGTAGTGATTCATGGCAAGGACAACTTGCACTATATCTGCTATCTCCATATTTAGTGGAGAAGTTGGCCTTTAACCTTGTCACGGATATTGGTCTATTGTAGCACTCATGTGAAAATAATAAATTATATTCTAAAATGGTGGCTTATCTTGGGAAGTAGAAACTCTGGATGATCTTTCTCTCAACCATATCAGGTTATAATGTGGCCATATTAACTAGTGTATTTTTGGTACAGAGCAGGGGGGTTTATGGTAAGTTGTGAAATTTGTTTTTGGTCAAGAGTTTTTAGATTTGAGTTTAATTTTGTATAAAGATTTTTTAAATGAGGATTATTTGTACCCATACTGCATCCAACCCATAGTATGGCACCATTTTACACCTTCTTTGTTAGCATTTGTTTTGTTACACACCGTGGTGTGTTTAAATTACACAAGAGTGTTTTCCAGAATTTTTTATAACAATAACTTTCTTTTGCTGGTCTCCCACTAGTGAAGCACCTGACTAACAGTTGTCTCAATCTAATGTCCATAATGTGGAACTTTTCCTCAATATACCTGAATCAAAGAAAATACTGCATTAGATGCAGTTGATAATCATAGGAGACAATTATATTACAAACAATACAGGACAAATTTGAGGTGCCTGTGCAAATGGTTAAGACATCCACACAGTGAATGTTTTATGCATAGACTGTTAAGGGGTGACAGCTGTCTCCTGCTAATGCTCCTGCATTGTCATTCTGTCACATGCATCTGTGTTTGGGACTACAAGCAGCTGTGCTAATACACATTGTGGAATCATGATCCACTGTTGTCACTATAAGGAAAAAAAATTATTGTACGGTAGGATAGGAAGTTGCTAACAAGGCTGGAAAAAAATCTGCATCACTGCGATGCAAAACAGGATTTAAAAAGAGAGGAACAGAATATGTTAAGAAAAATTATATTGCAATTGCTTTTGATACACAGCTAGGGCTATTTTTTATGTGTACTCCAAGGGATATTTAGTAATTTAGAAACTTTCTTGTAACCATCCTCTAATTATGGCTTTCAATAACCTTTTTACACTGTTGCTTGAGGTGTTCTTGTGTATGTAATGATACCTACTCATCAGAAGTTGAACCTTCCTGACACACCTGTACTAAAATCACTTAAAACCCCTTGATTAAATACAGGTGATCTGTATATAACTGTATATGTGAATTTGGAAGACAACCACATGCACCATTCATGATTGAAATGATTCATTTTAAGGGTTTGTATACCTGTGTGACCTGTTATTTTGTGTTTATTTATTGAATTTAAGTGTTACAGTATGTAAACCCAAAACTATTTTTGGCATGTATGGCATCTTGTCTGCAGACAGTTTTTAGTTTGCTGTTTGCACTCCTTCATTTGGACATTGGGCTGCCTATCAGATAAGCAGTCCAATGGCCAACTGAGGGAGCAAGCACATCAGGCTGAAAACACTGCTATAAATTTCAAGGTAGTGGCCTAGTGTTGCTAGCCTGCAAAAAGAAGTGCTGTTACTGACAGGATCTGCAGGTAAGAAACTTTGCAACAGTTTTCATTAATACAAAAAAAACATTTTGCTTAAAGTAGAAGTCTGGTCAAAATCTAAGCTTAAACACTCCCACGTGACTGGACTCAGAGCACCTTTAGATTAGGTTAGTATACACATCTTTTCTTTACAGGGTAGTTGGCACAGGGCTTAGAATGTGGGTGGGAGTGGATTTAGGTTTAGTTTTTGACCGGACTTCTTGGGTAACTGCACTTTTGTGAGCAAAAACAATAGCATTTAAAAGAGAAAAAAATATACAATAGTGTATACAAATGTGACTCAAGTCACATTTTAAATGAATGTTATTAAAAATTATCTTTCCTGTTCAATCTGCAGTGCTGTAATTTTCTGTAAAATGCAATGCAATATGGCTACCTGGAGGTATTCTGTACACAGATGGTGTACAGACTGCCCCCTGAAAATTTAAAATCCTGCTTGTGAAGTCTGCACTAAGATACAAGTCAGATTTTTTGCATCCCCTGCTACAAAAATGTCATTTTTGGCAAGATACTCCCAAAAGGAAATCACATCTAAAAGGATGCAGACACTTTCAGACAATTTTCCTCATTAGAACCCTGCAGGTGCAGCAGTTGATTGATAATTATAAAACCACTCCCATTCTCCTTTCCTTTGCACATGGACAACGACAAACAAACAGCTATATTTTCAGAATAACAAAAGGTAGAAATCCGCTACAAAGTTTGTTAAAACTCCTTGCAATGTACATCGATGACTCAGAGAATATTTTTTTTTCTCAACAAAAATGTAGTTACTCCTTAAGAAAACTTTGTACACTAAGAAATTATGCCAAACATACTGAAAAAAAATACAGGGTGTATATACAATTTGAATTGCTTTAAAGAAATGTATATTTCTGGTATTCAGTAACATAAATATATACAGATCCACTTTGATTTCTTGTTCTATGGCAATAAAACATCATAACTTCAAATGGGATGAATAATTTTAACAGGGACTGTTTTGTGGGCAGATGGTAAAAACATGTATCCCAAATGCGAACCAGAATGGAGAATGTATTACAGCATGGGACTGCTTTTCTGCCCCAAAGGAAATCAACAGCAGAGTGGTTCTAACAAAAGCAATTTTGTGAGTAGGATTGTGTGTATGGAGGTTTTCTATTTGTTTTTTTTTTCTCTGTTGGTTTAACTAGATGGAATTGTGTTTTTTTCAGCCTGACTATGTAGCTACATAATTCATCAATGTAGTACAATTCTAGACAGTTTAGACTTAATGGTTAAACTAATGTGGTACTAAAAAGGGATTCCTTGTGCTTAGTGTACAAATTAAAGATACGTGACAACAATATTGAAATGTCCAAATACTAGATATCAAAACATACTTCTCACTAAATAGGTGTGCTGTCATTTTTAGGTGCTATTCATAATAATGCTCGCATTGGCAAGTGGAAATATGGGGCTAGTGTGTCCAGTCTGCAGCAGGTGAAATTGACAGTCGGAAATGAGCAGTGGAGACAGTTACAAGCACTAATCAACAAAGCAGCTGAAAGCCACTGGAGGGGGAGGAGGAGAAAAAGTGGCTTTCAGCTGCTTCATTGAAAGCCATACAGGGAGACAGGTGCTTGTAACTGTCCCCACCGCTGCACTGATCACTCCCTAACGTCCATCAGATTTCTCTTTCTGGGACTCCCATGTGCTTCTCAGTTCTCAGTCCCTCCCCCAATCCTTTGCACCAATAGAAGAGGGAGAGGCTGGATCTGCTCTGCCCCCCCATGCCCATCCACACTCCAGTCTGTGCTCTCCTTCCCTCCTTCCCTCCCTCTACTTCTTTCATCCCATTCCTTCCTTCCTTCCCTCCTTCATTCTATCCCTCCCTTCCTTCCCTCCTTTCCTCCCTTTCTTCCTTCTCTCCTTCCTTCCTATCCTCCCTTCCTCTCTTCCCTCTTTCCTCCCCTCCCTCCCTTCTTTCCTTCCCTTACTTCCTTCCCTCCCTCCTTCCTTAATTTCCTTCCCTTCGCTCCTTCCTTCCCTCCCTACCTTCCTTCCTCCCCTCCTTCTACTCCTCCCTTCCATCTCTCCTTCCTTTCCTTCCTTCTTCTCCTCCCTTCCTTCCTCTCCTCTCCTCCCTTCCTTCCCTCCTTCCCACCCATTGCTTCTGTCCTTCCCTTACTTCTGCTTCTTCCTTCCCTTCTTCCTTCCTTCCCTTCCTTCCTTCCCTCCCTTCCTTCCCTCCTTCCTTCTTCCCCTTCCTTCCATCCTCCCCTCCCTTCGTTCCCTCCTTCCTTCCTAACCCCTCTCCTTCCCTCCCTTCCTTCCTCTCCTCCCTTCCCTCCTTCATCCCTTCCTCCCCTCCCTCCCTTCCTTCCTTCCTTCCTCCCTTCCTTCTCTCCATCCTTCTTCTCCTCCTCCATTCTTTCCCTCTTCCCTTCTTTGCTTCTTTCCCTTCCTTCCTCTCCTTACCCCCTTCCTTCCTCTCCACCCTTCCTTGCCTCCTTCCGTCCTCCACTTCCTTCATTTCTCCCCTGCCTCCTTTCCTTCTTTCCTTCCTGCCCTCCATTTCTTCCTTCCTCCCCTTCCTCTCCTTACTCCTTCCCTCCCTCCCTTCTGCCTTCTCTCCCTTCCTCCCTTCTCTACTTCCTTCCTTCCTTCCCTCCCTCCCTTCCTCCATTTCTTCCCTCCCTCCCTCCCTTCCTCCATTCCTTCCTCTCCTCCCTCCCCTTCCTTCCTTCCTTCCTCTTCTCCCTTTTTCCATTCTCCCCTCCCTTTTTCCTTCCTTTCTTTCCTCTCCTTCATTCCTTCTTTCCCTCCCTCCCTCCCTTCCATCCTTTCCTTCCTCCCCTTCCTCCCTTCCTTCCCTCCCTTCTCTCCTTCTTTCCTCTCTTCTGCTCCCTTCCATCCCTCCTCCCCTTCCTTCCTCTTCTCTCTCCCTTCCCTCCTTCCATCCTTCCCTTCCTTTTTTCCTCCCCTCCCTCCCTCCCTTCCTTCCTGCCCTCCTTTTCTTCCTTCTTCTCCTTCCTTCCCTCCCTCCCTTCTCTATTTCCTTCTCTCCCTCCCTTCCTCCATTTTTTTCCTTCCTTCCTCCCATTGATTCCTTCCTCTCCTACCTTCCTTCCTTCCCTCCTTCATTCCTTCCTTCCTCCCTCCCTCTCTTCCCTTCCCTCCTTCTCATTCCTTCCTTCCTCCCCTCCCTCTCTTCCTCCCTCCCTTCTTTCCTTCCTTTCTCCCCTCCCTCCCTTCTTTCCGTCCTTCCTTCCCTCCATTTCTTCCTCTCCTCCCTTCCTTCCTTCCCTCCTTCCTCCCCTCCCTTCTCCCCTTCCTTCCTCTCCTCCCTTCCTTCCCTCCTTTCTTTTTTTCCCCATTTCTTCCTTCCCTCCTTTCTTCCTTCCTACCTACCCTTCCTTCCTCTCCTTCCCCCCTCCCTTCCTTCCTACCCCCCCTTCCATCCTCCCCTTCCTTCCTTCCTCCTCTCCCTCCCTTCCTTCCTTCTTTACTTCCTGCCCTCCCTTTCTTCCTTCCTCTCCCTCCTTCCTTCCCTCCCTCTCCCTTCCTCCATTTTCTGCTTCCTTCCTTCCCTTCCCTCCCTCCATTCCTTCCCTTTTTCCCCTTCCTTCCTCCCCTCCCTTCCCTTCCTTCCTGCCCTCCTTTTCTTCCTTCCTCTCCTTCCTTCCCTCCTTTCTACCTTCCTTCCCTTCCTTCTCTATTTCCTTCTCTCCCTCCCTTCCTTCCTTCCCTTTTTCCTCTCCTCCCTCCCTTCCTCCGCTTTTTTCCTTCCTTCCTTCCTCCCATTGCTTCCTTCCTCTCCTACCATCCTTCCCTCATTCTTTCCTTCCTTCCTCCCCTCCCTCCCTTCTTTCCTTCCTTCCTTCCCTCCATTTCTTCCTCTCCTCCCTTCCTTCCCTCTTTCCTCCCCTCCCTTCTCTCCTTCCTTCCTCTCCTCCCTTCCTTCCCTCCTTACTTTCTTTTTTCCCATTTCTTCCTTCCTACCTACCCTTCCTTCCTCTCCTTCCCCCTCCCTTCCTTCCTACCCCCCCTTCCTTCCCTCCTTCCATCCTCCCCTTCCTTCCTCCTCTCCCTCCCTCCCTCCCCTCTCTCTCTTCCTTCCGTCTTTCCTTCCTGCTTTCTCTTTCTTCCTTCCTCTCCCTCCTTCCCTCCCTATCTTCCTTCCCTCCCTCTTCCTTCCTTCCTTCCCTTCCTCTCTTTCCTCCTTCCTCCCCTCCCTTCCTCTCCTGCCTACCTCCCTTTCCTTTCTTCCTTTCCCTCCTCCCTTCCTTCCCTTAGTTCCTTCTCTCCTTTCCTCTCACTCCTTCCTTTCCTTTTTCCCTCCCTCCCTTCCCTTCCTTTCTTCCTTCCCTCTATCCTCTCCTCCTTCCTTCCCTCTTTCCTTTCCTCCTTCCCTCTTTACTCTACGCCTTCCCTCTCCCCCCCCCCCTTCCTGCCTTCCCTCCTTCCTCCCCTCCCTCCTTCTTTCTCTTCCTTCCTCTCCTCCCTTCCTTCCCTCCTTTCCTCCCATTGCTTCCTTCACTACTTTCTTCCTTCATCCCCTTACTTCCTCTCCTTCCTTCTCTCTTTCCTTCCCTCCTTCCTTCCCCTCCTCCCTCCCTCCCTTCCTTCTCTTATTCCATACTTCCCTTCCTCCCTTCCTTTCTTCCTTCCTTCCTTCCTCTCTCCCCTCCCTCCTTCCCTCTCTCCCTTCTTTCCTTCCTGCCCTCCCTTTCTTCCTTCCTCCCCTTCCTTCCATCCCTCCCTCCATTCCTTCCTTCCTTCCTCTCCTCTCTTCCTTCCCTCATTCCATACTCCCCTTCCTTCCTTCCTCCCATCCCTTCCTTCCTGCTTTCCTTCCTTCCATCGCTTCCATCCTCCCTTCCCTCCTTCCTCTCCTCCCTTCTTTCCTTCCTCCCCTCCCTTCCTTCCTCCCCTCCCTCCCTTCCTTTCCTCCTTCCTTGGATCACTCTTTGGGCGGGGTTGTTTTTTATTTATTTTTTTTGTTAACTTTTTGTCTAAGTATAGATCTATGCTTGTCCTTGTGCTTGACTGGCTCACTACCTCTGCCGGAAGTTTATTACAAGCATCAACTACTCTAGTAATTACTAGTAATTAGTTTACTACTACTTAGTTAAATAGTACTTTCTGGGATTAGTTTTTAATTTTCCTCCAGTTAGTTTAAGGTCATATCACCGTGTTCTTTATTTTTTTTCATGATGAAAATACTGCCCTCCTGAACCTTATTCACCCACTTAATGTATTTAAAGGTTTCAATCATGTCTCCCCTTTCCTTTCTTTCCTCCAGACTGTACATGTTAGGTTTCTGAAGTTGCTCTTGATATGTTTTATCCCCCAGACCTTTCACCATTTTGGTACCCATCTCTGAACTTGTTCTATCTTATCAATATCTTTTTGTAAGTGAGGTCTTCAGAATTAGACACATTATTCTAAATGAGGTCTAACTAAAGATCTATATAGGGCAGGGGTGGGCAACTGTTGCCCTCCAACTGTTGTAGAACTACAAGTCCCATGAGGCATTGCAAAACTGACAGTTACAAGCATGACTCCCAAAGGCAGAGGCATGATGGGACTTGTAGTTCACCAACAGCTGGAGGGCCACAGTTGCCCACCCCTGATATAAGGGAATCAGCACCTCCTTCCTCCTGTTTATGGGCCCTCTAGTGATGCATCCTAGAATTCTATTTGCTTTCCCCACTGCCTGGCCACACTGTTTGCTCATTTTGCAATCATCTGAAATAAGTACACCCAAGTCCTTTTCCTCTGTAGTGCTGGCCAACACCATACCCCCAATGTTATACTCTCTCAGGTATAAAGGTGTAGGTATAAAGACTTCAAACAAACTACCATTCTGCTTGCTCCAGTGAATATGATGGCAATACTGCTAGGCTCTGCCCTAAGTGTGTTTCTTCCTAATCAACGTCTTCCATTTTCCCTGCATTTGTCTTCTGGAGCTTGCCGGAGAATGCTGAGCTTGCTTAGACTTCCATTGTTTTGGTGTCTGAGAGACCAGTAAGTGGTCTTTTTACTTCTTTGGTGGAGGCACACAGGATTTATTTTTACAACACAGAATGCCTACATGATTGCACATAAGGCATGCTAGACTTGGGCCTATAGGTGCCCTTCAGAAAGGGATCCTGAAGGGAAAGCCCCCTTTAAAATTACATTCCAGCCTGGTTTTCAGCAGAGTACCTAGCTGCAGACCACTGTTTTCAATGGGTAGGATGGCCAGACATAGGATTTAGTGAAGCTACTTCATGCTGCTTCATCCCCAAGCACTACTTCTTGCTAATTCAAGCTTCTATTTTGTAGCATGTCACAGTTACTCTATCTTCTGCTGCTCCTGGTGTGAAAGCTGGCTTCATTTCTACTCTTCTCTAGCTGCTTTTGTCCTCTCCCTTGTGTACCCTGGTCTATGTCACCTCAGATAAGCTGATTGTTAATGTGATCAAGATGCCATGTTCTTTTAATGTAAAAACTCTAGAGGAGGCATGCCTGGTGGTGTCACATTATAGGAAGGAAGCTTACATGTTGTGTGGCAGAATATAGAGCATGTGTATTTTATACCTCACACTTAGGGCTTGTTCACACTTGACTAAATTAACATATGCTCCTATAATGTTAGTATGGGCTCTAGACAGGCATTAATGAGCTTTAGTATGGTGTTAGACTGGCACTTTACAACCATTAAACATGCTCCCAAACACCCTTTGTGCAGTTTTGACATGTTTTATAGGCGTTTTACAAGCGTTAAAACCACACCACAAATGCCTATAATAAACTGTAATGTTATTATTGCACCCCAACTGCACTGCAAATCTCACCATAAACTTGAATGGGAGGCTTTGAAAGGCTTCAAACTGTTCCAGGCTTGACACTTTGGCTTCAATTTTGAAGCAACGCGATGCTAATGCTTCATGTTTTGATCATGTGAACAGTGCTGTGTGCTGTCAATAGTATCTTTTGCATAAGAATTGAGGAACATTCAAAACACCCCTCAAACGCATGCTTTCAATGACAGTGTGAACTAGGCCTTAAGATTTTTATGTGATGTGTATGAGGAAGGAAGCGTTCATAGATTTTCTCTTAGGTAGGAAATGTCACATTAGCCCATAGCTAAAATTGCTCATAAGTGTGGCAGCTGGAGTGGTGAAATCCACCTTCCGCTTCAGCCCTTGATATCACTTGGCTAGGTTTTAAATTGGTCATTGTTTTCCTACACTGTAATGGTGAAAAAATATGTTTTAAGCAATACAAAGGGAATACGGTTTGGAGGTGTTGTCTGCTTATGGCTGGGACTCAAGGCATCAGATTTGCCATGCCTATAGGATCCTGGGAATCCAACCCTGCATATTTGAACACTCTGATGTAGTAATTTATTGTGATTGGACACAGTTTCTTTGTTTTGCCATACAAATGGAGGCAGCTATTCTCTGACATAATGTCATGTGCCACTAGCGTGCCATGTGTTGTGATATTGGAATGTTTGGGCAGACTTAGGTACACTTTTTATTCATATATATATATTTGCATATCAATAAATGGGCACTCGTATATTATTCTAAAAAGATAAGATCACCTTTTAGGAACCAGACAGATTCAGATTCGTAAGGGCTCACTTCTTTGCTCACATGTGTGTGCTGACAAAATGGTAATAGTAACCCCTATCAGTTTTTTGTAATTTGCATATCATTGGAGAAATTTCCCATCTTTGATTTCCTGTCCTGTAGACATTACAAGAATTGAGAGGAAATCTCTACAAATTGAGGATGTCCATACTGGAAGATTTCCCCTGATTTCATTGTTGAACTATCTCCAGTGGTGAGAGGTCTCTTGGCCATAAACATTTTTATTGCCAATCTAATGGGATAGTTCTGCTTTTCTGGAGTTACCTTGGACCTTTTCCTTTGGGAGCACCTGCTTCCCCTTTTTGGGTTTACAAAACACACTGTTTTAGAACACGGAACCCAAAGACTAAAGGGCCTCAGTGTCAGCAGGACTGGGTTTAGTACTGCTGATCAATCTTTGTTCTCCTGAGCTAGGCCATTTAACAATTTCTTGTCCTTTAATGCTATTGCTATATAGCCTAAATAGTTAAGTGCTATAGTATAAAATTAAAATATCTGAAAATTGCTGTGTATTACACATACAGGTGAAACTCGAAAAATTAGAATATCGTGCAAAAGTTAATTTATTTCAGTAATGCAACTTAAAAAGTGAAACTAATATATGAGATGAGACTCATTACATGCAAAGCAAGATAGTTCAAGCCATGATTTGTCATAATTGTGATGCTTATGGCTTACAGCTCATGAAAACCCCAAATCCACAATCTGAGAAAATTAGAATATTACATGCAATCAATAAAACAAGGATTGTACATAGAACAATATCGGACCTCTGAAAAGAATAAGCATGCATATGTACTCAGTACTTGGTTTGGGCCCCTTTTGCAGCAATTACTGCCTCAATGCGGCGTGGCATGGAAGCTATCAGCCTGTGGCACTGCTGAGGTGTTATGGAAGACCAGAATGCTTCAATAGCAGCCTTCAGCTCTTCTGCATTGTTCGGTCTCATGTCTCTCATATTTCTCTTGGCAATGCCCCATAGGTTCTCTATGGGGTTTGGGTCAGGCGAGTTTGCTGGCCAATCAAGCACAGTAATCCCACGGTCATTGAACCAGGTTTTGGTGTTTTTGGCAGTGTGGGCAGGTGCCAAGTCCTGCTGAAAAATGAAGTCAGCATCCCTATAAAGCTTGTCTGCGGAAGGAAGCATGAAGTGCTCCAAAATCTCCTGGTAGACGGCTGCGTTGACCCTGGACTTAATGAAGCACAGTGGACCAACACCAGGAGATGACATGGCTCCCCAAATCAACACAGACTTTGGAAACTTCACACTGGACTTCAAGCATCTTGCAGTGTGTGCCTCTCCATTCTTCCTCCCTACTCTGGGTCCTTGCTTTCCAAATGAGATGCAAAAGTTGCTCTCATCAGAAAAGAGGACTTTGGACCACTGAGCAACAGTTTGTGGTTTGTGGTGGCTCTTGATGCACTGACTCCAACCTCAGTCCACTCCTTGTGAAAGTCCCCAACACTTTTGAATGACAATCCTCTCTAGGCTGCGGTCATCCCTGCTGCTTGTGCACCTTTTTCTTCTACACTTTTCCCTTCCACATAACTTTCTATTAATGTGCTTTGATACAGCACTTTGGGAACATCCAACATCTTTTGCAATTACCTTTTTGAGGCTTTCCCTCCTTATGGAGCGTGTCAATGATGTTTTTCTGCACAACTGTCAGGTCAGAAGTGTTTCTCATGATTGTGATTCCTACTGAACCAGACTGAGAGACCATTTAAAGGCTCAGGAACCCTTTGCAGGTGTTATGGCTTAATTAGCTGATTAGAGTGGGACACTTTGAGGCTAGAATATTGCACCTTTTCACAATAATCTAATTTTCTGAGATTGTGGATTTGGGGTTTTCATGAGCTGTAAGCCATAATCATCACAATTATGATAAATCACGGCTTGAACTATCTTGCTTTGCATGTAATGAGTCTATCTCATATATTAGTTTCATCTTTTAAGTTGCATTACTGAAATAAATGAACTTTTGCACGATATTCTAATTTTTTGAGTTTCACGTGTATGCTGTAGATTATTCACCTTCTCTCTCCAGTGCTTTTACATTTTTATTAAAGCCCATTTTAAGCCACATATTGGGGTTAAGTTACTAAAAATAGAGAGTGCGCAACTGAACCATGCTGAACATGACTCCAATGATGAGAGGACTCCTGGCCACCAACATTCCTTGCTTGTTCAGTGGTATTGTTTTTCCTCTTTCAGGGATTGCCTTGGTCCCTTTCTATTGGAAGCACCCCATTCCACATTTTGGGATACAAAAAACAGTTATAGAGCATTGCACTCAAGGACGAAAGTGTCCCTACATCCAGCAGGACACTGGGTTTAGTACTAATGGTCAGTAGGAAAGCTAGGGATTGTTCACTTGAGCTAAACCATTTAACAGCCCTTTAACCCCTTAGTGACTGAGGGTAAAACAAATGCTACTGCCAGAGCACAATTTTGCAACTGTCACAAGTTAGCCTACAGTTTCTTGTTTGTGTATTCTTACCTCCTTGTTGCAGTGCTTTTCCTACCCTGATTCCTTTCACGTGTGTGGGTTGTCTGTGCTCACTTATGAGCATTGCCTGCTATTCTCTGGGTTTTATTTCCTTCCCTGCCATCACTTCCTGGCCCGCCTCCTAGTTTGCTTGGCTATATAAGACCTGCTCAGTCTAGTCTACTTTGCCTGAGCAACATCTTAGTTCTCTGAGCTCCTGTTTGTTGCTACTCCTGTGTCTGACTACCCTTGTACCGATCCCAGCTTCACCCACCGACTATGCTTGTTTTACACCCGTCCTGACCTTGGCTTGTGTACCGGATTTCCTGTTGTCTCTTGCTATAGTACTCTGCTCATGCGAGCATTCTCCACATTATCAGCTGGGTGTACCTGGGAGCCGTGATCTGGTTCTAGCTTGCTGCAAGTACATCCCCACCATCAGGGGCCCTGGTAAAGAAATAGGCTGGGGCTTGGACTCCGCACCCTGGGGAACCCCGAGTTGGCAATCTACTAGTGCGCACTACCACAGACGCTTGACAGTTTGCTCAGGCCATGAGCTCCTCGGAGACACCGCAGCCTCTTCAGGAACAACTTCAGTGTTTGGCCCGAAGAGTCGATGTCCAGCAGGCCTATAAAGAATGAATTATGCAGTGTCTGCAGGAACTTTCCTCCCATTTGGATCAGCTTCAGGTTGGGTCCACTTCTTCACCTTCTGTTTTTGCTGCTGTTGTATGCAAAGTTGGAGAAGTGCCTCTCTGAGCAAACCCAGGTTCCTTTTCTAGGCTACATAGTTACTGATAAAGGGCTGCTAATGGATCTTGCCAAACTCCAAGCCATCTCCAACTGGCCTCAGCCCTCTAGTCTGAAAGCCACGCAGCACTTCTTGGGATTCACCAATTTCTATCGCCAGTCCATTCCTGGCTATTCTTCTCTGGTGGCCCCAATCACTTCTTTGACCCGGAAGGTTGCCAACTTGCCAACGCCAGAACATGTCAAGGTGTTCCACAAACAAAAATCCACCTTTCTCTCTGCATCTATTCTCGTACGTCCGGGAGTGGTGGCTGTCCTTTTCCAAATGCATGATAAGCTCCGTCCTTGTCAAAGAAGTTTTAGGATGCCGAAAGGAATTACACCATCGGGGATTGGGAACTGCTGGCTATAAAGTTGGCACTCAGGGATGTGCAATTGTTATCGCCCGATGCCCGGGACATGCAGTTCGGGGCACCAGGCAGGTAGTTTTTTTGCCTTTAGCCCTGCTGTGGGCAAGTAGCAAGGCTCACCTGTCAGGTGGAAGCATTCGAGGTGCAGAGCTGCCGCCCAATTGCTTCCACACAGCCCACAGTGCCAGCCGCCGCACCCCTGCCCGCTATATGTCCCAGGCTCCATTTGCCCATCTGCGAGCCCGGGACTGATTCAGTGCGGGATGTGGTATAGGGGAGGGAGGAGAGCAGACACATCCCTCCCCTTCTTGTCACATCACTTCCAGGTCCCTGTGTGACAGTCATTTAGGCCAGGAAAGAATGTAATGCATTGAGATGTCCACTGCATTACATTAAGGGACGCACAAGGGAGATATCCAGGGTCTTTTAGACCCTGGATATCTCAAAAAAGAGAACCTGTCACCAAAAAATCATCACACAGGGGACATTTGGTCTCCTATGTGATAAAAAAAAAGTTAAGTAAAAATAATTGTATTTACCGTATTTGCCGGCGTATAAGACGACTTTTTGACCCTTGAAAATCTTCTCAAAAGTCGGGGGTCGTCTTATACGCCGGTACACATGTTAGGGGGGCTGCGGCATTAAGTACAGGGGTGGGCAGGGGCTGATGTCTCTTACCTGGATCCAGTCCCACGACGATCCGGTCCAGGAAGCGCGGCGTCTCCTTCAGTTCGGCCACTGGATGTTCGTGCGGCTGCTCGGCTCCGCCTCCTCACCGGTGATTGGCCGCCAGAACTGTAGCTCAGGAAAGGCACACAGGCGGCCAATCACCGGCGAGGGGGCGGAGCCGAGCGGCCCCGCGAAAATTGAGTGCCGGAGCAGCAGGTAAGTGTTCTGTGTAGAGGTGCTGCTGCAACCACATATGCTGGCTGCAGCAGCACCATACGAGAACAGGGTCAGCAAGTCTCAGTGGGAGGAATAGTGCCCCATCATTGGTGTCACTGATACCAATGATGGGGCACTATTCCTCCCACTGATACCAACGATGGGGCACTATTCCTCCCACTGACACCAACGATGGGGCACTATTCCTCCCCCCCACTGACACCAATGATGGGGCACTATTCCCCCCCCCACTGACACCAACGATGGGGCACTATTCCACCCCCCACTGACACCAATGATGGGGCACTATTCCACCCCTCACTGACACCAATGATGGGACACCATTCCTCCCACTGACACCAATGATGGGGCACTATTCCTGCCACTGATACCAATGATGGGGCACTATTCCTGCCACTGATACCAATGATGGGGCACCATTCCTGCCACTGATACCAATGATGGGGCACTATTCCTCCCACTGACACCAATGATGGGGCACTATTCCTCCCACTGACATCAATGATGGGGCACTATTCCTCCCACTGACATCAATGATGGGGCACTATTCCTCCCACTGGTGTGCATTGGAAGAGGGGTAGTCTTATACGGCGAGTATAGCCCAAACACTACATTTTAGCAGGAAAAGTAGGGGGGTCGTCTTATACGCCCAGTCGTCTTATACGCCGGCAAATACGGTATTTATTTTTTTAAATGGAAGTTACACCCAAGCATATAACCCCCCCCAATTTTTTTTTCAAGCCCCCACCCCTACAAATGTATGCACGCACAAACATAAAAGCATGCGCTGGGGCGGCCACACATGAAGACATCGATTGCGATACACATATTACATATCTCTGCGCATGCCAGAATGAGAGCAATAATTATAGCACTAGACCTCCTCCATAATGCTAAACAGATGACCTATAAGGGGCTTTAAAAGCACCACCTATAGAAAGTATAGGGTACTAAAGTTTGTTGCCGTTTCACGAGTGCATGCAAATTTAAGGTTTGACATGTTGGATATCTATTTACTTGATGCAACTGTAATTTTGTGAAAATAACGTGTGACAAAAAATTTAAACTACCGCTATTTTATTTTCTAGGATCTCTGATTTCAGAAAATATATAATGTTATGTTAGGGGTTTTGTGTCATCTTCAGGCCTTAAATTATTTTTTAAACGTGTGCAAAAAACACAAAAACAACTCTTGCAGCAAAATGGATAAAGGATAAGCCCAACACTCCGTTTTCCTGATGAGCACCCAGTCGGTGCTCATTACACTGCAAGGTCTCTCTCCTCCCTGCTAGTCTCCAGGTGCGGTGCTGGAGAGATGCAGGGAGGGGAGGGGGAGATAAACAGCGCAATGTTAACAATATTAAATGTTTAAGTCGCCATAAAGCCCCTTTTGTTTTTAAAAGCCCCAGACATTACTTAAAGCAGATTTAATTATGGTTTTGGTTGAAATTTATGTTTTTTTCTTAGAGCAAGTAGATTGTCATGAGGGACAAGTAGATTGGGACACCGATTTAGTCCCTGAACAAGTCGTTTTTTAAAAATTTCCACACCCCTGTGGCACTGCAAGAATGGCGACATCTGCTGAAGGGATCTCCACATCGTATCCTCATTTATACTGATCATAAGAACTCCAGTATCTGCAATCCGCCCGGCTTTTGAATCCCAGATAAGCGTGATGGGCTCTCTTCTTTGCCAGATTTCACTGTGACATTACCTTCCGGCCCGGTTCCGAAAATGTACGTGCAGATGCCATGTCCAGATCATTTGACATTGCTGATTCTGAGTGCCAAGTTGAACTGGAAGATATTATTTCTGGCAATTGTATCCTGGCCACCACTCATCTTCATTCTAAATGCATCCCATCTGGAAAGACCTTTGTGGTCCCCGTCCTTCGCTCTAAGCTACTCAAATGGGCACAAGACTCTAAGCTCTCTGGATATTCTGGTGTGCAATGCCCCTGTGCTTTCCTGCAGCATCATTACTAGTGGCCCTCAAATCAGAAGGATGTTGAAGAATATGTTCAGGCTTGCTTCATTTGTGTGCAGTCTAAGTCCTCCACGTCTGCTCCAGCAGGTCTCCTTTTACATCTATCTGTTGCAGATGAACCTTGGCATTGCATTTCCATTCCCTGAACTACCCCCCTCAGTGGGTACCACCGCTATCTGGGTGGTTGTGGACAAGTTTTCTAAAATGTCACCTAACTCCGCTTCCAGGACTACCTTTTGCTGTCACTTTGGCTTCCGTCTTCATTAAGGAAATCTTCCGTCTTCATGGTATGCCCTCGCACATCGTCTCGTCTCTGATGGTGTTCACTTTACAGCTCACTTCTGGAGGGCTCTGGCCACATCCTTCAGAATCATGTTAGACTTCTCCTCAGCCTTTCTTCCTCAGTCAAATGGCCAAACTGAAAGGGTCAACCAGAATATTGAATTGTATTTTTGTACCTTCATTTTGGCCCATCAGGATGATTGGGTAGACCTCCTATCCTGGAAAGAGTTTGCCCTTAATAACCACGCCATTGTCAGCACTGGTGTGCTCACCTATGGGCATCGCCTGCTATTCTCTGTGGTTTATTTCCTTCCCTTCCATCACATCTTGGCCCGCATCCTAGTTTGCTTGTCTATATAAGACATGCTCAGTCTAGCCCACTTTGCCTGAGCAACGTCTTAGTTCTCTGAGCTCCCGTTTGTTGCTACTCCTGTATCCTGTGTCTGACTACCTGTGTACCGATCCTGGCTTCATCCACCTACTGTGCTTGTTTTCCACCCATCCTGACCTTGGCTTGTCTACCGGATTTCCTGTTGTCTCCTGCTATAGTACTCTGCTCACGTGAGCAGTCTCCGCATCCTCAGCTGGGCGTACCTGGAGCCGCGACCTGGTTCCAGCTTGCTGCAAGTCCATCTCCACCATCAGGAGCCCTGGTGAAGAAGCAGGCTGGGGCTTAGACTCCCCGAGTAACCCCGAGTTGGCGATCTATAAGGATTCACTACCACAGACGCTTGACAGCAACTTTGACATGTGTTAGTAAAAATGTACATACCATCGCAACTACTTTGTGTATCCAGATAGATTATACCTTGTTTTTTCAGGACAAATTGGGCTTTCTTCTGGTGTTAAATGGTAATGGCTAACTCCTCAACAAGTTGAAGTTAGAAGCTGACCGACTACCATGCACAACTGCATCAGATTTTTGCACTCTCCAGCTTTAGTAAATCAGTCTCACAGGGTCCAGTATGCATTTTGGTGCAATTTTTTTCATTATATTCCTGCTGTAGATTGTGCTACAGCAAAAGTAACAGTTAGAAACAAAAAAAATTACACAGCATTGTTTACACTTGTTGGGGGGGAGTTAAAAACATGCAGCAGTAAAGTTTTGCACTACAGCTTGGCAAAAATTATCCCACAGTAGAGTTCAGCGGGCAGTATCACCTGCTGAACACAATCCATTCAACTGAATAGGAGCACCCTACAAGAACACAATGCATGCTAGCTCAGGGTTTAAAGTGGTTATACAGTGGAAGCAACACAATGCCTCCTCATTGCCTTCCAGTTGCTCTCTGAAGAGCAATCTGAATACAGATCCTCTTCAGAGTGCAACACTAGTGAAAACTAGCCCTGTTTATGTAGCTGAAATCCTAAGGTTTTTTAATATACAACAGCTATATCCTTCCTGAACTAATGTTTTACTTGGATCCATACTGATTTTTTTCTGTAACACTGTAAGCACAAACAGTGTTTTAAAAAAGAGTTATAATTGGTACCTACTGCATAATTTCACTGGGTATCCACCTATATCTGCACATCCATTGGTTACCTGCTGTTAGGGACAAATGTCCGACCCTGGATGCGGAGAGATTTTGTCCAAGGGCAGACATGTATTCCTACCTTCAGGTAACCAATAGATGTGCAGATACATACAGATACGTGTTTACAGCAGCAGACAGACTTGGCTCTTTTCACCTAGGTGTACCGCATGAGCAGCTGCCGATGATTGGAACACCTAGGAACCCATATGTATGTATTTGTAGTATACTTGACGAACCATGGTCATTTAGGATGTATGAATGAAACCAAAGATTGGATTTTAGCTAACCTTACTGTGCATTACTGTGTGTTGTTTGCACCTTGTCAGCAAGGATGGTTCTTATTCAGTCTAAATGTGCAAACTGAGCAGGTGCAAATGGCATCATATTACGGCAGGCAGTTCACTCACTGATTTTTTTTTACTTTTTAAAAATTGTGTATTAAAAGGAATTTTATGAAGTGAATTGCTTACCACAAAATGGTGCCCTTTGCACCTGCTAGAGTTGTCATCTCATCCCTTTAAAACCAAACACATATTAATTACAAAGGTTCTGTGGCTGATTAAGGTGGTAATTAAACTCACTTAAGAATCCTTCCCTTTTCGATGGTGCACTCATTCTCTAAAATATTTGGGTACTAGCCTCACTTCCTCCTACAGTTCTATATAAGACGACAATTTCCCCCCATTATTTATAGCTATCTCTGGGATACGCTACCCATATCCTTCCTGGGACGCATCAAAGTTATAAAAATGACTGTGCTGCCCAAACTCCTGTATTTATTTCCGACTCTCCCTGTTCCTATGTCCAAACTACATTTCCTCCAGAAATCTCTTCTACGCTTCATTTGGCATAATAAGCAACATAGAATCGCATGTAGCATACTACTTTCTCTGCATTCTAGGGGAGGCCTAGGGGCACCGGATATCGTGACCTACTACTATGCTACTCACCTCCGCTTTCTTACATCGTGGTCCACCCACTACCTTCCCAACCTGTGGACTGAGATCGAGTCCTTACAATTGACTTCGACTCATCCTTGATCTCTCCTCTGTTCGACCTCGGCAGTGGACCTTGCCTCTATCCAGTGTCTCTTCCTTGGCCCCATGCAAGTCTCTATGAATATCTGGCAGAAATGTAAGACTAGGTTTGCATTGACCTCAGATTGCTCCCCACTGACTAATATCCTCTTTAACCCCAACCTTCCAGATAGTCTGGATTTGCCCCGGGTGCTCCCTTGGGTCAAAGACTATCGCTTCCAACTACGCCACTTGGTACATCCTGTGAATGTGACATTGATCTGACGTGGAAGAAAATTTGGAAAAAACACAGCTAAATCTTCTGTCTGTGTGGTTTTTAAGGAACATACATACAAAATTATGATGCTGTGGTACAAAACTCCCGATGTAATCCATGCCTTTAACCCGAATGCTTCTTCCGCCTGCTGGCGTTGCGGGAAAGACTTTGGCTTCCTCTTCCAAATTTTTTGGACCTGTGGATACATTGTTCCTTTTTGGGAAGAGGTTTTGTTCTTTTTACAATTGCTATTGCATACCTCTCTCCCCTTTGAGCCCCTATACTTTTTATTGGGCCTGTCATTCCCAGGTCTACCCAAAATGACCAGTAAAGTCACCACGCATATTCTGACAGCGGCTAGAAGAAGCATTCCTATGTGTTGGCTATCCTCTATACCTCCTTCGATGTCAACTCTGTTTAAAATTATTGCTGATGTTAGACAGATGGAATACTTGACATTCCTGTTCGATTGCTGTGTTTGAGGCAGTGTGGCACACATGGGATAACTTCACCTCTTCCCACCTTTCTCCAAATGTACAGTTCTAATGGCCTCCCTACTGTTGCTATTTGACATTGTGTTTGTAATCATGCAGATTTTCACCATTGATGTGCTCCCTCTTTTTCTTATGTTCCTCTTTCAATTTACAGTTTGTATACATATTGTGGCAGTGCGGTGTCCTGCCACGGTCAAAATCAAGCTGAAAACCCTGGATTCTCAACCAGGCAGGTTGAGGGGCTCCAGAAAGTTGATGTATTGCAGAGGAAACTGGCTTTTCGGTTTCCTCACTTATTCATTAAGTCTGTTTTGGGATCTGGAGCCTAGAGATTTCTAAGTGATCTGGGAAGGATGAAATCTCCAATCCGGGGTCCGTGTTTTGAGAACCCCCAGCACACTGATTGCACAGGTGTGTGCAGGCCTTTTTATAGAGTCCTAACCATGGTTCTGGGCTTCACCCCGGCAGATAGGAGTCAGGAAGGCTCCACCCCAGCAAACGGAGTCAGGAGGGCTCCACCCCGGCAGACGGGAGGTCTCTGCCTTGGAGTCAGGTGGAAGCCAGACTAGCTGGGTGCTAGTGCCATATTTTGGGAAGAGTCTGCAGGAGGCAGACTTAAAACTGCGTACAAGCCAGGAGGCTGAATACTGTTGGTATTGCTTGATGGTGGATACCCCCTGCGTGGGAAGCATTTTGTTGAACTATCTTTTAAATAAAAGTGGGCAAAAAAGCCCTTAAAGAAGCGAGTTGCTGTGTGCTTGGAAGAAGCTCTACCATTTGAAGCGAGTTCCCACAATATATATATATATATATATATATATATATATACTGTATATATATATATATATACTGTATATATATATGTAAACAAATAAAAACTGTTAATACAAAAAAAAAACTCACTTAGTAACTTATTATCTGCATTAAATTAGGTGCAAAACCTGTGTAAATTCTACGTGTTCAGTTTTAAAGGGATGAGGCGGTAACCCTAGCACCTGCTCAGGTGGCATAATAGGACTGGATAATTGCCACATACTTGTTGTGCAACCTGCATTGCAGAGGGTACTTCATTTTTTTTTTAAAGTGAGTGCATTTATTACATTTTTGCTAAAGGTGGAATTTGCCTTTAAAGTACAGCCCAGTATACATGGTCCAGTGATCAGGAGTATGCTATGTACAGTCAACCATATAGAATACAGAGGTCAGGCTTAACTAAGCACTTGCTCTTCAGAAGATTTACCCCCTTCATGACCAGGCCATTTTTTTCTATTCAGCACTGCATTACTTTAACTGACAATTGTGCAGTCATGCAAAGCTGTACTCAAACGAAATGTATATCTTTTTTTCACACAAATAGAGCTTTCTTTTGGAGGTGTTTGATTACCAATGGGTTTCCTATTTTTTGCGATAGTAACAAATAAAATTTGGAAAAAAAACAGTAATTACTTTCTGCTAAAAAAACATATATCCAAGAGAAATAAATTAAAAATTTAATTTCTTCATAAATTGTTTGCCAAAATATATTCTGCTACATTTTTGATTAAAAAAATCCCAATAAGGTGTGTATTGATTGGTTTGTGTTAATATTATAGTGTCTACAAACTATATAGACTAAATTGCTGAAAGTTTTGAGCCGCCTGCCTCTACATGCACATGAACTTTAATGACATCACAGTCTTAGTCCGTAGGATTCAATATTGAGTTGGCCCACCCTTTGCAGCTATAACAGCATCAACTTTTCTGGGAAGGCTGTACATAAGGTTTAGGAGTGGGTCTGTGGGAATGTTTGACCATCCTTCCAAAAGCGCATTTGTGAGGTCAGGCACTGATGTTGGATGAAAAGGCCTGGCTCGCAGTCTCCACTCTAATTCACCCCAAAGGTGTTCTATCGGGTTGAGGTCAGGACTTTGTGCAGGCCAGTCAAGTTCCTCCACCCCAAAATTGCTCATCCATGTCTTTATGGACCTTGCTTTGTGCACTGGTGCACAGTCATGTTGGAACAGGAAGGGGCCATCCCACAACTGTTCCCACAAAGTTGGGAGCATGAAATTGTCCAAAATGTCCTGGTGTGCCGAAACCTTAAGAGTTCCCTTCACTGGAACTAAGGGGCCAAGCCCAACCCTTGAAAAACAACCCCACAATATAATCTCCCCTCCCCCAAACTTTACACTTGACACAATGCAGTCAGGCAAGTACCATTCTCCTGGCAACTGCCAAAGACACGTCCATCAGATTGCCAGAGAGAGAGGCGTGATTCGTCACTCCAGAGAACACCTCCACTGCTCTAGAGTCCAGTGGCGGCGTGATTTACACCACTGCATTCAACGCTTTGCATTGCACTCGGTGGCTGCTCGGCCATAGAAACCCATTGCATGAAGCTCTTTATAAACTGTTGTGCTAATCTGAAGGCCACATGTTGTCTGGAGGTCTTTAGCTATTGACTCTGCAGACACTGCAGTGACTTCTGCGCATTTTGTGCTTCAGCATGTGTTGACCTCACTCTGTCATTTTACGTGGTCTACCACTTCATGGCTGAGTTGCTGTTGTTCCCAGTTGCTTCCACTTCGTAATAATACCACTAAAAGTTGAGCGTGGAATATTTAGGAAATTTAGGAAATTTCACAGTTGGACTTATTGCACAGATGGCAAACTATCATGGTACCACGCTTGAATTCACTGAATTCCTGCCCCATTATATCGCAAATGTTTGTAGAAGCAGTCTGCATGTGTAGGTGCTTGATTGATATACTGTAGAGGAAGATGAAATAAAGAGCGCACAAACCATGCGCATTACCTCAATAAATAGTGACTAATTTTATTAATAAGGAAATATACTCACAAAGTGATGGTATAACAGGCATAAGTAACCATAATCCAAACAGGGTTACAGGTAAATCGAAAAGGGGGGGGGGATGAAGGCTAACGCGTTTCGAAGGGTGCTCCCTTCTTCATCAGAGCTGATAAAAAAACAAATGCAAATACAAATACAAATTCCCCTCAAACTATTTACATGAATCATGATGGTATAACAGGTGGTGATACTGTTAGATGAGCATAGCAATATACATGAAAATACTCATGGTAATACGTATTGTGATAATAATAATAGTAATAGTATCAAAAATCTCATACAGAAAAGGTGTATATATAGAAAACATGTACAAAAAAAAAAAAAAAAGGAAAAACATTTTTTTATATATAGAGAGAATCCATAGAATAAACATGTATACATATATATGTAAATGCAAAAGCACAATTGCTATTTAAAATTTAAAAACGGGATGCGTTCATTTTATTATGTGTAGTATAAAATAGTGTATGTTATTATAAAAGATACCTGGGTTGAGCAGATCGAGACTTCAGTATGGCAGAGTTCCCATGGCAAGGAGATATTCAGCCACTGAGTGTCAGTATTACAGCAGTTCAGCCTGTTTAGTGTGGCTGGTGATTAAAGTAATGGCTTAAATACTGTAGGCCGCCTGCAGGTGGCAGTGGAACGCACGCCGGCTGATGAGCACTACTGCGCATGTGCTGTGCGTTCCAGGGGCCATATTAAAGAGGATCATGAAGCAGGAAGTCTCTGATACAACATCCCGTACAGCAAAGAGAGATCAAAGGGCTGAAAAATGACCAAGAACCCACTGGACCTTAGGAGATTTATATTTAGTTAATAAAGGACTGTAAACAGTACATAAATAAATACTTGAAAGCCTGAAGGTGCGGACAGTTCACAAATCCGCCTTGCGTATATGAACAGCGCCATCTAGTGACAGCTTTATCAATTGCAGGCTAAATTATTAGAAGGCTGAGTGAGTTGCTATCTTCTGCTTAGTGTCAATTGATGATAAGGGATAAATTCAAATCAGTGAAGATCAGAGAATCATTTCTAATTACGGTGTAGATAAATACTTTTTGAACAGTTTTTAGGGAAATGCTACCCGCACATTCCTAACGATCGGCATATTCTCAAGAGTAATAATAGGATAATTTATAATATATGATGAAAAATATATATACTGAACACTAAAGGGAAAATACCTGTATCTTTAAAACACACAAGATATACCACCCATTGTATAGTATAAGAAAATAAATGTGAGAATAAATATATATTAAAAAAAAGGAACAAAAGGTTTTGTATGCAAAGGAAATGGGGGAGGATAACTTTGCACAGATCAAGAGGCAGCACGTACTTAGAGCAGACATGGAAGTATGTGTATATATTTTAAAATTTGTTCATAAGAATTATTAAAAATTATTAAAAAAATTATTTAAAAATCCCTTATGCAAATTATAAAAAATTCTTATTAATAGTAAAAATAATACAATAATAAAATCGACCTTATTAATGTGGATATAATCACTCAAGGTCAAAACAGGGGAAGAGTCAAGGAGAAGAGTGTGTATGTGTGTACATACACACATACACCCACACATAAAAAACACATAGGTATATATTTGCAGCATAAATTAGACAGCAATAAAATGGATCATGTAAAACCAGGCTTCAGTAAAAGCAGGTAAACATTGCCTAAAACAGAGTGTGTGTTTCTAAATCATCATTAAAGCCTTTAGGGGACAATGTATCGAGTGTGAAGATCCAGAAGCTCTCGCGCTTGCAGAGTCTCTGATGTCTTCTTCCATTGTCAATGTCCTTAGGGGTGGCTTCTATTCCAAAGACATTGATCCCACTAAAATTACCTTGATGGACTTTTTTAAAATGTCGAGGTATTGAATATTTGTCTTTACCATTCTTAATGCTACCCTTGTGTTCACTAAATCGCATTCTTAGTGGGCGAGATGTATGTCCCACATAAAGTAGGCCACACGGGCACAATAGTCCATAAATGACTAAAGATGTCCCACAGTTAATAAACTGTTTGATAATGTACTTTTTCCCATCTGTACCAGTGACATCACGTTTCCGGTGACAGGTGAATTCGCATGTGCCACAGTTGGAGATTCCACACCTATAATTCCCTTTTTGGTCAAAAAGACCAGCCCAGCCTCCTGACAGGGATTTGGGGATAGTGATTTTAGGAAGTCTACTGGGGGCTACAATGCTTCTGAGATCTCTGGGCTTTCTGAATATGAAACAAGGTTTTTCAGGGAGCATGTCACTCAGAGTGGGGTCATGTTTAAGAATATTCCAATTTTTGGAGACAATCTGTTTAATGATCCAGGATTTATTGTTGAATCTAGTGCTAAAGCGAACTCCAGTGGACTCATTTGAGCTGTCGCTATTTTATTTATTGTTAGATACAACATGAAGGGTTCCAGAATTGTCATACATTCTCAAGTATTTGTTAAACGCTGTCTCAATGAGATTGTGTTCGTAGCATTTTTCTAAAAACGTATTTTTTAGAATTGTGCTTTGCTCAATATAATCTTTTTTTAAAGTGCAAGTGCATCTCAGTCTGCAGAATTGCCCATAGGGAACATTTCTAATCCATTGAGGATGATGATGACTTTTAGCGTGCAAATACGAATTCCCTGCAGTGGGTTTGAAATGTGTCCTGGACTGGATATGACCACTGTCCCCGTTCCTCATCTCAAGGTCCAAAAAGACTAGTGAGTTGTCATCGATTACATGGGTAAATGAAATACCATAAGGATTTGTAGCACAATGATCTAAAAATTCCGAAAAGTTGTACGTCTGACCCGTTCCAGATTATCAAAATATCATCAATATAACGAGCATATAGTATTAAATTTCCACTGTACGGGTTGTTGGACCAAATGAAATGACTCTCCCAGTATCCCATAAAAAGATTAGCATAGCTCAGGGCAAATTTTGCACCTATAGCAGTGCCTTGTATCTGTCTGTAGTGAGTATCTAAAAATGAGAAATGATTATGGCCCAGTGCAAATTCGGTGCAGGAATACAGGAATTGGGCTTGTGAATAGTGAAAGCTTACGTCTCTCGTTAAAAAGTATTGTATTGCCCTTAGCCCAAAGTCGTGTTTGATGGAAGTGTAGAGTGATACTACATCAAGAGACAGCCATCTGTACCCTTCTTCCCATGTATATACTGAGCAACTATACATGGGAAGAAGGGTACAGAACACAAGAGTAGCATTAAGAATGGTAAAGACAAATATTCAATACCTCAACATTTTAAAAAAGTCCATCAAGGTAATTTCAGTGGGACCAATGTCTTTGGAATAGAAGCCATCCCTAAGGACATTGACAATGGAAGAAGACATCAGAGACTCTGCAAGCGCGAGAGCTTCTGGATCTTCACACTCGATACATTGTCCCCTAAAGGCCTTAATGATGATTTAGAAACACACACTCTGTTTTAGGCAATGTTTACCTGCTTTTACTGAAGCCTGGTTTTACATGATCCATTTTATTGCTGTCTAATTTATGCTGCAAATATATACCTACAGGTATGTGTTTTTTATGTGTGGGTGTATGTGTGTATGTACACACATACACACTCTTCTCCTTGACTCTTCCCCTGTTTTGACCTTGAGTGATTATATCCACATTAATAAGGTCGATTTTATTATTGTATTAATTTTACTATTAATAAGAATTTTTTATAATTTGCATAAGGGATTTTTAAATAATTTTTTAAATAATTTTTAATAATTCTTATGAACAAATTTTAAAATATATACACATACTTCCATGTCTGCTCTAAGTACGTGCTGCCTCTTGATCTGTGCAAAGTTATCCTCCCCCATTTCCTTTGCATACAAAACCTTTTGTTCCTTTTTTTAATATATATTTATTCTCACATTTATTTTCTTATACTATACAATGGGTGGTATATCTTGTGTGTTTTAAAGATACAGGTATTTTCCCTTTAGTGTTCAGTATATATATTTTTCATCATATATTATAAATTATCCTATTATTGCTCTTGAGAATATGCCGATCGTTAGGAATGTGCGGGTAGCAATTCCCTAAAAACTGTTCAAAAAGTATTTATCTACACCGTAATTAGAAATGATTCTCTGATCTTCACTGATTTGAATTTATACCTTATCATCAATTGACACTAAGCAGAAGATAGCAACTCACTCAGCCTTCTAATAATTTAGCCTGCAATTGATAAAGCTGTCACTAGATGGCGCTGTTCATATACGCAAGGCGGATTTGTGAACTGTCCGCACCTTCAGGCTTTCAAGTATTTATTTATGTACTGTATACAGTCCTTTATTAACTAAATATAAATCTCCTAAGGTCCAGTGGGTTCTTGGTCATTTTTCAGCCCTTTGATCTCTCTTTGCTGTACGGGATGTTGTATCAGAGACTTCCTGCTTCATGATCCTCTTTAATATGGCCCCTGGAACGCACAGCACATGCGCAGTAGTGCTCATCAGCCGGCGTGTGTTCCACTGCCACCTGCAGGCGGCCTACAGTATTTAAGCCATTACTTTAATCACCAGCCACACTAAACAGGCTGAACTGCTGTAATACTGACACTCAGTGGCTGAATATCTCCTTGCCATGGGAACTCTGCCATACTGAAGTCTCGATCTGCTCAACCCAGGTATCTTTTATAATAACATACACTATTTTATACTACACATAATAAAATGAACGCATCCAGTTTTTAAATTTTAAATAGCAATTGTGCTTTTGCATTTACATATATATGTATACATGTTTATTCTATGGATTCTCTCTATATATTAAAAAATGTTTTTCCTTTTTTTTTTTTGTACGTTTTCTATATCTACACCTTTTCTGTATGAGATTTTTGATATTATTATTATTATAATTTTTATTATTATTATCACTATACGTATTACCATGAGTATTTTCATGTATATTGCTATGCTCATCTAACAGTATCACCACCTGTTATACCATCATGATTCATGTAAATAGTTTGAGGGGAATTTGTATTTGTATTTGCATTTGTTTTTTTATCAGCTCTGATGAAGAAGGGAGCATCCTTCGAAACGCGTTAGCATTCATCCCCCCCTTTTCGATTTACCTGTAACCCTGTTTGGATTATGGTTACTTATGCCTGTTATACAATCACTTTGTGAGTATATTTCCTTATTAATAAAATTAGTCACTATTTATTGAGGTAATGCGCAAGGTTTGTGCGCTCTTTCTTTCATCTTCCTCTACAGTTTTATTAAGCTTCCCCAGCTTCATGTTAGAGCTGCACAACCTCTGATCACCAGCGGATAAACACGCTGCTTGTCACTAACGCCTGTTTGATCTGAGTCTTTGAGCTCAGGAGATAATGGATCTTTGGTGACTGCTTGATTGATATACACCTGTGGCTATGGAGGTGATTGGAACACCTGAATCCAGTGATTTGGAGGTGTGTCCCAATAGTTTTGGCAATATAGTGTATACTGAAATTTGTATTTTTTTATACTTCTAATGGTGGCTATGTGCAATCACAGTGGGTGTTGGGTGGGGGATACGCATATGCGTGCCCTAAACCTGGAAGTAGGCGGTGACGTTGGTATGTAATTGTGCCTACAGCCGCCGGCAAGTGGCTAAATAGCAGCAAATACATTATCTCCCCTTTCCCCCCAATCGAAAATATCTACCATTAAAAATCCCACAACACTAGGTAAAAATGTTTGCAAAAAGCTCCCCATTCCTTCTAGCAACCCCCTAAAAGAAAAAATATGCCCCTCCAAGCAAATCTCCCCCTTAAAGCATCCCATAAATGGAAAAACATTCCCTTTCTCCCTCCTAAGAAACCCCCACCCCAAGCAAAGATCCCCACTGCAAAATACCTCCCTCCCTCAAATATCCACACAAAATTAGACCCCCTCTCTAACCCCCCCAAAGCAAAATACCTGCCTCAATCAACCCCCCCATCTCCTCCCCCACAACAATTCCTAATTATGAAGAAATTTCCCTTCAATTAAGTAAACTTTCCTCCCAAACGCAAGTTCCTGCTCTTACCCAACCCCCTGTAAACTTTCCCACAAGAAACTCCCCCCTTCCCCAAAAGCAGATCCACCCCCTTTCCCAATCCCATCTTCAAAAGAAACACCCTCAGCTGGAAATTTTTCCCCCTCCTTCCCCCAAACAGAGGTTCTATGTCTCTCCACTTACCAGACCTCAGATTTAGTGCGGCACAGAGGCAGGAAAACTTCTGCATCCTCAGTCTCCCTTCGGTTGTGCACTGTCAGTTCCCGGTATCTGTGTGCAATCCGAGCACCTCACAGGAGATGGTGGGTAGATGCCTGGAGCTAGAGTTTCATGTCTCTGAAGGTGCCCTGTATCTGCTTATCAACAGCCCTTTAGCTGATAGATCACTGCAGCTCTCACTGCTTCTGCTGCGCTGTTGCTGAGCTTGAGCAGTGCAGCAGCAGGGACACTGACTAGGCATTTTGGTAGGAGGCTCTGGGAGGGGTTTGGACCCCCTGACCCCCTCTTATCTACGCCCGTGCAGGCAGTTGTTAGACATGTTGGGACATCCCGGCCGTTGTACATGCCTACAACAGTATTGAAAATGAAGTGACCAGGTACTTTCCTTATATGTTCATGTTGAGGAGAGAAGACTGATTGCAAATGAACTTTGTCTTGGGTAGTTCCATTGATAGAACATCAACTGTGACCCACAAAGGCTATGTGGACTAACTCCAATCTAAAAGCAGCTTATGAAAGGCGCAAGCAATTTCTAATGCTTGAGGACAGCTAAACAAAAAGAGCTATAGGTCCCTGATCTACAACCTACTGACAGGGTGCTATTGAAAAATCTAGGTCACCCTGGAAGGCATAAGATAGCTTACCAATGGAGTTCCCAGCACTACAAACAGCTTGCTGGCTTTCCTGTGTATCCGATTTACCCCAATGGGAATACAGGACGTTTCAGGACTTGGAACTTGAAAAACTGGACCCGCTGCCACAGTGAGCTTGCCTTCTTGGAGTGTGCTTGTAACGGACCGCCTGACAGCACCTCTATCAGTCCCCCGGTAGACCCTCCCCAGAGTGCGTAGTCTAAGCACCGGAGCACTTGTTCACCAGGGCCCCTGATGGTGGGGGTGGACTTGGAGCGCTCCGGTACCAGGTTGCAACTACCAGGTATCTCCAACAGGGGTAGAGGAGTCTGACAGGGGCTCCAGAGAGCTAGGAGTCTGATTTAAGGGAGCCTAGTGATCCCTGCGGGGTGGGTGGATGGATGAGCTAAATCAGAGTCATGCAGGCCGGGTCGGTAACTAGCGGATCGGTAAGGTACAAAATGGTAGGCAAAGGATAGTCGGGTCACATGCAGGGTCAATACCAGGAGGTCAGATCTAAACGGGAACATCCAGGAGCAGAGTCAGGCAAGCCAAGGGGTCAGGACGGGAGAAGGCAACAAGGTCAAAACAATCCAGATCAGAAGTACTCACACACAGGTAACAGGATACAAAGACCATTCGGCAACAAGTGTCTGTGCAGGGCTAGTTTAAATAGCCCGCCCTACACCTGACAGGCGTAGCCTGGGTCCCAGTGCCTGCCTAGTACTGTCCAGACGACGGGTGTGCCTGGGTCCTAGTGCCCTGCCACCTATACGTCTCGGCAGACACCTACGCATGTGTAGACCCATGCGTCGCGATGGTTCCTGACAGTGCTGCTTAGAGACTGCTGCTGCCACTGTACCCTGTGCTGTTCTTCCAGAGTTGGAGAGACCATGCTTGGAAACTTTGAGCTAGGTACTGGATCTGGTTAGAGGCTGCTGCTGTTCCTGTTTCAGTGAGAGCCTGCAGTTGATCTTGTTCCATCAAGAGACTGATCTTGTTCAGGTGAGACTCGACAGCTGTTCCTGACCTTCCTTAATTGGATTGTCTGGTGCTGCTGCAGGATGCCAGCTTGGGGTGGGGAATCCTTGGGGTTAGGGTTGTCCCTTTCACTGGTCATTGAGGTTCCATGCTGAAAATGACTGCAGTGATGAGAGGACTCTTGACCACCAACATTCCTTATTGCTTGTTCAGTGGTATTGTGCTGCCTCTTTTTCAGATTGGCTTGGGCCATTTCTATTAGAAGCACCCCATTCCAAATTTTGGAATAAAAAAAAACAGTTATAGAGCATTTCACTCAAAGACCAAAGTGCTCCAACATCCAGCAGGACTGGATTTAGTACTACTGGTCAGTAGGATAGTTAGGGATTGTTCACCTGAGATAAACCATAACAGTCCTTTAACCCCTTAGTGACTGAGGGTAACACAAATGTTAAAGCCTGAACACAATGTTTCAACTTTGACATGTGTTAGTAAAACTGTACGTATTATCGTGACTACTTTGGTGGATTATACTTTACTTTTTTCAGGAAAAATTGGGCTTTCTTTTGGTTGTAAATGGTAATGGATATCTCCTGATTTTTTTTATTATCATAATTATATATTTTTTTACATTTAGCTGTATATTTCTCGCTACTATCATGATCTACCACCAAAAATAAATTCTCCTGCTTCTAACAATCACAACAATACCACATGTGTATATTTGTTGTTTGTACCCGTAGTACAGTCCAGAATCAATAGTGCGCATATTCTAGGTGGAAATCTTAATAAATGAGAAGTCTGTGTTCAAGGGCTTCCAGGGTGTTTAGGGAGAAATCTAATACATTTCATTATAATACCCCCTCTTTGGAGAGAGAGATAACCAAACTGTGAAGCAATCAAATTACCACTATATGCCGAGAAACAAAACTTTTAGCATGTCACCACAAGCATCAAAAGACATTTAACATTATTTAAAATCACATTGGTTATGCATGGCTGACATATACACATACAGTACGTCCAGTGGTCTTCAATCCCATTGGGACATTCTAACTTGTATGTCCACCTTACATTTCTTTTCAAAAAGAAGGCAAACCTTATAGCATCCTATTTAAATCTAAAAATTCTTATGTATTACTTGTTTGTAATTCTGTTATTTTATTAAAAACAGCAAGCCTCCACCGTACCACAAAATGGTCGTAATACTGGAACTTGTGGAGAATTAGTGTTGACTGAAGATGAAAGGAAACTTCTTTCAAAGGAAGGAGTAGTATTGCCCACTCAGCTGCCACTGACAAAGGTAATTTTAAAAGCCTCAACATATTTGAACTGCTTTAAACATTAATGAATAACATACAGCTTATGTTCACCAATATTTGGCATCTATTAACAATTTACAGGTATGGCTTTACACCAAACAAAAATTCCTTGTACTTTGCATCCAACTGTTACATGACATCCATACTTGCTTACTGTCCATCAGTAGTTGAACATTAGAAAAGAAGTAAACATTAAAATCTTCTCTGCCAGCAGTTTGCATAGTTGGTGATCAGCTATGGTTCGTCCAAAAATTAAAGTTTTGGTAAAGTCACTCTCTATGAACATTCTAAGCACTTTCAAAGCAAATAGCAAAGAAACTGCTGCCAGTTATAAATGGGAGCTGGCCATGCGCTTTTAATTTTTTTCCCTTCAATTCTAACATGCGGAAGGATGAATCCTGGGCTACTGGAATTATTACAGGTGCTAGCAGCGGTTGTGAGAATACCCAAACAATGGCTGTATCATATTCAGTTCAGTTATAGGATGTTGGGTGGAAAAGGGTAAAGAGAGCTATCCATTTAGCAAATTTCATCAGAAACCGTCCCAAATCGACAGTGTATGGCCAACTTTAGTCAAAGTTCCTGTATTTAGCGTATGCGGTCTCATTACACAATAGCTCTGCACTGTTATGCAAATGATTATAACCTCTTGGATTTTACATATTTCAACAGCATGAAGAACGTGTTCTTAAAAGAATTCGTCGCAAAATTCGCAATAAACAATCAGCTCAAGAAAGTAGAAAAAAGAAGAAGGAGTATATGGATGGATTGGAGATAAGGTATGACTATAAATCATGTAAAGTGGAAAATCAAAACAATATTACTATTCTGTTTCATTTTTATTATTTTGAATAAGTAGTCATTGACATCGTCACCTCTGATGTCGCCAGTTGGGTGTGGTGAAGCCAATTAGGTTGGCAAGGGTAATGGAGACTTGTGCAGCCTGTAGCATTGCTTATTAATGATAGTATAATTATTAGGACTAAGCTACATGGACTGAGTCCTGTTGTCTTGCAAAAGGATCCTTGCCTCAAACCAAAGTCTCCCCTTTGTTTTGGATGAATATCTGATTGCAAAACGTTGCGGGAATAAAAACAGACAGCTGCTAATGGATAACAAATGCCATGCCTCAAAAATGCTTGCATACTTTGAATGTTTCTTGTTTGCCTTATTACTATTAATTATTATTATTATAATATTATTTTGAGAACCTTTCAACTTTATTTGGCAAAGGTAAATATGGAATCTACAGAATGAAGAATCTGGTTCGATACTTTGTGCACTGGCCATTGACCATCTACTGAAAGCTTAGAATAAGAGGTGAACAAGAAATATTTGAGCTTCTGTGACTTTGATTCAAATTTGCACCTTTGAAAAGCACCATGGGCTGGTGATTACTGTCCTGATGCTATTGCCATTAGCAAGAGTGATAAGATTCAAATTTGTCTAACTGAATTTGAGGGAAATTCACAGGATTCATGTCAGCCTTGAACTGGCAATTTTGACCAAATTCCTGCTCAGAAAATTTTGATGATCACTTTATAAACCAACCCCTCACTATAAAAGGGTGAGCTGAGAACAACAGTCAATGTGTTGGAGTTGCTGTAATGAAGAGACAGGAGAGCTGATAAACTGCATAGGGAGAAAATATGTGAATCCGTTTACAGAGTGTGCTTGAGCTGTGAATTGCAGTGTCGGGGTACATGGCCTTGTATGTCCTTCCCTCAGATCTTAACAGCCATCTGAAGCAAGGGTCTTCAAATGTTCTAAACAAAGGGCCAGTTTACTGACCTTCAGATTATGGGGGGGCTGGACAGACTGACGCCAGTAGGACTACAAAATGCCCCAGCATCGGTAGGAGTAAACAATGCCTCTGGCTTGCAGAAAGCGGGAGTAAAAAAATGTTTAATTGTGCCCCATCATTAGTGGTTCCCTCTCGTTATTGTCAGTGGAGGGAATTGTGTGGGAGGAATAGCGTTCCATCATTTAGATCAATGGGAAGAATAATTTTCCATAATTGGGCACCTGTGGGAGGAATTATGCCGCACTGTTGGTGTCAGGGGAAGGAATGGTGCCTCATTGTTGATGTCAGGAGAGGGAATAATGCCTCATATCAGTAGGATGAATATTGCACCAAGGGCAGAGTAAATGTAAGCAAAGGGCTACATCTGGCATGTGGATACAGTTGGAGATCACTGATCTTAAAGCTTTTAAATGACAGTCTAAACAGGTCATAATTGAGTTACTGTGTGATGCAAAAGCCACATAAATTAAAAAATACATTTTATTTATTTCCTTTGAGCTGTCAAATTCTACTTCTTTTGTGTCTCACTTACTCCTCCCAAACACTGCAGGCAGACTCTGTCAGCAGCACAGTAAGTTAATCCAGAAAGTGGTGTGCAGGGCTGTTTGACAAGCCACAGGCTTGTGAACTATCAGTGACAATGATTAACAATGTCACCCTGAAACATCTTCTTCCCACTGTTCTGCAGGCAGACAGAGCCTACATAAGCAACAGTTCTGCTTTGAATTCATTAGCAGTACAGCAGCATTGTTCCTCCATCACAAGAGGTTACATAAGGTGGACTTCACTGGCAAGATCAATACGTATTTATTGCAGAGGAACCCAGAAAAATTGAAAGTGTGGATGCACCTTCAATTAGAGTGGAACTACAGCCATAGAGATGTTTGTATGTTCTGATGAGTAAATAAATGTTGTCTTTCCTCAGTTGTAAATTGCTGAACTGCTTCACAGTAATTTAAAACTACACCCTGTTCCAAATTATTATGCAAATTCTATTTAAGTGTCACAAAGATTAAATATTTTGTTTTTCAGTTTAACTCATGGATGGCATTGTGTGTCAGGGCTCTTTTGATCACTAAAAACAATTGCGGACACCTGTGATAATTAGATTGGCAGGTGAGCCCAATTTAAGGAAAAACTACTAAAGAAGGGTGTTCCACATTATTAAGCAGAGCACCATTTTCAAGCAATATGATGAAGAAAAAGGATCTCTCTGCTGCCGAAAAAAGTGAAATAGTTCAATGCCTTGGATGAGGTATGAAAACATTAGATATTTCACGAAAACTTAAGCGTGATCATCGCACTATTAAGAGATTTGTGGCTGATTCCAAGCACAGATGGGTTCGTGCAGATAAAGGCACATTGAGGAAGATTTCTGCCAGATCCATGCATCGGATCAAGAGAGCAGCTGCTAAAATACCATTACATAGCAGCAAACAGATATTTGAAGCTGCTGGTGCCTCTGGAGTCCCAAGGACATCAAGGTGTAGAGTCCTCCAGAGTCTTGCAACTGTGCATAAACCTATTCGGCCACCACTAACCAATGCTCACAAGCTGAAAAGGCTGCATTGGGCAGAAAAATACATGAAGACTAATTTGCAAACAGTCCTGTTTACTGATGAATGCCGTGCAACCCTGGATGGTCCAGATGGATGGAGTAGTGGATGGTTGGTGAACGGCCACCCTGTTCCCACAAGGCTGCGACGTCAGCAAGGCGGTGGTGGAGTCATGTTTTGGGCCGGAATCATGGGAACAGAGCTGGTCGGGCCCCTTTAGGGTCTCCGAAGGTGTAAAGATGACCTCTGCAAAGTATGTGGAGTTTATGACTGACCACTTTCTTCCCTGGTACAGAAGGAAGGACTATGCTTTCCGTAATAAAATCTTCTTCATGCATGACAATGCACCATCTCATGCTGCAAAGAATACCTCTGCATCAATGGCTGCTATGGGGATAAAAGGAGAGAAAGTCAGGGTGTGACCTCCAGCCTCCCCTGACCTCAATCCTATTGAGAACCTTTGGAGCATCCTCAAGCAAAAGATCTATGAGGGTGGGAGGCAGTTTACATCCAAACAGCAGCTCTGGGAGGCTATTCTGACATCTTGCAAACAAATTCAAGCAGAAACTGTCCAAAAACTCACAAGTTCAATGGATGCAAGACGTGTGAAGCTGCTATCAAATAAGGGGTCCTATGTTAAAATGTAACGTGACCTGTTAAAATGTTTAAAAAGTTAAAATGTTGTTAAAAGTTTGATTGAAATAGCTTTTGATTTCAGTAAATATGCTGCAAACACAACAAATGACAATTTTCAGTTCCTTACAACCTATAAAGTGTTTTGAAACTTCATGTGCGTAATAATTTGGAACAGTGCATTGTAAGTTTTTTATGTTTAAAAAAAATACTGTTATTAGGAGGTTTGTTCAATAAAATTTGAATTGTACTCTTAATAGTTGATAACATGAGAACTATGCTGACTGTTATTTACATCAATTATTTAGGTAAATGAGAAAAATATCATTTGCATAATAATTTGGAACAGGGTGCAATACTCTCTATTGTCCATTGAGGGATACACCTTGATGATAAGCAGCCTAGGTTATACTGCTGCTTTTAGGAGAAATGGGTACGATGCACATCGAAAGCTGGAGAGAAGCCAATGTAAGCCCCCCCACACACACATCACATCTGCTCAGTTACACTTAGTGTCCTTGTGAAACTGGATGTTTCCTTCCTTTCTGCTATATTTTCCACTTGAATAAGAAGATTTTCTACTATCCACAGCTACTGGTAGATTCAGGCCAGATATTGGAAATCCTGGAAGTTTCTCCAATTAGTCAACAAGCACAGGTTTTCCCAGTCCTAAGGTTGGCAGTGACAACCAATATGTGTTCCACTTAGCACAGGACTCTACTATTCAGTACAGCCAATTTACCTGGGTATTTCTTGCCAAGTTATCAGGACCAGAGCTGTTGCAGTTCTCCTGTCCCTATTTCTAAAGACTCAATAATTGTGAGTGGCTAGCAGGCTATATGGTGTGCCAAGGATTTTTTTTCTCCCTGTGGCTCTATGACTAGGCTGTATCTGGTTAAGCTCTTGGGTGGATAGGAGCTAAGCTCTTTGTGTAAATAGATTTCTCCCTCCCCTTTACTTGCTATATACCTTTTTGTAGGTTTATAATTATTTATGGAGAAAGCCTTTTTATTCAGTCTCCGGTTGACAAAGGAGGAGTATACACTTCTGTTTTACTCTGGAAGATGGGTAATTGTTCCCCAACTGCCATTTTACATTTCTTGGCTCTTTGTTATCCCTCTGCTTTTAAGGGGCAGTGTGCAAGACTACATGCACTGATTTTCTTCGTGGTACTTCCACAATCTCTTCTTAACCATTTGCCGCCCGGCCAATGGCCGTTTGGCGGCTTGAAAAGCGCTGCAGCTTTCCGGGTGCACGCCATTTGTCGTGCTCCCGCACATGCGCGGTTTGCGCGGTTGCAGAGCGACGCAGCAGTGCGATCTGTCACCGCCCGTGCACCTTGGACACGGCCGATGACAGATCCGAGTACCGGCTCCCGTTGCCGGTACCATGTGACCTGCTGTGACCAATCACAGCAGGTCACATGACAGTTGTATACAATGGATGGCTTCATTCATGATGCCATCCATTGTATACTAGTGCCTAGCTGTGAATGGTCACAGCTAATCACATGCACATGTCATGTGATTAGCTGTGACCAAATCACAGCTAAGCACAAAAAAAAAAAAAAAAAAGCTGAATGAATCGATTTCATTCAGGTAAATGCTTGCTTATAGCAAAGTAATTCTTTGCTATAAGCAAATTGTGTAAAAAAAAAAAATACTGATCACTTCCCCAAAGTAGAACAGTGTTACTATGGTAACATTGTACTACTTTGGTCATAGTAAAATATGAAAAAAAATCTTAAAAAAAAATAAAAAAAAATGTAATAAAAAATTAAATATAGTAAAAAAATTTAAAAAAAAAATAAAAAAAAAATATTTTTTTTTTTCATACTGTCACCAGTCAGTGTCGCTGTTCACCGCCATGCCAGTTATATGATGACGCTGTACTGCACTGGTGACAGTATGTAAAAAAAAAAATAGTGAAAATAATTTTTTTAATTTTTTCATTTTCCGAAAAATTATGACAAAAAAATACAACTTCAAAAAACTCGCCATGCCTCTTATGAAGTACGTTGGACTGTCTACTCTGCAAAAAGGGGTCATTTGGGGATATCTGTACTATTCTGACATTCGTGGACCTCAAGAAATTAGATTGGCTGTCAGTACTTCAGGATTGATCAATATTCAGATCTATACCATAGTTTGTGAACTCTATAACTTTCCTACAAACTAAAAAATACATCCTAATTTGGGTTAATTTCACCAAAGACATGTAGCAGAATACATCTTGGCCTAAATTTATGAAGAACAATTATTTATTTGTAAACTTTTATAACAGAAACAAAGAAAAATGTGGGGTTTTTTTCAAAATTTTTGGTCTTTTTTTGTTAATTTAGCAAAAAATAAAAACCCCAGCGGTGATTAAATACCACCAAAAGAAAGCTCTAGTTGTGTGAAGAAAATGATCAAATTTTAGTTTGGGTACAATGTTGTATGACCGCGCAATTGTCATTCAAAGTGTGAGACCGCTGAAACCTGAAAACTGGCCTGGGCAGGAAGGTGTAAAATTGCACGGTATTGAAACGGTTAAACATGCAACAACTGACTTGGAAACTTGTCTAGCACTATATGAAATGGCGGTAATTTTTTGGCTGAAGGTGACTCACTAAAGACCTCATTTGCACTTTGTGCAAACTCTAGCTTTGCACAGGAGAGCATTGCATTTGCTATGCTTTTAACAGATTCCAATCAGAACCACTTGCACCAGCAGCCAGCTCTTACTCCCCACTCTTATCCTAGGAATCTGTCACAGAGCTGTATATTATCTCTACGTCTGTCAGGAATTCTCCAGAAGACTCATTTTTAGATAATGAGTCCTTGCTTTCTTTTTAAGAGGAAGGACAGAGAGGGGAGGGCAATGGAATGAACAGTTGAAACAATAAGCATTCTTTTACAAAAATGAGCACTTCATGTTAACCTGCTGAAGACACTGTAATGCATAGGGAGGTTTGTGGCAAAAGTCAGTAAAGGTGAAGTAACTCTTTACAGACCCTACTTGCAATTTCTCGATCTACCTATTCTTTGGTGGGATCTGCCCTCTAATCTCGTTTTCTAAAATTTGACTGACTGCTCCAACTTGGCAACTGCTGATGTTGACATTCAATTTTACAATTGTGTTGACCAGATGAATTTTGCTTTAAACTTTATGTACAATATGGTGCTGGATCCTGGCTTGGTTATGTCTCAGGTAAACTTTTCTGTTTTGTATCTGTAGGGTATGTAGAATATTCACCATCAACAATGCAGGTCAACATGTTCCTATCCTGCATCAAAGTATTCCTTTTGTTCCTCCAAGTTAGGTACCAGTTTCCAGACCAACAGATCTTCTTTGACCCCCTCAGACTCAGGGGGGCACTAAACATCCTTGGCAAACCATGAAAACAAAACCTGGGGATAAATCCACCTTTGCATGAAGTTCTGGATCATCTGTCTGGTCATGGTTGTTAGCCTCAGGAAGAAGCAAAGCTTACAATAATCATCATAGCGTTATAAGCAATTCTTTGCTGGTACTTCTGTGCACCTCCTTCTGACCAGTCACATGGTGTTGCTTAAGTTGGACAATGCGGTTTACAACAATCATAAAGGGGCACTCAGAATGTTGCAGTGGTGACAGAGGTAGAACCGATCTTATGCTGACCAGAGTTTTAGGTTAAACTGATTCCATGGTAGGCATACACTCGCAGGCAATTTTTTTCAGTTGACATCTGGGCTGAGAAGAAAGAACTCTCTGTCCAAAGGTGTTTGATAACATATTGTATGTCTGCATTGGGGTACTCCAGATGTGGACTTGCCAGCAAGTCTTGATTCAACAAGAAACCTGATAGGTATGTTTTCAGGATGCAGGACCTGATGCCAGGCACAGCAGATGCTCTGGTAGCACCTATGCATTTATTTCCAGCACTTTGAGGTTTCCCCACAGTAAGAAATGTGGAATAGACTTAAGAACTAGTTCTGGTCACCTCAGTAGATAGTTTAAAAAAAATAGCTGGATGTATTTCTAAATGCACAAAATATACAATATACATATATATACATACATACATACATACATACACGCACACACTCTAGGAAACACATAAAATGGACCAGCATTGTTCAGATTATTTTTGCATTTGTACATGTTCTCCCTATGCTCTGTTAGTTAATCCCTTGAATAATGGACAGAACTGATCTTCAAAAGTTAATATATACATTTTTCCGCGCTATGGTTGACCTGAGATGCTTATAATGCAGCTGCTCTCACCAAGTAATATATCTTCCATTAGGGATATATAAAAACCTAATAGATTGATTACAAAGGTGTAGCACTATGATGCACCTTTCTTCTCTTTATGGCTGCTGCGATTCTAAAATATTGCATAAAACAGCTGCAACCCTGATAGCGGCCCAGGTCAGTTGACTGGTGACTTCTAGGCTATCCAGTCTGGCAAACTTCTGGTGTGCTCAGGGTGAGAGCTGCTGGGGGGGTCTGGATACAAAGACCTGGTATGGTGGAGAAGAGGAGAGAGGATCTGAGCAGTATTCCGAGGGGAAGGTGAATACTCATTGGAGCTATAGGATACAGCTATTCAGAAAGCACCATTAGACTTGCTTTTTGATACAGGAGGTCATGAATCTGTGGTGAGCATGGTCTTGAGGGGGAGAGCTTGTGATACTCAAGCACAAGTGCAGATACAGCACTCTATTATTGAGCACCTTCACATGGACTTTTTAAAACAGACACTTTTAAAATAGCTATAAAATTATATTAAATAAAATTGCTTGTGTTATGCTATATTTTGCCTTTTGCTATATTTATTCTAGGAAGATGATTTGTAGTATTGAATGTTTTTGGCATTTGAGCACAAATTAATTCTGTTTTTTTTTTTGCAAACCACAAGCAGTTTATTACTGTTATTGATTATGTTGCACATACTTACTTGTTTTTTGGAATATTTTGATTATATGGATCTTAGAGGGAGGGGTTTTAGAGGACTAAAGTTTCTGAGATTTGCATATTACAATATTTTTATAGCACTAGCACTTAATATGATTAGATTTATATGCACTTTTTGATGTTCATCTAGGGGGAGGTGTATTATAGTTCTGAACATAATTCATATTGTTTGCATTTATATTTTGGGTTTACACACATTTTAACATTACTAGTTTTTCACAGACACTGGTTAGAACCGCAGCAGCTATAAAGAGAAGGAGGGAGGTGCATTGTAGAGCTACACCTTTGAAATTGATCTTTGAAAGTTGATATTCATTAACTGTATTTGGGTTCACATTAAAACTCGCAATTGGCATATTTTATGATGAGTTCACTGAATGTTGGAGCGAATCAAACCTAGTCAGATTTGTTTATAATTATTTGTGGTTGATTTGATAAAAAGATGCATTTTTATTCTAGCAAGACTTTCACTTAAAAAGGCAAATCTGTCTTTATTTACCAAGATTAGATTTCATCATATTAATTCACCCTATTAATCACAAGGATTTTTACCCATTTTCAAAGGAGATTTATCAAGGGAAAAAATGTAATCAAACAACATACACCTAATCAAATGGGACAAGGAGTGGGCAGGAGGGGACGCTTCCCTGAGCACAGCTGAGCAAGGGGGCACAGAATGGACCCAGGGCAATAGACCCATTCTATGGCATGCATTAACAGTGGGGGAGGGGTGCAGTTCTACATCCTTGCCCTGAGCGCTAGATGAACCTGATGCACCTAATATCTGTTCTTTAATGGGCAAAGGCCTTTACTGCACTGTTTATCGGATTTATAACTAAGTTAAAGTGTTACTAAACCCACAACAGTATATGCAGTAAAGCATGCTTGTTATAGTCACTGTGGAACCTAAGGGGTTAATCCTCTGCATTGTGTAAAAAGGTTGTTTAATCCTGACTTATTTGCCCCTCCTCTTGTTCAAATGTCCAAACTGATAAGACAGACTGAACCCGTATCCCTTCTGCACATGCTCAGTTTAGTGTGTATTGCTAGAGAGGTTTATTTTTTCTTGGGAGAGTGCATGTGATCAGCACAGGGCCAATCAGCACTGGTCAGACAGAGGTCAGGGGTTCTACATCCTCCTGGAGCAGAAAGAAAACTGCTCCTACAAGCTTTAACCAGTGCTCAGCTAAAGTCGCCAGACTGCTTAAACTGCTGATGAGAAGAGGTATTTAGTAGTTTATATTTACTAAAATTATTGCATTTCCATGATCTATGTACTGTGGGAGACCAGATATAGTGAATGCAGGGTCCTGGGTAACACGTTAATGTTGATTCGCTGTTAAATCCAGCCTACATTTCCCCTCATACATTATTCTTAGTATTCTCTTGCTAAATTACTTTTTTGCCTAGGAGCTTAGAGTCTTTTGACTAAGGAGAGCAGTGCCGGGACAAGGTCATCCAGCGCCCAGGGCAAAGATGCCAAACTGCCCTCCTCCCCCGTTCATGATGTGCAAATTTAGGGAAACATACGCCCAGCAGTTACTCACTTGTCAAAATCACTGCCGCTCTTCCTACTCATGTCAGCCTTGTAACAGAAGGAAGGTGCCCCCATCCCTACAGTAAACCATTGTGCCAAGGGCAGCCGTCCTTCCCTCACACCCCTTGTCCTGACCATGATGGATACTGCTGAATAAAAACTATGAAATGTATTTATCTTTGTTTTCTGGTTTAACTTGATAGTTTACATGTATCACCTAGTTTTCTGATGTGTGCAAAAGTAGTACTTGGAATATGCAAATAGATCTTTTGTAGAGAGTTAAAGACAAAGACCAATAATTGATCATATTAACTATATTTCTCAGGATGTCTGCTTGCACAGCCCAAAATCAGGAACTTCAGCGTAAGGTTCTGCAGCTGGAGAAGCATAACATGTAAGTAAACAGTAAAAAAAAACTCCTGCAATGATCAGGGATGGATCTCCATGCACAAGAAAACAAAAACAAGGAGGTGGAGTTAGTCAAATTGTATAGCAAACTGTTTATTAAAAATAGCACATTTTAGATCTGGAATACCCAATGAACAGCATGCATTAGCCCAAAGCAACTTCACAAAGATGAAAACCAGCCAGAAGGAAGGTATCAGCAGGACATGCAGCAGATGGAAAGCCTGTAAACACTGATCCCAGTCACTGAACTGGTGGCTAATAAGCCAGAGCCAAGCAGTGATGTTGTGGGTGGGCAGGGCCAGGGCAGCTGTCAGATCAGGACCAATCATGTCCCTCTAGGGCAAGCCACTACGCAATTCTGGAGCTCTGCCCCCTTTGTCAAGTAGTTGCTGTTTTTCATAAAATGGTTTGCTATACAGTTTGACTAACTCCAATGCCCTGTCTTTGTTTTCTTGTCAGAAAACATGTAAGTGATTATCTGATAATGTTTCACATGGCCTATAGATTAACTGCCATTTGTATCTAGTTCTAAAACCAGATCATCTGTTGGTTTACTTTTCTGGACTTTTCCTGCCCTAGTAACTGTTGACTTTTTTCAATGTGATTTAAAGCCGAATTTCAGGAAAACAGTCAAAAACACAGGTGAAATACATATTCGGGAATTGCTTTACCTGTCAAAATTATTTGTAATAATGTCCATCCAGTCATAAGATTTACACAGACCTGTCACACAGCACAGTCCTGCTTGGCATAGCAGCAGACCTGATCTTTTATTGCTGCAGTTTAACTTACAGGTCTCATCACCATGCCAACTCTGACCTCTCCTTTTATCTATATTATTGTCTCCTTTTGCTGCATCTCTTTTCCAGAGTGAGCTGTGTTGTACAGGAACTTCAACTGGCTGATACCAGGTCAAATGAAAATACTTACGCTTCCTGCATTTTAAAATACATTTAAAGATGTATAAATAGTTACAGAACTGCATTAAACTGAGTTTTGTAACTGTCTGTAGTTCAGTTTAAGGCACACTAAAACAAAGAATGCAGTAACTTCTTATGAGAGCTTGAAATGCATCAAAATGATCAGTTCTTCTGAATGTTTACTAGTGGCGATGTGAAATATGTCTGTTCAAATGATCAAAGTTCTATATAAGTGATTACAATTATGTGGGTCCCATAGTTCCTAGTAGGTTAGTATTCAAGGTATTGGAGTACAGTGCTGTAAATGCGGTCTGAAATTAAAAAAAATTAACCAAAACTGAGATTTCTTTGAAATAAAGAGAAAAGCAAATTTGCATTTCATAGTGTGGCAAAGAGAAAAACGTAGTATATGATAATAACTTACAACATATTTATAATCTCTAATTTCTCTAACTGCCTAGATCCCTCCTTGAACAACTACGGAAACTTCAGGCACTGGTCTCCCTTTCTGCAGGAAAGGCAACTCAGACAAGCACCTGTGTAGCAGTTAGTATCAGTTTGTTCTACAAAATTTTCTATAAGTTTTAGCTTTCATTATTCTGTTGTTTTTAGAAGGAATTTTTCACACACATTTTCATAAGGGATGTATATATATATATATATATAGTGAAACACCTACACATATTTTCTAAATAATTTTAGACAATTGTCACATCAAATGTACAGAAGTAATGCCCAATGCATTTTTAACCACTATGGGCCCAGTCCAATTTTTTGCTAGAAAATTACTTAAAACTACCAAACAGTTATATGTTTTTTGAATGCTGAGGACCTGTAAACTAAAATGGTGGCAGTTACAATTCTTTATTTTGCATGATAGTTGCACAACTGCTTATCAAATCTACACCTGCGGGAAGAAAAATACTGAATTTAATTTTAGTGCACACAAATTTTTTGTAAAATATTAAAGATGGGGTCAGGTAGAGTAAATAGATACCAAACATCAAGCCATCAAATTGTACACCTGTGAAATGGCAAAAAACTATGGTACCCAAAATTGTTCATAGGCCAAATTATTAAAAGCCTTTACAGGTTATCATGTTGGAATTAATACTGAATAATGGCCCTAGAATAATTGCTCTCACTCTGATGTTCATGGTGATACCTAACATGTATAGCACAATCGCTGTTTATATACACATGTGCTCACGACGCGCTTTTGAACTCAAGCGTGTGCACAGAACAACAGGTTTCACAGTCAGTGGTCAGGCTCGGAGGTCATTAGCTACAACAGTGGCAAGGTTCACACAGAAACCAGCAGTATAGATGCACAAGTAGGCTCCCCCAAAGTGCAGAGTCTCAGCAATAGCCAGTCTTCACCAGAGCTACTGATGGTGGAGATGGGTTTCACTGCATGCTAGTACCAGGTTGTATTCCTTAGGATCACCACCAGGAGGTTTTGCAGGTAGGGATAAAGCATAAGCGTAGTCAGTAAATAAGTCAAAGTTCAGTAACAAGTGGGTTGTGGGTTTGGTTACATTTGGTAACATTGTGGGTTGGCTCTCGAGCAGAAGAAAAGTCGAGGAATAAGTTGTCAAAGATTAGTAAAGAGTGGTAATGGACATACAGACAGTAGCAGGAGCATAAGGAGCAAGATACTAGTTGGAGAAGAGCACAATAATCTGGCAAACAGGAAGTGCAAAGGCTTTGTTTAAATAGGAAGTTTATGGGAGGAACAAGCAGTCCAACATTTACCCAAAACAAAACAGAAAGTAAGGTTGTCCAAGGAATGAGGAAAGGAGCTGTTTAGCATCTCAGGTGGCACAGTAAGAAGTGCTACTGCCAGATACAAGAGAGGTCCTGGATTCATATCTGGGCCCTGACTACAAGGTTTCTTATAGCTTTTTTTATATTTTTATTTTATTTTGCTATTTGATAGCACTAGGCAGGTGACAGGTACTCTTTATGGAGACATGAAGGGTCTATTAGACCTCTTATGTCTCTCCTGCACTTCACCTTTGCTGATAAAGCACAGGATTGTGCTTGATTGGCTGTTTAACAAGCCCTTTCAGCTGGCATTCTGACAGCTCTCAAACCGAAATTGCTCAGTGATAAGTGCTTCCCTGCCTATTGATTGCGAAGAAGATCAAGGAACAGATGTTCCCTGCTCTGCTCCTGGTTACCAACTTGACAGCATTTCCCAGTGGAGGAGCCACCTGGATTACTTTATCTGACAAGCTGGGAGTTTGCTGAAAAAGACATTAAAGTGGTAATAAATGGCAAACAAACGAAACCAGCGCTCAAATCTTCATGCAGACTTAAAGGAATTCAAAATGGCAAACGAAGAGGTGCTGCCCTTTAAAGATCGGGAAATCTGGATGCTAATGAACAAAGAACAAAAAAGGGCACACTCTCATTGTGCATTACCGTGGTATACACCGTGTTTATTGTGTAATCAAATAGATGTATACTCACAAAACCAAAGGATATTAAAAGCAGTGTGAATGGTCTGCAATGGCAGTCAATGCAACGCTGTGCCCCAATAGGGGATAAGCTGACGCATTTTGAGAGCTCTGCGGAAGGGGGTTCATCTCCCGAAATGCGTCAGCTTATTACCAATTGGGGCAAAGCATTGCATTGACTGCCATTGCAGACTATTCACACTGCTTTTAATATCCTTTGATTTTGTGAGTATACATCTATTTGATTACACAATAACACGGTGTATACCAAGGGTAAAATGCCTTGTTTCCAGTGATGTCTGTTCATGCTTCAGCAATAAAAAAGTACAGCATGCATTGATTTTTTTTTTCAGCGAGCCACTGCATCATGGCAGTAAATATAACTGGCCGATGTGAATGAACCCTAAAGACCACAACCATGACTCTAAAGTTGGGTTTTAGTTTATAACAATTTAGAAGCATCAACAGTTAGTTTATATTCGATGGCAAAGGGACTTTCAAGATTTTGTTGTAAATGAAAGTAATAGGAAAAATTTAAAGTGACACCGATTCAAAGTACAACTAAACTCTCCTATCATTTACTGCCTAAGAAGCTGCGATCTTAGCCTCTGATCTGCAGTAGCCTTGGTGCTGCACATGTGATCATTGGTAACACCAGCCATTTGATGGCTTGGCAGTTCAGTGGAGAACACAAGCAACTGTGACAGTTATCATTCATGGCATACCTCAAATAAAAGTCTTTAGGGAAACAGATAAATCGATGGGTTTAGTTCTGCTTTAACCGATTCCAAAAACAGTTTCATTCAACGCATAATGGTGGAAACCTCCTGCGCTTCAACCTAAAAAAACCTTTGTCTAGTCTAAATAACAGAAGCTGCTAGCATCCAATCAGCCCTGAGGAAGTCACGTGACTTGAGTGATGTAACGTGTAGGCATGGTGACGCACTTCCGGCGCGGACTCCATCTTGATGCACCCAAATTGAATACTCATGCAGATACACCCAGAACATGAGCTTCTGAAATGCTGTTTGCCTAAGGATCAAAATGTGAGTGCAATATTTGGATTTCTGTACTTTTATCAAGTTTAATAAAAGGTATTACACTATAGGAGGTTCTATCTATTTCTTTTGAGATATTGGCTCTTACCATATGCGTTACCTGGCAAGGATTCTGCTACTTATATGTACATTCCTGGGAGTGAGATTGCTGAGGGGAGAGATATCCAGGAGTAGAGGAATCATGTGCATGGAGGATCTGTGGCAGTGAACCAAAAGTGTTTTGACCCCTTGAAGTGTTTTGACCCCTTGAGGGTCAAAGCAAGAAGGTGAGCGGCCAATCTGGCTTTTGACAGATACCCTTATGTGATTTCTCATGTGAACCATCCACGTGCACGAGCACAGTGCCACAATTTGGACTTTTTTCACTAGTTTTCCACTTTATTTGGAGTCATGCGTTTTTCATAATATAGGTTTACATTTGTTCATAGTATTGATTGTGTTTGATTTACATATATATTGATTGTATATGAAAACACTTTTTTGGGATTTGGATATTTTATTTCTACATGTTTATGCACATTTTGCACTTTTCATGCATTTTCTTGCGTTTAGTTTTGCACTTTTTCGTTCGTTTTCTTGAGTTTAATTTTGGAGGTATCACTATTTAGTCTGATTTGGGCTAAGTTTATATATTTTTTGCTTGATTTGTTTACACCATCACTTTGGATTCTAACTTTGGTTGTCTGCACAATTATACCATACGATCAGTATTGGTAAATCTGAAATTACCATCTTTTGAGTGGTTGAACATTCACTGTGTAAACTTTGGATCCATATAGGATCAGTTCACTTATTATAGATCCCTGGAGGATCAGGTCACTGTTTATGGTTTTGTTGCACATTGTGTCACCTTTATACACTTTTTCATTTATATGTTCATTTATATAGTATTAATATCAATATTATCATCAGAGTAGCGCTGCATCACTTCCGTATTTTCATTCAACGCATGCCTATGATATTAACTGTCACAGTTGCTAGTGCGTTTTTTGTCAGCTCACAAATTTTCAAGCCCTCTAATGGCTGATGTCCTAGCTGATCATATGTGTGGCACCATGGCAACTGCAGATCAACACAAAAGCTAAGATGGCACTGTCCTTGGTTAAAAGGGTAGGAGGGTTTAGTTTCAGTGTCCATGAAAAAATTTCATTAGGCATTATAAAATCATTATTACCACAAACAAACCCAACACAGATTACAAAATTTGTACTACATCTGTTTTCCCTCAGCGTGGGTGCAGCACAGTGTACCTGTGGTTTTCATGTACAACTATAAACAGAATATGTAGTCATGGACTTTCTATGGACATATAGAACAGAAACTGAGTACCGTAAAAACAATTTTATTATGTACCATTAAAAATCTATTGATAGATTGATTTGAACAGAGTTTGTTTCTAAGATACTTATCAAGAGCCCCCTCTTTGGAATATACAGTGGGGAAGCTGCGCCTAATGACAACTGTATAAAAGACACCGGTCCACAGAATCTCTTTCTTCCATTCAAACTTCACCACAATGGGCCAGACCAAAGAGCTGTCAAAGGACCAACCCTCTGAGATGTGTGCAAGACCATTGGCTGTTTACTGAATGTAGCTGAATTTCCCACCCCAGAGGCAGTGGCTTCACCTTGGTTTACTCATTTGCACCTCTATGGGCAACATGCACATGCTATGAATTCCATTCCACCCTACTGGTTGATATTACTCTATTAAGGATTAGGAGTGGGTTCCAGCGTACTGGTTCTGTTTCATGTTCTCCTGAAGAAAGATTCCTGATATACATTGAGTTAACATGTGAACTGTAATCAGAATCTTTGCATGTTGTGAACCCCTCTGTGGAGAGTAATTTTTAATATTGTATAATAGATTTTTACTGGTACATAATAAAGTTTTTACAGTACTCAGCTTCCCTTCTATATGTCCACACAAGGTCAATGAGAACATATGCTGTTTATAGTTGTACATGACTTGCCGGGATGTGGACATATAGCACACACAGTCTGGGTTTCTCTCCTGCTATAGATGCCCACAGTTTTCATATTGGTTCACTGTGCTTTTCAATAGACTTGTAATGCACTGCTCAAAAAAATTAAAGGAAGACTTTGAAAACATATCAGCTCTTAATGGGGAAAAATATCAGGCTGGATATCTATACTGATATGGACTGGGTAATGCCCCATTGTTTGATATCCCAGAGGTGTTCTATTGAATTTAGGTCAGGCGAGCATAGAGGCCATTCAATGTTATCAATTCCTTCATCCTCCAGGAACTGTCTGCATACTCTTGCCACATGAGGTCAGGCATTGTCGTGCACCAGGAGGAACCCATGACCAACTGCACCACCGTAGGATCTGACAATGTGTCCAAGGATTTCATCCTGAAACCGAATGGCAGTCAGGGTGCCATTGTCCAGCCTGTAGAGGTCCATGGATATGCCTCCCTAGATCATCATTGACCCACCATCAAAACGGTCATGTTGAACGATGTTACAGGCAGCATAACGTTCTCCACGGCTTCTCCAGACCCTTTCCTGTCTGTCACATGCTCAGGGTGAACCTGCTCTCATCTGTGAAAAGCACAGGGCACCAGTGGCGGACCTGCCAATTCTGGTGTTCAATGGTAAATGTCAATCGAGCTCTATGGTACTGGACAGTGAGCACAGGGCCCACTAAAGAACGTTGGGGCCTCAGGCTACCCGCATGAAGTCTGTTTCTGATTGGTCAGAGACATTCACACCAATGGCCTGCTGGAGGTCATTTTGTATGGCTCTGGCAGTGCTCATCCTGTTCCCCCTTGCACAAAGGAGCAGATACCGGTCCTACTGATGAGTTAAGGACCTCCTACAGCCCTGTCCTGCTCTCCTAGAGTATCTGCCTGTCTCCTGGAATCTCCTCCATGCTCTTGAGACAGCAAATCTTCTGGCAATGGCACGGATTGATGTGCCATCCTGGAGGAGTTGAACTGCCTGTACAACCTCTGTAGGGTCCAGGTATCGCCTCATGCTACCAGTAGTGACACTGACCCTGCAAAACTAGTGAAAAACAGTCAGAAATAAAGTAGTAGGGAAAAAATGTCAGTAGCCTCTACCTGTAAAACCATTCCTGTTTTGGGGGTCGTCTCATTGTTGCCCATCTAGCACCTGTTGTTAATTTCATTAACACCAAAGCACCTGAAACTGATTAACAACCCCCTCTGCTACTTAACTAACCAGATCAATATCCCAGGAGTTTCATTGACTTGATGCTATACTCTGATTAAAAAGTGTTCCTTAAATTTGTTTCGGGGCCACGTACCCACACCCACACATTTGTGAGATTGGAAGCAGCAGTTTTGCCCATTGAGCCGCTGCATCCCAATTGACATGAATAAGACTGCCTGCACAGGGATGCACAGAATACCTAGGCAGGCAAACACAGCCCTCCAGGTATATACCAGGGGCGGACTGACCATTTGGAAACTCGGGCACTACCCGAAGGCCCGGGGTCAGTAGGGGGCCCCATGAGATGCCCCTGGTACCTTTTTCATAGGTTTTTTTGAGTTTGGGCAAGGACACAGGGGCCGCATGATCCCCTATTGCCCGGGGGCCCCATGAGTTGTCAGTCCACCCCTGGTATATACACTTTAGTATGCCTCATGTGAACGAGACCTTAGTAGCAATTTAGCAGGAATTTTGTAAGTTATGTTGTTTATGTGCACTAATAATAATTGTAATTTTAGTGAAAATAACAGGTTAATAAACATTTGCGCAACTATTGCGGGGCCTAAAAAATTCGGTAGCACTTTTTGTTTTCTTTATTTTACAGGTCATGTGCTTTCAGAATATGTATGGTTTGGGGGGTCTTTCACAAATTTTGAAAGTTGTAAGTGAAAAATGATAACCTTCAGATTTTGAGTAAATTGTTTTTATTTGTAAATTGTTTTTATTGTTTTGCACGCCTTCGGTTTTCACCATTTCATAAAATGGTGCAATTTAACGTTTATAAATATTTATTATTTATTAACTCAATACAGTTTTAGATTTTATATTTAATAGCAATTTATCAGGAATTTTGTAAGTTTTGCCATGTACTGTATGTATCCACTAATGATTTTAGTGTATTTTTAGCAAAAATAGCGAATTTTTAAACATTTTCACAGAGATACCAGGGCCTAAAAAATAATTTGCATCTTTTTTTTATTGTGCTGGTCATGTGCTTCCAGAAAATGTATGGGTTGCAAACTCTGAAAGCTGCAAGGTAAAAATAAAAAAACAATGGGAAAAAAAAATCACACAAAAATTGTCTGGCCACCTGAGTTTAAAAATGAAGAATATATTTTTTAAAATATATTCTTCAGATTTTTTTTATATATAAAAAAGTAATTTTAACATATATTTTTACATATATTTGTAAATGCATTTCAAAAATGTAGATTTGTATTTTTAAAGACATGCAGTATATTTGAAATGTATTTTTAAAAATATTTTTCATATATTTTGTACTAAAAACACATTTCAACATACAGTATATATACCGATATGAAAAACAATATATTTTAAAAATATTCTTCCCAAATATAATGACATATATTTGAAATGCTACAATTTTGGCCATATTCAATATATTTAAAAATATATTTCAATTAATATATATATATATATATATAAATATATTTCAAATATATTTTTCTTTCATATCGGTAGGAACACCACAGTAGTGCAGTATCTTTGTAGTTTTTCACCTGCATCAACCAGAGCCTGGATTAAGGTGCCCTTTAATGACACAGAGAATAGCTGCGATTCAGAGGATAGCAGCTATTCTCTGATCATTCACAGTTTATAACACTCAGGAAAACATGTTCAGCCCTTCACTGGAGATCTGTTTTCTCCCTCCAGATTCTCCAGCCCAGAGCTGGAGAATCGGAGGGACCGCAAACTAAGCAGAGATAATTTACCTCTGTTTAGTAAACTGATCTTTTACTGTAATCTCGAGAGATTATAGTAAAATCAGCCGTTTTCCAGCGTTTGGAGACCGTTCTCCCTTCGTTTGGAGAACTGATCTACATATGCTTCATAAACGGCATTCACAGGAGAACTGTGTTCTCCGAGAATGCCGGAGAACTGAGCAGCAATATATTACTGCTGGTTCATAAACGGACACCTATGTTTGGCTCATCCATAGTCACATCTTCCAGCACTTTCTTAGGCTACTTTCACACTGATCCATAGTAAAAACGCATTTTGCTGCATTTTTACCACGTTTGTGGTGCGTTTTTTTTTTTGCAGGACATGTGAATCAAAAACCATACTAAAACACAATGCAGGTGCATTTTTTATGTGTTTTTGCTGCCTTTTCCATTAATTTCAATGGGGAGGTGTGCTTTTAGTACAGTTTTTTTTATCAAACCAAGTCTGCACTAAAATGCAGCAAACAGGATTTTAAAAAATGCAGCAGACCCGCAATGGATCAATGTGAAGCGTTCCATAGGATTACATTGTCACATGGATCAGTGTGAAAGCAGCCTTGTCCGCTTAGTTCCCTCACTGGAAACAGACAGTAACGGCAAATGGGAACATCTAAGTATTTCATTATAAAGTATGCTTTATCCAAATTTGGATGCAAAAGTGTAAATACCTAATTTAATATTCTGCATTGCGTATGTTGAAGTGGTTTGTTTAAATGTGTGATGTATGGTGCAGGTCTCATATGCAGGTACCTTTGCATGACCTGCATACGGTCAAATTTAAGGGACCATAATAGATAAGCCAGTATCTTCTTCATACATATCAGGCTGCATGAAAAGTAGTAAACCAGTTATTTAATTTTTTCCTCTGCTCCCTATGCTGTGACGCATGCAGTTGACTTTTCATCTCTCAACAATGTAATTAGTTCTACAGAAGCTGGATAATTTTTTTTCATTGTTTTTTTTTTTTTGGAGAGAAGGGCACTATGTGGTTGATTTACTAAAACTGGAGAGTGCAAACTTCCATTTTTTTGTCAAAGCTTAATTGAACAAGCTGATTGGCTACCATACAGAGCTGCACCAAATTTTGCATTCTCCAATTTAGTAAATCAACCCCTATGTGTTTCAGTCTAGAGATACAGTAGTTTGGAGAGGGTGGCATGTGGCTTGATGCTGTAATTCATTATTTACCTGGATGCACTCCTCTATTGTTGACCCCTGTATGGTCTCACCAAAACCACCTATTTGGCCCCTGAACCGCTGGACTGGCTTTTTATTGAATCGTAATCCTTACTGACACGGACTTTCACCTCACCTTGATGCCTTTAACACAAAAAAAAAAATATAATAATAATAATATTACCCTTTATGTAATAATGTAGCCGGGTGCCAGCAATTTTACTAAGCCATTCAGGGACATTTACAGATGAGACCATGATTAATCCTTTCCCCCCTAGTGCCCAGTACTGAGACCTCTACATCACTTCCTGTTAGCAGAGTAGATTCAGTTTTTCTGACAACAGATGATCTTGGGACATGTAGGCCTAAAGCCAATACATCCTGTATTCCTGAGTGCTGATTGAACTACAACTAATCTCCTCCAGAGATTGCTGGCCTACTGCTGCGGGACTCTGAACAACTGTTAAGGACAGCGGAGATGCTGTTTGCAACATCGGGATCGCAGCAGCTTCTCTACATCATGGCTGTCACTGTCCAGTCTTCACACAGACATCTCTACTCGTCATGCTGACAGGCCATCAAGCGGTAACTCTGCACATCCCTGCAAACAGCAAAAATCCTGAGCAATAAATCTAGTTCCTTGGAGGCTATGCTATCCATGGGATTGGTTAGCAGATGGATGCCCAACCTCTTTGTCATCACTCTAGAGACACTGCATGCAGACATCTTTACACCTCAGTAACCAGGAGACCTTTGCTGTAAGCAGTGCCATAGCTTATCTATTTATCTTCATTGAATTACCAGTATTCGCTAATACTTTTGGGCCCCACCATTGCTAGCAGAATACAGCAGATACCCCTATATCAGGAACCATAAACATCTCAGGACTCAAGTTGCAATCTCTAGTTAAAGGGACCTTTTCTCTTCTAAGGATATAGATATTCAACTTAGGGTACTTATATCTGTTTATTCCAGAGTATACATTAACATAATTCGCTGCATGCCCCGTTGTGGCACAGAGGGAGCTGATATGTAAACAAGCCTTTTCTCCTCCCTCTTGCTCCTGGTGTTGCAATTAAATAGATGAAGCTTACTACTCATGACTGTATAGCCTATTAAATGTTGCTAATTGATTATTCCTATTTTACCTGTGTACTGCTTTTATGCGTTAACTGGGGTTGTGTATCCTAAACCCATTATTCCTGTAGCCTACTGTTTTGAACAAGTCTAATATAGAAGTGTTACTAAAGAAATGTGTCTATGCATTATTATTCTATGCTGTTGAAATAGGTCTGAACCCAGAGTGCCAGAAGTGTCAGGAGGCATGCAACCACTGTGGGAGCAAGCATTATCAATCACCCCTTGCTGGGGTAGCGCTACAATAATATAAAAAGTAAAAAAATAAAATTGCCCAAAAAAGTGCCAAGTTACACTTTTGTGTTTTAACGCAGGTGTTGCAATGTGCTACAATGGTTGTATTCAACATCACCATAATAAAAAATAGTGCTTGCTCCCATCTAAGTGCTTTAGTGCAGTGAGCTTTGAAAAATACATGTCTGTTTAATGCAAAGGAAGGCTCATAGAAGCACAACAAGAGGCATATAACAGGGTTTGATGCATTGGCAACAGGTATTAACAAGCCTTGGTCAATGGATGTTAACTCCATCCTTTCTAAGGAAATGCACTTTGGAACATGACAATGCACCTAACACTGCAAGAAGATGCATCTCTGCGCACATATACAGATCTATAAATGGGCCCTAAGGGTTGCCTATAATGCTTAGATGTGTACTTACCCAAAGGGATTATTCAATCACCCCAGCATAAGCCACCTATTATCTTCCTTTCTGCAAAAACAAAAATTACTAGTGGTACTTCTACTGTTATACTATTGTTGTGCTTTAATATCATATCAGATTCAGGATAGCAAAATAATTACATGGTGTCATATTATGTTGAAGCTATAGTTCCTTTAACAATTCCTTTTATGCAGTGTTTATTCTATTGCATACAGTATGTACACTTGCTATAAATGCTACACTAATCTATTTGGCTTTTGCAGGTCCTTTTGCTATCTTTTTCCCTTCTCATTTTCCCTACAATGAACCAGTTTGCAAGAAATGAAATACAGGAGGGCAATGATTTTGTTCCTGTCCGAGGTATGTTTTATATACAGTATATCCATGTTTAAATTTTTATATATATATAAAAATATACACACACACACATATATATCTATATATATATATATATATATACACACACACACACATTGGAATTGGATTTTTGTCAGGATCAACAGGCGTTTTTCTGTTTTTTTGCAGGTTTTTTTTTTTTTTTGAAGGGACAAAATATGGGGAAATGTGCATATATTAAATAGTTGTACCAAATATGTACTGATTATGTTTTGTTCTTCATTTTGGCCATACATGCATTTTAAAGGTTAACTCCACATTACATGTTTCACTATGTTACAGCTTGCTAAGCACCCCTCTTCACCCTCTGTGTTCCCCCCTTCCCCCCCAACAATGTGCAGGGTTTTTTCTCCCCCACTGCCACTGTAACTTTTAAAGTCAGCGCATCTGTGCAGGGCTCTGCCCACACAGCTGCATTCTTCAATGAGAGAGATCTATGAATTAATTAAACTACAAGTCCCATCTGCCACCTTTACAGACGAACATGTAGTTATCAATAGAACATGAGTGTGGTAATCAATGCACTCCTTGTCCATTCACACTTTCTCCAGCTCCATAACTGAAAGCCTGTACAGAGGAAGAGTATGCAGGAGCAATAAATTCACATAATGTTTCCTATAAAATATGTGCATTTATTTTTTTTCTTAAAGTTGAACTTAGTTCATGATGCTTTTTTCCCCCTCACTTGTCATGTTCCATTTGGCATGTGCATAGTGAGAAGTTTGTTATCTCTTGGACAAGGCAAATAACTGAGGATACATTCACACCAGGTGCAGTGTAACTGTATTTGGCTGCTATTCCAGCCCAGTTCCACCACACCTGCATCAGCAGACAAAGCAAAATTCCTTGTCTTCCGTGTGGCCGGTTCACTCCACTGCATTGTGGTAGTGTGCGGGAGGTGCAGTGCAGTTACCATGTGTGACATTTCAGTAAAAAGAAAAAAAATGTAAACAGTGCGATTCCTGGGGATCCGTGCATCAGCACTGCCTGCAATGCATTTTAATGCAGCGGCTGGTGTGAATGGACCTTGAATGACTCATTTCATGGATTTTCTCATTAACGTTTCTTTGAACATTCCCACTACTATTGCCAGTTACTACATATTATCTTCAATACCTGCTCAATAAGTTTACCTTTTTACAAAAAATAATAAAAATGCACTTTTTTTGCAAGTAAAAAAAGTTCATTTATTATTTTTTGTTTCTGGAGCCTCTAAAGCATTGCACCAGCAATCAGTAGATTGCTGGTAGCATGCGGGTCTCCTGCACAGCTGTCAGTATGTGGGATGTACGGGCAAGCAGATATACCGACAGGAAGAATCAATGAACTAACAAGGCGCTCCTCATTCAGAACTACAAGCCGCAGTCACAAGGGCTGTCGGGACTTGTAGTTCATTAATTCATAGAACACAGTGAATGGTGGGCGGAGCCCTGCTAGGCCGCATTTTTAAAAAAATTGTTACAGCTAGCAGGGAGGAGAAGTTCCCCTGCTATTTGTCACAATGGGGAGTGAACAGGAGCGGAGGCCCGGTCAGCTGAATATGGGTGTAACATGTAACATGTTACGGAAGGTGAACTTGCCCTTTTAATATATGGAAGAACATTGGGGTTGGTTTACTAAAACTGGACAGTGCAAAATCTGGTGCAGCTGTATATGGTAGTACTTCTAACATCTGCTTGTTCAATGAACCTTTGACAATAAAACCTGGAATCTGGTTTCTATGCAGGAACCAGAAGCATATGAGACTCATCTCATTGATAGTAAGTAGTGTACCTTGTGCTGATTTCTTTTTTTACTAAATTCAGGCTCTCACTTTCATTGCGACTTGCATTGACTTCTGTTAAATGGAGTCGCAAGCTACAGTAAAATCGTAGGTACAAATCTCTCTTATCTGCGACATTGCAACTGCGATAAAGTAGGGCAATTTCAAAGCCACACTGGTGTGAGCCAGGGCTGAAGGAAGGACAGTTAGATGCATCCCTAAACCAGCCATAGATGTTGATGGGGGAACTGAGCGATTTTCTTTCCTGCAACCTGTGGTTGCAGGAAAGAAAATTGTATCATGTATGACCTGCATATAACAGGCTGGGGGAAAAAACTATCCATTAAAGACAAAGCTGCAGGGTCAGGGGATTGGGGACAGGGTTTGGGGGCCCTGTCAGGTAGGCTGTAAGGGGCCCCATGATTTCTAGCAGCAGCCCTGTATGCGTCCCCTCCAATAGAACTTCATTTTCACTCATGTGAGGTTATTTATGTTGGATAAATGATCTTAGGGAACACAAGTATATTCCAAAGGGAAAAAGTAAGATTTCCAATAAGGCTGATCAACATTCTGGCAAGGAATAAACTACCTCTTTCGTATCAAAAACGAATTCCACTTTAAATTGAATGTGTACTACACCTGTGTTATGAGCATAATGTGGTATAAATTGGCATGTGATTTGAGGAAAAAAAATCTTATCTCAATATATTTTTACTTTTCTAGTCTTCTCCAGGTCCTTGCATAACTCTGCCTACTCAAGAGTATTTCATTTTCCATCTGATAATGAAGACATGGCACACTGGGGTGAACCGAGTAGCCAGACACAGAATAATGAAGTACAGTCACAAAGAAAATCACTGGATGTGGATTTGCCTAATATGGTACAGGAGTTTATTGAAGAAGATCCTAAAGGAACAAATTGCACAAGAATGTCAGCTCAAGAAAAACATTTGCAATTTGATGAGAGCACTGCCAAGATATTGAGTGGGTCTGTGGGTGCTTCTGTAGCCCAACAGATTATCATGTCTTGGAAAGAACCCACTAAGCAAGAAGGGGTGGCCAATGACTGTGGTAAGGTCAGAGAAAGCAATGAAAGAATTTGACCCAGTCTTGCGTTCAGGGCATGGCTTTCCTTTAGTTTAGGGTGTGCTGAGTAGGAGTAAAAAAAAAATCAAACATTTTAGACCAAATTTTGTGTAAATATTTTAGAGAATAGGATCAGGACATATTGCTTTACATATTAAAATGGTTTGACTTTCACAAATGGAAGGCTGCATTTTGTTTATGCACTAGACTTCAGCAGACGCAGCAGAAAAAAAGAAATTCAAGAAAAGGAGTGTGTACAGTAGGAACAGAAAACCATCATGATTTACTGTATATCTTACTGCAATATTATTTCTCAGTTCTACTGTTTATTATATATATATATGCAATATACTGTATAAATAAAATATTTTACAAAATGATTCTCAATACACCATTTATGAAGCAGATTTTTAAAACCACCAAAGTTCACCATAAAAGACCCAGATTATAAAATCTGCTAGATCAGTTCATATTCTGAGAACATTTAAACAATCAACAGAAATATGTATACAGGTATTCATATAGAGAGTCTATCAAGCTACAGGGTCACATTTCTCTTCAAGTGCTCAACAAGGTTGTAGAAAAAATTGGTTAACTTGCTGAAGTATTACTTGGAATTACCTTAATTATAGAAAAGATCTTCCACTAAAAATGATCAGTGGTCAGTAGAAACACGTGAACACATTTTCTTCCTTATCTCGGGCTTAAAAATACAATGTTTTCTGAAATATTTTAAATTCAGATTTTAAAATAATATGTATAATATTTAACATTTGCAGCAAGCAGGTGGCAAACGGTTTACCTAATTCACTTTATTACCTTATTTACTCAATAAATTTACTGGTATGCTGTGAAAATCCCATCTCAAAAAGGGACACATAACCCTCCTCATCTCCCAGCAGAAAATAGTGAAGTCTAGATTTTCAGTCCCCTAAAGCAGTCAACAAGGTTTTCTTAAAGGAGTATCCTGGAAGCACTCTACATTAAAACAGTACTCCAGCCCAGCCCTGGGGTGCCTTGAGGTTTCTTCAGCGGTGCCATGGCAGAATGTCTAAAAATTGCCCAAAACATGTATACAAGCCAGCAGGTGGAATAAGCCTGCCTTTTAGTTACACAAAGACAGAGTTCTTCATTGTGAACCATTATGACCTTCTAGCTGCCAGCAGTTTTGCAGCAATTTGCGCTTTCCCGCAGCTGGTGGTAAGGGTAGGCTCGTGTACATGGATCCTAACTCTGCCTTGCAATTAAATTACTGGCCAGACTCTATGGAAGTGCTCTCATAACAGTTAGTACTCTTTGCATCTCAGATACATATATACTGTATACTTTAAGTAGAATTCCAGCCTAACACTAACTATTTTTAAAAATGCCCTCCCCGCTACCTATTCTGCCCAACCTGCGTAAAAAAGGTGTGTGTGCTCACCTATTTTAGTCCACACTGGTCAAGTCACATAATCCTGCAGCTCTGACCTCCCTGTGTCAGCGAGCTGCACCTGCAGGGGAGAGAAGGGAGTGCCGACAACAGCTGGCACATAGGAAACTATGAGTGATGTCACCGTACTCCGAATACCTAACCATTGTTGAACCTTCCCTTTCTCCTGCAGCTGCTGATCACTAATGTAGGGGATCAAGTGACCAGATCAGACTGTGCTTTAGCATTATTTGAAGGTTGTTGAAAGCCCATTGAAGCCTGCCTGTGGCTTGTTTAAATTGACAGTCAGTGTCATGTGTTTAACATCTTTTACTGGAAGGGGTTGCTCAGCTGTCGGCTGACATCGCTCAGCCGGTCCAGATTCTGGAGAGATCCTGACTTTTATGTCGGGATCAACCCAGATCCCTGACCGGAAGCTGGCTCAGCCTCTCAGTGCGCCACTGAGAGCCTGAGCCAGCCGTGCCTGCCCCCTCCATAGCCTGGTACTCCAGTGAGCACTGGAGGGGCAGGGCAGAGAGCCAGTCACAGGCTCATTAGTCACTGAATGCTGAGAACTGAGGTCTTTGTAGAGGCAGCGGGGGACACCTAGGTGAGTATGTGTGTTTGTTTTTTATCATGTCCCAAACATCTCTTTTATTAAAATGTTTTTTTTTTAGAGTAAGTACCTGAAATTGCCGTTCACATTAACCTCTTGCACCCCCCTGTACAACAGCACTCTGGGACTGGGAGAGTTAAGGGCAGCATGAGTAGCCAATAAGGAATGCTACATGCAAACTTGCTGAGGGGGACTATATAGCTATGAGGAGAGAACAGGTTGACAGGTAAACAACAATCTCATATGAATTTCATTTGTACATTTAGAAATTTCCTTGGAGTTGACCTTTAAATTCTGTTTTGTATTACTTTCTGCATTGTAGCTATACCTTTATACATTGTAACCACAATGAGAAACTCAATAAAAACTAAAACTAAAAATTGTTAATATACTTGAGAGGGGCTGTTTGTCTCAAGTAAAGTAATCCTATATTTTTCAGTTGTAATACCCAAAGTGTGTGATGGATATTGTGTTTGTGATGTGAGGTGGATGGAGGGAATCCCCCGTTTCGGAACATTACATTCTGACAACAGCTCCCCCTGCTGACAGAATACACTGCCCACAGTTGCAGTCACTGATTAACAAAAGTTTTCCAATTTGTCAAACAGAAGTTGATCAAACAATTGACTTCTCTTGAATAGGGACAACCACTCACTGATCAAAATTCAGCTGGTTCCTGCTGAACCAGCCGAATTTTGATCAGTCTATGGCAAGCTTTACTGTGAACAAACCTTTCCATATGTGTAGGTTAAATCTAATTTCCTTGTCCTATGTAATGACCTTATCCAACGCTACACCAATCTCACTATATAGACCACTTATGTATTTATACATGGTGATCATATTCCCCCATATCACCTCTTCTCAAAAAATAAAAACATTCAGTTTAAACACGTGCTGAAAGAAAAAATTTGTTTGTTTCTTATGGTGATTGTAGCCGTATTAGTGCATTTGCGACAGAAACAATTGAGTACTGTCTGTGATACTTTTTTTATTTGCACTAACATACAATTTTGAGGACAAGCTTTCGGGGTATGTCCCCTTCTTCAAGGTCTAAGCAGTACTATTACAAATCACAAAGTTTAAGCAGAATGTTAGAAGGGATTGAGAAAAAAAAAGGCTACAGATAAGATACATCAAAAGCGAGGGGGGGAGGGGGAGGGGTACTACACTCACACAGAGGGGGTCAAGCTTTAGCTAATAGATAGTCATAAAGCTGTCGGATAGTGGTTGAGGAATCCCATGTCCAAATTCAGGCCGTTATCTTTTGTGTCAAATAGATCTATCATTCTTAGTTCAAATGTTTTTCTTTCCTGGATGGATTTGAATTTTCCTCTCAGAACTAAAATATTGAGGTCTTCCATATTGTGGCCTGGTTGTGTGAAATGGTGTCCTACAGGTGTGCAGAGGTCATCTTCTTTATGTTCCTTGATGGTATGTCTAAACGAACCACACATGTCTAATTCAGGCATTCTAATCTTTCCTCAAACCTGAGTTCCTCCATTCCTTATTAGACTGTTGGCCTTTCTCCAGTTTCCTAATATCTTTTTTGTGAACTGATCCCCAAACCTTAACTGCATGTTCCAGATGATGTCTTACTAATTGCTTTGTACAACGGCACAATTATGTCTCTCTCTCTCTGGAGTCTATACCTCTTTTAAAAGAAAATATTTCGCTTTCTTTGTAAACTGCAACTTGGCGTTGCATTCTATTATAAAGGTTATGCCAGTAGTCACCGGGCGCCGGTGGGTAATCACCGACTGGGACCCAGTGATTGATACCCGGTGCAGCGACTGGCGGCGCGGCTAGGGCTCGCGTGCACCCCCTACCCAGAAATGCAGAATGACGTATATATCCTGTGCACAGGTGCCACCCTGTAGCAGTATATCTGCTATAGGGCAGTCGTAACTGGTTAAAGAGAAACTAAACTCTCTCAGTTAACTTTAATTACTTTTAATCCTTATGTTGTTAGCATTATTAAATAGATAGGAAAGTATATTATATTAACTTGTTTTAAACATTTTTTCATTACATTTCATCAGTTGCTCCCTGGTTTCTGGCCTAGGCCACCATTATGTCAAAAACCCCAGTAGTCCACGGCATTTGTTTTTTCATCTGGAGGGGAGGAGGATCTTTCTCAGCGAAGCACACCTGCCTGAGCTAAGGGCAGGTGGATTTCAGGAAGTGAATGCTATATGAATCATCTTCCCTTACTCAAGATGGGCACTGCCGGAAATGCTCAGGGGTGTGTTTCAAAGTGATTTCTTCACAAAATAAAGCATAGAAACATGGATGGATAAGTTTGCTTTGAATATTACAAATGAATAAAATAGCGTTTAAGTTTGTAATGCTCAGATACAATTTAGTTCTGCTTTGATTTTCACACCAGCTGTGCTTGGGAGTCAATTACCTTGGCAAAGTCTAAGGAATTCACAGCCACCCCTTTATTTTCGCTTACTTCCACATAAAAAAGCAGATTTGTTTGACAATTGTCTTTCGTGAATCCATGCTGTAGATTGCTTAAAATATTTTCTACCAAAGACTCTTCTCTTATCAAACTCTCAAATATCTTCAATACAAGATAAGTTAGAGTAGAATTCCAGAATAACTAATCTTAAAAATGCCCCTCCCCTTACTCCTACTACCTATGCTGACTAACCTGTATAAAAAAAAGTGTATACTAACTTAGCCCACTCCGGTCATGTAATGCGGTTCCCCTGTGTCAGTCAGCAGCGGCTGCAGGGGAGAGGAGGGTGTGCTGACAACTGCTGGGAAATGGGTGTTTATGGGTGAGGTTACCACTCCCAGATTTCCCAGCTGTTGTCAAATGCTTTCTCTTCTCCCATGCAACCACCGAATAGTGATACAGAGGAGCTTGTGACTTGGGCGGAGCTGGCTAAAAATAGGTAAGTATAAAAATAATATAATATAATAATAGTAAGTGTAAAAATAGGAGTAAAAAGCAAGCTGCCACTATGCCAAAATTTTTTTACATACGTTAGCATAGGTAGCAGGAGGGGGGAGGGGACATTTTTAAACCTAGTTTATGTTAGGCAAGAATTATACTTTAAGCTAACCAGTCTGTAGTTACTTGGTAAAGACCTTGATCCCTTTTAATCAACTAGGCATCACATTAGCTTTACACCAATCTAGTGGTGTTTAAAAATAATGATCAAGCGAAGGCTGGTAAAATTATATAGACTACTAAAATGGTATTACACAAGATAAATATAAATCTAGGTATAGATATGAAGGTAGCAGCTAGCACTCAGGGTATTGGCAACAGTCCCAGAATAGAAATATGTTAAAATAATATTGCAGTGCTATAAATGCGTGTTATCAATCATCAACGCATGTAAAATCCAAAAAGTGCAATAATTTATTTATTTTAGGTACTTTTATAGTGCTGTCAATTTATGCAGTGCTTTACACATATATTGCACATTCAAATCAGTCCCTAACCCTCAAGGGGTGTACAATCTAAGGTCCCTAACTCACATTCATACACTAGGGCCAATTTGGACAGGAATCAATACACCTACTAGCATGTCTTTGGAGTGTGGGAGGAAACTGGAGTACTCGGAGGAAACCCATGCAAGCACAGGGAGAACATGCAAACTCTATGCAGGAGGTGCCATGGTTAGGAATCGAACCCATGACCCATTTACTGCAAGGCAGATGTGCTAACCATTAAGCCACTGTGCTGCCCATTAATGATGATGTAAACTGGTAAATGGTGGTAAAAAAAAGTTCATATAATCATTCCTGAATAATGGAATGTCCTTCGTGTCAGAGTACCAACTCAGAGAGTGCCTATGAATTGCATGTGTGGTTTATCCGTGACGAACAGTAGTGCAGGACTCGTGAAAGGTAAACCACCCTTGGGACGTGTGTATTACACTATTAAGCACCTTTCTGGCTCCTGTGGCTGAGCTAATTCCTCCCCTTACCATTTTGGCACCCACCGTGATGGATGGATGGAGCTGGATGACTAACCCATAGCTGCCAACATACTGCTGCACCCCCAGATGTGTGATGTGTATCACCCATGCGCATTAATACCACATAGAATAGTTATGATTAAAGAGAAGGAAGCTATATCATTATATTGGGAACTAGACATTCCAAATTATTTGAGATATAAGTGTGAAAATGTTTAACATTTGAAAATAGAATGTATGACATTCATTAGTAAATGCATTAGTTGTCTGATCATTTTGGAGAAACAGCAAAAAAAAAAAAAAATTATAATATAGGTGTACTTTTTATGTTACATTCTAAGTATTCTCTTATGCAAACAGGAAAACGCCAAAGGTACAAAGCCCGAGCTTGTGCGCCATCTAGCGAACACATCCGGTATTGCACCTAAAAATGTGCCAGACGCGATTCCACATTTACTAATAGTAAAGTAGAGGTTCGTCAATGAGATTGCTAGATGCCTCTCAGAAGACTGACAGGTCTTGATTGATTTCATTGAGTCTGCCTGAATGTTCAGAGTCTACTGGTAGACTCAAGTCTTAGTAAATCAGGGCCTGAGTGTCAGTATTACAGCAGTTCAGCCTGTTTAGTGTGGCTGGTGATTAAAGGAGTGGATTAAATACTGTAAACCGCCTGCAGTTGGCAGTGGAATGCACGCCGGCTAATATGCACTACTGTGCATGTGCTGTGCGTTCCAGCGGCCATATTAAAGAGGATCATGAAGCAGGAAGTCTAGTGGGTTCTTGGCCCTTTGATCACTTTTTGCTGTACGAGCTGTTGTGTCAGAGACTTCCTGCTTCATGCTCATCTACAGTATTACCACCTGTTATACCATTTTGAATATTCATGATTCATGTAATATTTTGAGGGGAATTTGTATTTATGTTTTTTTGAACAGCTCTGATGCAGAAGGGAGCGCCCTTCGAAATGCGTTAGCTTCTATCCCCCCCCCCCCCCCCCCCTTTGGATCTACCTGTAACCCTGTGTGGATTATGGCTAATTTATGCCTGTTTTACCATCACTTTTGTGAGTATATTTCCTAAATAAAATAAAATTAGTCACTATTTATCGAGGTAATGTGCAAGGTTTGTGCGCTCTTTCTTTCATCTTCTTCTACAGTTTTATCAAGCTTCCCTAGCTTCATGATAGAGCTGCACAACCTCTGATCACCAGCAGATGAACATGCTGTTTGTTACTAATGCCCGTTTGATCTGAGTCTTTGAGCACAGATAATGATAATGGATCTTTGGTGACCCTAGAGAAAAACTGCAGGGAGTCGCAGCCACCCCAATGGTGAGCAGCATAGGGACTATTAACACACCTCGCAAGAGGGATTATGTAGATACGCACCCTCATCTTCATAGATGCCTGAGAAAAATAGACCACCACTGATAAATGGATTGCAGCTCGAACCTCTGAACCAGCACCAAGCAAGACAGGGTCCCTCAGGTCCCACATCAGGTGAACCCCATCTGGTATACAGACTGAGAAAGGCGCAATGGCAGAAGAAGGCGGCATGTGGGAAACTTTGAACTGTTAGTGCATTTTATTGCACGTGTTGATTTGCACAGATTTCATTGTGTGATGTTTAGATTGATGGTTGAAATTTAAAAGGGATGGAGCAGCTTTTTCTATTTTAGTTTTTGGTCTATTCTTCAAACTCATAGAGTGCTGCTTTCCCATACACTTTTTACACTGAACACACACAAAGTTTCTTTTGTTTTTATCATAGAATGTTTTAGGCAGATACATTTGAGAACATCCAACATATCACCCTTCTCTCCTCATCTGACAGGGCCACCCTGCAGGAAAAAAGAAGTCTGGACATCTGCACTATTGTGGAAAATGAGGAAGGGTTGTAACAGCGCAAACACTGCAAAGTCCTGGGAAATGGTAGTATGGGGTGATCGTGGTATTAGTGGCTACTGTATGAAGAGCGTAGGATTCCGTGTGGCACTGAGGGCAAGGCTTCCAAATAAGCTGTAGTAACCTCTGTAGATGAGAAAAGGAGAGAAGCGCCTCTAAGTGCAATAAGTCTTTTAATTCAAGTCTAAATGTAGAAACACTCACATGTGTGAAGTAATCATAAGCTTAAAAACCGTGGTTAACAATAGTTAACGGTGGGGTGGTAACCCGGGTGAAGAGCCGTCATTTTACTGCGATATCGGGAGGTCACCTCTCGGCTGGAACAGCGTGGTGATGGAGGGGAACAGCAGTGAGGCCGGCCGGTGTGCACGTCCTCCCTCAGAGCCGGATGGAACGCAGCGGCGGCGTGGCCGTGATAACGTCAGATCCCAGGGTGCACTGTGAAGCGTTTCGGAGCATGCGCTGGCCGTGGAAGGCGGAAGTGCGCTCCTTTTTCAAGCAGGGGGAAGTGGATGAACAGGGGTGAATATATAGGGAACGTGAGTCTAATTGATCAATTAACCAATTAACCAGTGATTGACCATTGCTGTAAGGTGAATAGTGTAAAGTCATGGATGTTAACTGGGGGGTAAAAGGAAACCAAATGGAAAAAAGAGAGGATGTAATAAATAAGAAAGAAGAAGAAAGAAAAATGATGAAATGAAAAAAATGATGAAAAAATGAAAAAAAGAAAGAAAAAATGAATGAAATGAAAAATGACATTATTAAAAGATTTTTGAACAGTTGAAAATCGAAGAAGCTATGTGAAAAAAGTTGATGGGGGTAATAAGAATACAGAATAAAAAAGGAAACAGAGCTTAAAATCAAGGAATTCAAGAATTAAGAAATTAAAAAATGTATTGTGGTATATATGTTATAAGATTAAAATTAAATTATTAAATTTACAAAATTTGAGAAGAAAAAAAAAAAAGACAATTATTATATTCTGGGAGATTAGTGCGCTAAAAGGTTCACCTTGCAGCACTGGCACATCAATTATGTAACAGTAGTGAGCAGATATTTAGTGGTAATACAGCATGATTGCAAGGTGGGATATGGTTATGGCTCTACAGGAGCTTCATAATAATTATAACATATATACATGTTGCTAGCGGGTATATTGACAATGGGTGTTAACATGGTAGGATGATAAACATATTGGTAATAGTACATGCAAATGACATTATAAAGAGTAAATTACATTGTAAAAAATAGTAAAAAAATAGAATAAAATATAAATAATGAACAAAAGGTTATAAATAATAAACTAAAAATTGGATTAAAAAATTTAATTAAAAAATTCGATAAAAAAATTTGATTAAATTCGATTTAATTGAATTTTATCGAATTTGTTTATTGGATTTTTTTTATTTTATTCAATTTTTTGTTTTTTTGTTTTCTGTTATTTTGAAAGTGTAAATGATGGAAATAAAATCTAACTTTTGTTGACATATTATAAGAATGTCTAATCTGTAATTTGATGCCTTTTGGAGATTTTTCCATCTTTCCTTGGCTTCTTTATGCACATTAATACAAATTTTTAGCTGGGGTGCCCAAACGTTCGATTCCCACTGTATATGCGTGTATACTTTATGAAACATAACTTCTGTTTTTTTTCCACTCAGGATTTATCAACCAGCCACTGACAGTCAGATCACATCAGTAAATGATTATGGCTTTTTGTGAGGACATACCAGACAGCACAGCCATGTTTTTGGATTTTTTTCTACTGCAGACAAGCAATACAGCTAGTTCACCAACATGCCCCCAGCTTGTGAAAGAACAGAGGCATTGTCACAAAACCAGTTTCATTGTAACCTGCTATCTGGTGTAAGCTGACATGTTGATACACAAAGAGATACAATATAGTTTATGTTGAACATACAAATAACACAAAAGGAAGCAGAATAAAAATGTGTTACCATGTAATGCCATGGAACTGTTGATGTATATAGTTTAAAGCAAAAGCAGAAGAAAAAACAACAGATCAGTGTGAAAGCAGTCTAACTGATTCAGTTGTGGTGAGATAGCTTGACTTGCAGTCTCCGTTACCTTGTAGACAGTCACTTGATTCAAATATCATGCAGATTGTAGAAAGCTAAAGGCTAAATTCACCTTCAGGCACATGTTATATACTCTACCAGTTTCTAGGGTGGAACATGGAACATGTTCCTGCTCCTGCAGCTCTCAGCCCTGATCCTCGACTCCCTGTGACAGCGGGTTGAAAATCTTCTCCCCGCACCCGCAGTCACAATTAAAGAAAAAAAATGAGTGCGGGACTATACCTACCCAGCCGCATCATTCACAGGTGCTGTGAACAGGAGAACTACAACTACTGTCAGCATTTGCAGCTCATGGCTTGTAGTTCTCAATGAACTACCAGGGCGCAGGTGAGCCCTCTAGGTAGTTTATTGAATTCTCCTGTTACTGTGACACTGCCTGCAAAAAAATAGTCGCTAGCTCTTCATAAAAAAATATAAAATGAATACAGGTGCATTTCAAGTAATTACAATATCATTAAAAGTTTATTTCAGTACTTCAAATCAAAAAGTGAAACTCATATTATATAGATTCTTCAAAACCATCAAAAACAAAATAAAGAAATGCTTGAAATACAGTCAGGTCCATAAATTGGGACATGGACACAATTCTAACATTTTTGGCTCTATACACCACCACAATGGATTTGAAATGAAACGAACAAGATATGCATTAACTGCAGACTGTCAGCTTTAATTTGAGGGTATTTACATCCAAATCAGGTGAACGGTGTAGGAATTACAACAGTTTGCATATGTGCCTCCCACTTGTTAAGGGACCAAAAGTAATGGGACAGAATAATAATCATAAATCAAACTTTCACTTTTTAATACTTGGTTGCAAATCCTTTGCAGTCAATTACAGCCTGAAGTCTAGAACGCATAGACATCACCAGACGCTGGGTTCTGCCAGGCCTCTACTGCAACTGTCTTCAGTTCCTGCTTGTTCTTGGGGCATTTTCCCTTCAGTTTTGTCTTCAGCAAGTGAAATGCATGCTCAATCAGATTCAGGTCAGGTGATTGACTTGGCCATTGCATAACATTCTTTCCCTTAAAAAACTCTTTGGTTGCTTTTGCAGTATGCTTTGGGTCATTGTCCATCTGCACTGTGAAGCGGCGTCCAATGAGTTCTGAAGCATTTGGCTGAATATGAGCAGATAATATTGCCTGAAACACTTCAGAATTCATCCTGCTGCTTTTGTCAGCAGTCACATCATCAATAAATACAAGAGAACCAGTTCCATTGCCAGCCATACATGCCCCCGCCATGACACTACCACCACCATGCTTCACTGATGAGGTGGTATGCTTAGGATCATGAGCAGTTCCTTTCCTTCTCCATACTCTTCTCTTCCCATCACTCTGGTACAAGTTGATCTTGGTCTCATCTGTCCATAGGATGTTGTTCCAGAACTGTGAAGGCTTTTTTAGATGTCGTTTGGCAAACTCTAATCTAGCCTTCCTGTTTTTGAGGCTCACCAATGGTTTCCATCTTGTGGTGAACCCTCTGTATTCACTCTGGTGAAGTCTTCTCTTGATTGTTGACTTTGACACACATACACCTACCTCCTGGAGAGTGTTCTTGATCTGGCCAACTGTTGTGAAGGGTATTTTCTTCACCAGGGAAAGAATTCTTCGGTCATCCACCACAGTTGTTTTCCGTGGTCTTCCAGGTCTTTTGGTGTTGCTGAGCTCACCGATGCATTCCTTCTTTTTAAGAATGTTCCAAACAGTTGTTTTGGCCACGCCTAATGTTTTTGCTATCTCTCTGATAGGTTTGTTTTGTTTTTTCAGCCTAATGATCGATTGCTTCACTGATAGTGACAGCTCTTTGGATCTCATCTTGAGAGTTGACAGCAACAGATTCCAAATGCAAATAGTACACTTGAAATGAACTCTGGACCTTTTATCTGCTCATTGTAATTGGGATAATGAGGGAATAACACACACCTGGCCATAGAACAGCTGAGAAGCTAATTGTCCCATTACTTTTGGTCCCTTAACAAGTGGGAGGCACATATGCAAACTGTTGTAATTCCTACACCGTTCACCTGATTTGGATGTAAATACCCTCAAATTAAAGCTGACAGTCTGCCGTTAAAGCACATCTTGTTTGTTTCATTTCAAATCCATTGTGGTGGTGTATAGAGCCAAAAATGTTAGAATTGTGTCCATGTCCCAATATTTATGGACCTGACTGTATATCACTCTGTGTGCAATGAATCTATATAATATATCAGCTTCACTTTTTGATTTGAATTACTGAAATAATTAACTTTTGATGATATTCTAATTTGAGATGCTCCTGTATACCCTAAATATGAATTAGTACAATTTTACCCACAGTAAAGTAATTCAAACACAAATACTCAAATTCAATAATAAAATCCACAAACACTGTATTATTCTGTTGGACTTTATTATTGAATTTAAGTATTTGTGCTTGAAATTTAGGGCATATTGAGTTTATATTTTTTTTTTATGAAGGGCTAGCGCCTATCTTTAGTTTTTTTTGCAAACATTAAAGGTCTTTTCACACTGTGTAACTGCCTCACCATATAAGGTATGAGTAGACAGATACACGGGGGTTTATTTACTAAAGCTGGAGAGTCCAAAATCAGACTCCCTTCTGCATAGAAACCAATCAGCTTCCAGGTTTCATTGCCAAAGCTTCATTGAACAAGCTGAGGTTAGAAGCTGATTGGTTTCTATGCAGAAGGGAGTCTGATTTTGGACTCTCCAGCGTTTGTAAATAAACCCCACTGAGTCTGCAGGAGCCTGACATTGAACCAGTGATCTGCTGATCATGGGTGCAATGCTCTGCAGGCTCCTAATAAGAAAAATAATAAATGCACATATTTTGACTGCAAAAGGTGAACTTATCCTTTAAATTTAAAAATGTATAGAGATCATAACAGATGAACATGAGACAGGTAAAAAAAAAAAATCAATGGACTCTAACCCCTCCTCTGCAGCCAAATCTTTCGCTCAAACCTTATGGACTCATGATTTGGTAGACTTATGACGTGAGCTCCACCCTGGGGGGAAAGACTACACTTATTACTCGCACCCTCATCATTCTCACTCCAGAATTGACCATGCTTTAGTTTTACAAAATCATCTTCCTCTTGTGCACTCAGTCTTTATTCTTACAGTGCCGTGATCTGATCATGAACCCATTTTGGTGGTCTGTCAATCCCTTCTTTGCAAACCTTCCTATTTTTCTTGGAGTATGAATAACTCCTTGCTGTCACTGAAAGAAGTTCAGGCGGACCTTCTGCGCAAATCTGTAAATATTTTCAGCTCAATTCAGATTCTGTCTCTTCATCAGTGACATTGTGGGAAGCGTATAAGGCAGTCTTTCGTGCTCATATCAGAGTAGCCTCCAGGCGTAACCGGAAGAGGCAACATAAACAGTGTCAGCTTGAAACTCAATTAGCTACTGTGTCATCTCAATTTAAACACTCACTACTCCCTCCAACCGAATGTTATTGGCCCAGGAGTACCTGGACTTGGATCTTTGCTTAACAGATGATGCCGAGCGCTGGACACGTCAGAAGTGGTACAGTAAACCAAATAAACCAGATTCAATGCTAGCACGCAGGTTGCATTCTTTTATGCACAATCTCTTTGCGTTCTCGACATAATGTCCTAACAAGTAATCCTGCAAAGGTGTTGGAGGAGTTTCGGTATCGTTTTGCTAAACTTTACACAGACTCGACTTGGGCAGAACCCCATGCCATCTCTGACTTTTTAACTCGTCTATCTTTGCCTACTCTGACTCAAGCTCATAGAGATTTGATGGACCGTGATATTCAAGTATCGGAAGTCTTGCGCTGTATTGCCAATTTGAAGACTAGCAAACGTCCAGGACTTGATGGCTACACGGCCTTGTACTATGAAAAAAACTGTCTGATGTTCTGGCCCCTCACCTCGCAGCCATGTTTAATGCGGTGAATGGAGGTTTTAGTCTTTTCCCCCAATTTGCTGACTGTCAACGTTGTCATGAACCCAAAACCGGCTCGGGACCATTCCTCGACGAATTATAGAGCAATCTCTTTTATCAACGTCGATATGAAAATCCTTACAAAACTTTTGGCTACCCGTTTGAACTCTTTCCTTTCTCGTCTGATCAAAAAAGATCAGGTGGGCCTTGTCCCCCATAGACAAGCTAGGGACACAATCAGACGAATTTTACAGTTACAAAACCAGGCTCACACTTGAAAAATTGAAATGATGCTTTTATCCCTGGATGTCAATAAGGCCTTTGACACCTTATTCTGGCCTTACCTCATGTCAGTCCTTCACCATTTTGGCTTTGGTCCCTCGTTCCTGCGTTGGATTTCGTCGCTATATACGTGCCCCAAGCAAAACTCAGATACCATGGTTTTGAGTCCTCTACGATTCCGATCGGTAGAGGAACTAGGCAGGGCTGCCCGCTCTCTCTCATATTATTTATCTAGGCTTTGAAGCCCCTAGCACAGGATGAATCTTGATATTAAGGGGCTGGATGTAGCCGGTTCCCAGCATAAGCTTTCATTGTTTGCGGAGAACATATTGCCGTTTGTTACTAATCGGGGGTTACTCTGCCCAACTTATTGGTGGTTCTGGACTCCTTTGCTGCTCTTTCAGGCCTCTATGTCAATCCTACTAAATCCAAAGCCATGTCTATTACCCTTTCCCCCACGTTACTGGCAACTCTGAAACAATGGTTTTCCTTTCAGTGGCTTTTGGTCTTGCCATACCTGGGGATTAAGATCTCCCCGTCTTATAAAGGACTGTATCAGGCTAATTTCCCCTCGGTCTTTAAGGACTTGCAACTATTTATGGCTACTAAATTGATGATCGCGAGAATTTGGAATACCCCTCTTAGCTTAGAAGCCGTTAAGAATTGGATGAATTTTATAATGGTTAATGAGAAGCTAACGGCTATGCTGTTAGACACCCACACTAAGGTTCTGCAGATCTGGCGTCCTTGGATTGATGTGGCTCAACCTTCTAGATCTTACCAGACCCTCCAGTCAATATAAGATTCTCCTAGTGCAGGGGTGGGCAACTGTGGCTCTCCAGCTGTTGTGGAACTACAAGTCCCATGAGGCATTGCAAAACTGACAGCTACAAGCATGACTCCCAAAGGCAGAGGTATGATGGGACTTGTAGTTCACCAACAGCTGGAGGGCCACAGTTGCCCACCCCTGTCCTAGTGTGATCCCCTGGAGCCCTTTCTTTGTCTTTACTATTATTTTCTTGTTTCTGCTTTCTCCGCTTTTCTTTCCCTTTCTTTTTTTGTTTCTGTCAGTTTTTATGCTATATGCACAGATTGCAATACCTCTAGAGAACTGTGCCTGTAATGTCTTATACACCAGTCGGACTTCTTTGGAAGTTCCGATGTGCGTCCAGTGAGACTTTATGCTCAGCTTTTCCTATCATCTGTATGCGATTCTGGTAACTATTCTTGGTCTATGCTCACCAGCTCATTAGTTATTTGCTGTTAACGCAATTTATAGGGTCTCATTATATTCCTTTTGAGATTGTGTTTTAGTACTCCGCTTCTCTCCGTGTCAATAGTTCAGTGCATTTGTCCTTCATTAACAGAATTGTACACCTTACTTCTTTTGCATCAAGGAGCTTATCTCTGTTTCTTTGTTGTGTTGTCTATAACAAAATTCATTGTAAAAGAAAAGAAGAAAAAAAAAAAAAAAATCAGTGTGTCTAGCTCCAGCAGAATACAGTACTTTTGATAAATGGAGGCTAAAGCATAAGATAAAGGGTGAGACTAACTATATAGGGCAGCAAATGCGAACCTATGGCACACGTGCCACAGCTGGCACGCGGAGCCTTCTCTGTGGGCACACAAGCAGATCACTACCCCCTGGCAGCCGAACCATGGAAAAGACCAGTCATCGCCAATGCACATGCTCGGAAATGAGTCATGGCTCGTCCAGCAACGTCATCGCGCTTGACGCCTGAGCGTTTCATCCCTTTCTTCTGGATCCTACACACACAGTTTCCAGACCCAGAAGAGCAGTGTCACCAACAGCACAGCGGTATCTATACGAACTTCTCTTACCTGGGCACAGCGTGCCTTGTTGTTCCACAGGACATTGGACTATGGCTATGCCTATATCTGTCTATAAAAATGTGAACTAATCTCTTATGGTCTTCTATATAGCCATATTTTGAGAACATTTACATATATTCATATCTTATATGCATGGGGTTAATAAATCATCCATTTTTTTTTACTTTTGTGTTTTTCTAGACTTCAAGTGTCAAGTGACATAAAAAAAATGAGCACATCAACAAAAGCTAAACTGAAAACAGATAGTGGAAGATCATTCTAAGAGGCCTTGACAGAGACATTTGGAGTGATTGAACGCAATAGGAAAGCGTTACATATTCTATGTAGTGAAAGTGTTATTTCGCACATCAAGTGTCAGATGGCACTTTGACACGAACCACAAAGTGCTACTAAACTTGGTGAAACTGAGTTTTTTTTTTTTTTTTCTTTTTTAAAGGGAAATGGAGGATAGATCACTCCCAGTATCATCTGACAGCTTTCAAATTTCACTGTGCATAACAAAACATGGTAAACCCCTCTCTGATGGTGATTTGATCAAAATAGCCATGTTGTCTGGAAGCAATTCCCTTTTTCACAATTTCCCAAACAAGGATAAAATTATGCAACGCATCTCTGAGATGCTACTTAGCAGAATTACTGTTAAAGATAGAGTTCTGCACAACGCAAGTGATGTTAGTCAGTAGCTCACCACTGACTTACAAAAAGGCAGCCTGTTACTCCATGTGCTTGGAGGAAAGCACAGATGTAAACAATCACACAAGGCTAGCAGTAATTTTGTTTTATGCTGTTGGTGACATTATGAGGGAGGAGCTGGTGAAACTGGTGTCTTTTCTTGGAAGAACACAAGAGATAGATATCTACAATGCTGTGATGGAGGCTTTTTTGTCACAAGACATAAAACCAGAAAAAATGGTTTCAGTTACTACTGATGGGGCACCTTGCATGGTGGGGGTAACATCTGGTTTCATACAGTTCTTTGTTAAAGCAAAACATCCAATCATTCAGTTTCACTGTATTATACATCAAGAAGCTCTTGAAGCTCAGGGAAAGCAGCAAAAATTGGATGAAATCCTCAAAGATGTCACAAAAATGGTGAATTATATCATGACTCATGCTCCTAATCTTACTTTTCCGGATAAAGCCACGATTTGAAGAACTTGATCTTTCCTGCTTACACTGGTTAGATTTTGGAAATCTAGAAATGGAGCTATTGGAATTTCAAGAAAGCTCTATCTGGAAAATTAAATATGACCTGCGTGCAATACTTGAGAAGATAAGCGTGTGAAAGGATGACAAAAAAGGACAGCACAATTGGTAGTTCTGAAAATGAAAACCTTAAAATTATTTGACAGAGAATTCTACACTTTAAGTCAATGAAAGCACTTGGGATTGCTTTTCTTGCTTTGTTTGGGTCATCTTATGCTTGTGAGCAGCTGTTTTCAGCTTTGAATTATATAAAATCTGATACCAGAAACAGACAAACAGATGACCTGAGTGCTGTATGTGTTGTTCTTAAACTAACGAAGTATGAGCCAAGGTTTGACAAATTATCAGCATGCATACAACAGCAAAAATCACATTAATTGTGCAAAAGCATGCCAAATGCAAACTTTTACCTAATGTAGTGTTTGCAGTCCAAGCCACTAGTTTAGGTGTTGTTTAAAGTGTGTTTAGCAAGTTCAGTTTTCTTGCTCATCCTAATACAGGTTGACTTTTACTAATCCAATACCTGTAGAAGCAGGGAAATGACCCGGAGTAAGGCTTGCCCCATACAATTTCAGTCTGGCATATAATCATATAGAGTATCCCATATCCAAAAATACATGCACATGTAAAATTTAGGTTTTTTTTGTTTAATTTAAAAAAAAACATATCATTGAAAGCTCTGTTATTATGTTTGTCTTTTAAGACAAAATATGTCATTTAGTTCAGACAACTGTCTGAGTTTTTTTTGTCTAAACTAAAAACCGCAGTATTCAGGTTTAATTGCAGTGTTGGCACTTTCAAATAAACAAGTTGGTTTTGTGTTGCAGTTTGGGCACTCAGGCTCAGAAAGGTTCACCATCGCTAATATAAGGCATCCCCTAGCTACAGAATAAGGTAGAGACAAAAATGAAAAGGCAAACAGACAATGCGTGTGTAACATAATATTTACTTCAGTATAAAAATGATCATCAACATAGAATGACTGTAAGGGAAAGAACTTGACTACATTTCTAATACTTCATCCTTTGAATAACACAAGCAGAATTAAAAATAGTAATTAACGATAATTGTCAATTTATAACAATTAAGTTGAACTAAAGGCAGATATTTTAGTTTTGGATAAAACTAATTGAGGCTTATAAAAGCTATCTTTTTTTAAATATTTATTTTATTTTGGCCAACGAAGATTCAGTTTTATTTCCTGTCCCGTTACATAGTTAGTGAGGTTGAAAAAAAAAAAAAAAAAAAAAAAAAAAAAGTCTATCTAGTTCGAACAGCAGCAACAAAGACAAAATTAAAAAAAAAAAAGATTACAAAATGTTGCATTTTCTTTATCTTTCACTGCAGTGATAATGATAAACAAGCAAAAATAGAGAGGCTGAATGTTTCTAATGGAGGCATAGACAGCAATTAAAAAAAAAAACAAAAAAAAAAAACAAAAAAACACCTTGAGCTGAGTTCTAATCTCTCTCCACTCTATCTAGGTTTCTGTGGCATGTTATACCCCCAATTTGATCTTTTTGTCAATGAAGAAATACAACAGAAAACAACCCAAAAAGGCAAACTGCAGATTGAATCAGCATCTATACTCCAAAATAAAAAAATCGGAGACATTGGGCTCCATTCACAAAAGTCTATTGCATTCGGTATTTAGGTCACAGGACACATTTCCCCCAAATATCACACATACACTATATATATATATATATATATATATATATATATATATATAAATAAATAAATAAATAAAAATTCACTATCCCTATATGTGCCTCAAAAAGCAAATATGCTTGGTAAATACCACATAAAACAGTGTTAAAGTAAGTAAACACGTGTTAAATAGGTAGTGGTCCAGCCATGTAATATGTAAAGTGTTACTAAACCCAGGACCCTGCACTCACTCTATCTGGTCTCCCACAGTACACGGAAATGCAACTATTTTAGTAAATATAAACTGCTAAATACCTTTTCTCATCAGCAGGTAGAACAGTCTTGTGACTTCTCTCAGTGTCCAGCAGAGCACTGGTTACAGCTTGTAGGAGGAGGTTTTTATGCTCTTGTAGCAGGATGCCTTGTGCTGATCACGTTTTTTTTTTTTTTTCCTTGGAAGAGTACAATTCTCTAGCAATACACACAAAACTGAGCATGTGCAGCTTGTCCCTAGCCTCTGTTCTATCAGGAGATATTTGGGAGACACTGAAAGAAGGGGAGGATCAGAGAAGAGAGGATCATACATCCTTTTTACACATTGTGGAAGATTAACCCCTTCACAGTGAATATAACAAGTATGCTTTACTGCATGTACAAACAGATTTTACTGTTGTGGGTTTAGTAAAACTTTAAAAAATATATTGTTGTTAGGGAGCCAGCACCTGCTAATATCCTCAACAACCAGAGCGGGAACCTGTCAGCATCCTCAACAGCTGTCAGTCACCTCTGTCTGCTCTGACCCTCCCCCCGGTAATCCACAGATGTACAGCCTTGAAAGTACGCTTTGTACGCTGTAATTCTCCTTTAATGGTTTGACGGTTGAAGCCCAGATAATAAGGCATAGAGATTCTGTGAGGTGTTGAAGGATGAAAGATTTTTACTGAACTAGAAGGCAGAAGCACAAGGAACACATCACACAGAAGAAAAATAATGTCCATTGTGCTTTGTTTTATTTTTTAAGTAGGTAAACGTAAGATTTTAAAAAGGATAACGCCACTTTTGACTGTACTTCTATAAGGAGCTGCCGCATCCTTAATGTGGAACTTTACCCATAACAAAGTTGATGAAAAATAATATTCTTTAGCAAAAACATACATTCTACATTGCTAATTATGCTACCAAAATTAGTGTGTGCAGTAAATTGCCCCAAATTTCTTCTTGCTGGAGGCTGCAATTTTGCGAACGCCCAGAGTGCTGAGCAGCATTAAATCTGTAGTCTCAGTAGATTGGCCTCTACAAATTCAGGACTTAAAAAGAGAACAAAGCATGTGCAGAGCGAGACAGTATATTACTGGAATGTAAACCGTATACGCACCTATTGTTTTAATGTTTTACATATTTATATCTGCAAAATGGTCCAGCATGAAGTGACCTAGCAGAAATTTATGTTCCAACTAAAATTTCACTTTAAAGTGATACTAAAGGGTCAGTTTTTTTTTTTATTTAAACAAACATGTCATACTTACATTAGCCCCAATCTTTTTCATTTCAGGTCCCTCGTTGCCGCTGCTGGACCCTCCTCTCACACTGCTGTGTCTCAACCAATGAGGAGGGAGAGATTGGACTCAGGTGTGCTCCCAGCTCCCTCTAATATTTACCTATGTTTTTTACCTTCATGCATAGAATGTATGAAGGTAGAAAACCTTCAGCCTTTAGAACCACTTTAACTACCATGACATCTTTAGAAAAAGGTGCAATGTAATAATCATGGTTCATTAAATAGCTGTTAGATTATCGTGACTTCCGTGGCTGTGGAGAATGAGTATACAATGCACTAACCCGATAGCACATAGTTTTGTGCATTGGAGTAAATAAGACCTACTCCAAGGTACCCTGGAAGCGGGAACTCTGCAAACAGGTGAAGTCGTCAGGTGGAGTTGAGTCACCAGATGTCATCAGACCAAGGCAGATTTCCTCATTACAGTGTAGTGTATAATCATCATATTAGATACATCATGTGGTACGGATTTCAGCCACCGGGGAGATCATACACTTAAGTGTAAGTCGCCTTCCATGTTCCACCTTGAAGGAAAGGGGGGGCTCACAAACTCTAAAAAAAATGAGCCCAGAGAAAAAGAAAAAACTCCAATAGTGTAGTATTTATTAGACAAGTGGAGTTACAATTTATAAACAAGTAAAAAAACGGACACTTACATCCAGGAATTTATAATAGAGTAGCATAATAGGTCAGTAATCCATGCACAGGGGGGGTCTCTCTGACGCGTTTCGTGTAATTACACATTATAAAAGGGCTTTCATTTATTTATTTACGTCATTTTAATCTGTATACTTTAGCGCTGCATTTTATTGATTATTTTGTATATTATTGGAGGATTTAAGGCATTCCCTCTTATTTTGCTGGCTGCTTATCCTGTTTGTTGTTTTAGATGTTACCCAGCACTCGTATATTTACTGCTTTATACCATGACATCTGTTGTTCTGCAGTCAGCGGGCAACAGAATGTATGCAAAAGAGCCAGGGTAAAAAAAAATGTAAAAAAAGAAAGCACAAAACAGCACTCCCCTAAAACCATATTAGGCTCTTTGGGTCTGCTATGGATTTTTCTTGGGGGGAACCTCACGCCAAAAATTAGAAAATGGCATCAGGTCCCCCTCAAAATCCATTCCAAACCCTTAGCCAAGCATGAAGCCAGACAAGGGGGTTGGGGGGGGGGGGGGAATGTGGGGTGTGACGAGTGAGAACATTCGCCACCCTTTCTGCACTATACCAGGCCACATGCCCTCAACATGGGGGAGGGAAGCTCACCCCAAGCACCTCGTTTATGAAGACTAGGGACTCTTTCCCTTAACCCTGAACCGATGGTTGTGGGTGGCAACTTACTGAAATCTGGAAGGCCCTTTTATCAAGGGGGCCCCTGATCCCATCCCTCCCATGTGAATGAGTATGGAGTACATAAGTGTTAAGGACGCAGTGGGTGTCGACTCCTTAACAACAAGCTGAAAGTTCATACATTCCTTAACTTTTGCATGCACAGGCCACTACTTATTTGACACATGCACTTATTTACTTCAGTGAACTGACATTGACATTGTTTGGCTTTTTGAGGTTAAGAATGCATAAAGAGATAGTGAATTGACATTTTCAATATTGCATGGCTCAAATCCTGCATGCGATACGATACCCTTTCGTGAATTGAGCCCATAAAAATTGTGTATTATATATATATATGAACATACATGTTAAAAATGTTCTGAAAATAAATGGATTAGAAAAATGAATTTATGGGAGTATTCTAAAAAAAAATGTAATGCTAAATAAATTAGCATGGATTACAATAAGATAAATGCAAAGTCTCATAATGGCATCAAAGTCCACAATTTCTCCGTTTTTTCCCAAAAAAAAAAAAAATTAAAAAAAAAAAAAAACACAAATTTTTTAAAATTTTCAAAGACAAAAAAAAAAGTCAGTGTAAAATAGTTATATAAATTGAAAATCATTGTGTTACACTGGGAATGTGAAATGCAGTGTATATAAAAGCATTATGCGTGAAATAAAAGTACAGCTTATACAGTACATAAACTAAATTTGCTTTTTAAAATCTTTTTTTTTTTTTTTTAATTACAAATAGAATAACAAAGACTGTATATGTAAAGAACATTTCAACTATACATGACAGAACAGGTAACCACCCACCTTTCCCTAATAAGCAAAAAAAGGGCTAGAAACCGTTAAATAAAACTACACCAAAAGCAGAGTTTCTGGACAGAAAATCCTAGAGGGAAACGTTACTTGCATTTTTAATTTGTGTATTCATTCTGTCATCACCACACATCTCATCCTGCAGCGTGACTGCAGGAGCCGCATGGTCAAAAAAGATGATGCGTTTTGGAAAGGGTACATGATCCTTTTCCTTGTGTGAAACGCGGGCACAGCAGCCCATTCAATACATGGGCTGTCATGCCCAAGAAACCGCGGGACTGCACAGCACGCACTAGTGTGGACGAGGGATTAGGGCACCTCGGGCATGTAAGGATGTGTTTGGTCATCCATGTAGCACTTGGAAGAGACTATTTCTTCTCTAAATATTTTTACATCGTAGCTTTGCTCTCAGTAGAAAATGCACCACGGAAATGTTTCAAAACTCTAGATGTTGGTCTCACCATTTTACTGGGAGAAGGAAAAGAAAATACAAACAATTTACTGAACAGACTATAGGTTTTAAAGATATAATAATTTGTAAATTTTACCCTCTTACCTCTCAATTGAGGCCTGAGATAAAAGGACAGAAACCATCATCTACTGTATCCCAACAATCACCAACTGTAGGTAGCACAGGATGAAGCCTAGTGGTAGAAATGCATATTTCTCTTGTCTGAGAACGTCAGTGATAACTACAGTGTTACTTGAATTGTATTTCAGGATTCGCTTGTCTTCAGCTGAGAAAACTTGCAATATTTTAAGACTTTACATACATCATTTTTCACTGGAGGTCTTCATGCTATATAGATTGAATACCATGTCAAACATATTACCATTGTAAAATAACATATTTCACACACTTTTATTTTCAATGTTTCTGGTAAAAAAAATGGCTTTGGGGAAAAAAAAAAAAAAAAAAAGTTTTTTTTTTTTTTCTTCAGGCCTTCTCATCTCTAATCTGGACATGCTGACAGCCAGACCATCAAGGCAAAGCAGAGTGGCAGGATGTCAGCAAACAATGAACAGGGATGTAACCAGGAAACAGACTGGACTCCTCTTCAACACTAACACCTCTGAACTATGCTGAGATTCCGGTTGCCATGATAACGCATTTTGAGACAGACTGCCTCTTTGTTAGGTCAATTTGTCAAGTGCACATTATTGGGGTTGGACCAAAAAAAAAAAGAAAAAAGGAAACTACATGGTTTGCAGGTGTGAAAGTGACATGTTATGCTTTGAAAGCGGAAGTGATGCAACACTCTTCTGCTTTCGCTGTGTGATAAGACACCTAGTTAACAGGTGGAAAGCATAACTTTCACCACTCACTACATGCATGGCTAGTAATACGGAGTCTTGTCAGAGCTTTCAAAGCTTTAAGAGGGCAAATTATTGGTGCCAGCTTAGCTGGTGCTTCTGTGACTGAAGTTGCCAATTTATTTGCTGTGTTGTGAGGTACAGTAGGAAAGGTTATGACGGCATATATAGTTTACGGGAAAATGTCTGATAAGCATAAGTGCAGTCAACTGGCTGAAAGATACAAGAGGACACTGCGCAGGATTGTGACCTGGAATAAGAAAACAAACTGCTGCAAAAGTGACTGCAGAGTTCAATCTCAGCCTTCACAGGGATCCATATTACTAGCAGTACATAATGAGGAATGGGGGAGGAATAGCATGTTACAGAGTAGCAAAAAGAGCTTATATCTAATTGGGAACAGTAAGAAGCGTGTAGTTCGGAATTTAGGGAAACATGGGTGTAGTGCAGATTGAAACAGGGCACAGGAGGTAAAGAATGTAGTAAAGCATCTAGAAGTGGGATAGTGAGGTGCTGAGGATATGAAAGATGTGTTGTATAGAGATATTGTGGTGAAGCACACAGAGCTTGCACAGAGAAAGTGAGAACAGATGAGCTGAGGGGAAATCATGGGTTCAAGCAGGAGATGAGCTATTTGCCATTAACAGCTAGGGCTTATGGAGGGTGAGCAGTTTAATGGAGTGGCCAAGAGTTAAGATTTTGAGGCATAGAAGCATTATACTATTGAAAGCAATTGCAGATTGCTGGAAGCAAGGAGTGTAGTGGAAAGGCCAGGAAAACAAGTGGTAACCTGTGAGAGTTTGACAAGTTGCAGGTTGTAAATTATGGAGAGGAGCGTATGTATACATATACAGTATTATGTATGAAAGATTTCTAATGAGTTGAGAGAGAAAAAAAAAAAAAAAAAAAGAAGGGGGGATTATCCCTTTGTGCTCAAAAACAGAAACAGCTCTTAATATAGGACAGGGAAATAAGGTTGTGAGCATATGCTCATGAAGTACTCATGTAATGGTCTAAAGTCTGTAAAATGTACACCTGCAGTATTTTATTATATTCCTTGTGATGGAGAATATTTGATGACATTTGTACTGGTTATTTTGTGGGACTCTATGTGTGGAATCTGGGGTCAAATGAACACAAGTTCGTTGGACAGTTCCAAAACCGTAAACAAATGCACCATGGTCTAAGGAGGGAATGTATGGCAGTTCTGTAAAGAACTCCCATAACACATCTGAAAGAAGTACATACCACGTACATCAATTAGCCAAATCATCAACATAGGTTTTTTCATGGTTTTGGCGGTATATTTTATTCTTCTCTTGAAGGAAACTTACAATTTAGGATAACTAATCCTTATGAAGAAAATACATATTTATACACTAAAACAAGCATATATACACCCTGAAAGCACATATATGCAGCCATACACAATTGATTTCAACTTTGCTTTGGCAGACTGGAGATCTCGACACAACATTCCCGCTTACTCTCTTTGCACTCTAAAGAAGCCAGATCTCCATTACAGTTTGATACCACTTTGGATTCAGGATTGTGCTCACTTGATTCTATTTTAGTAGATATGCCAGTCCATATAGGTATTTTAATATCTAGATGTTGCATAAGTTGTGCCATCACCTCATCGACATAACCATAAATGCGCAAGTCAGCATACCGATCCTTGGGAGTGGAAAAAGGAATAAACGGCTAATTAGGAAATCGCCTCAAACAACACTAGATTGCTTAGAAAAACTAAAATTAATGTGATCAGATAGACATTTATTGAAATGCACATGATCATGCCCATTAGAGGCTAGCTAATACGTTTTAATTATAGACAGTAGTTCCTGCTGATGGAACTGTGACCGCATGCCAAAAATATAAATTGGTAATTTTTCTCCATGTGCACTTACTCACGAAGTGCACATTGTGAAAAATTAACAAGTGGTGTTTCTGGATACAAGCACTCTTTCAATTTTAATGGATTTTCATTTATATTGGATTTGATTTTCTTGTGGACTTTGCACATATATAGATGTATATTATACTAAACTAGCACATTTTTTATAGATTGTTTTGGAATTAATGATTTTTATTAATTTATTATATCACTATATTTATTTTGCATATTTATTAATTTTACATAGATATCACAAATTCACTGTGGAGCGCAACACACATATCGTATTTTCCGGCGTATAAGACGACTTTTTACCCCTTGAAAATCTTCCCAAAAGTCGGGGGTCGTCTTATACGCCGGTAACGGCATGCTGACACTTTTTAGGGGGGCGGCGCGGTGCCGCCGCCGCCCCCCCCCCCTTCCAACAGAAGGGAAACTAAGTACATGGGTGGGCAGGGGCTGCTGTCTCTTACCTGGCTCCGGATCCCACGACGATCCGGTCCAGGAAGCGCGGCTGCTCCTTCCTTCGGTTCGTCCACTGGATGTTCGCGCGGCTGCTCGGCTCCGCCTCCTCACCGGTGATTGGCAGCCAGAATTGTAGCTCAGGAAAGGCACACAGGCTGCCAATCACCGGCGAGGAGGCGGAGCTGAGCGGCCCCGCGAAAATCGAGTGGAGATGCAGGTAAGTGTGCCGTGCTTAGGTGCTGCTGCAACCACATATGCTGGCTGCAGCAGCACCATACTGGAACAGGAGTCAGCAAGTGTCAGTGGGAGGAATAGTGCCCCATCGTTGGTGTCACTGATACCAATGATGGGGCATTATTCCTCCCACCGACACCAACGATGGGGCACTTTTCCTCCCCCCCACTGACACCAACGATGGGGCACTTTTCCTCCCCCCCCCCCCACTGACACCAATGATGGGGCACTATTCCACCCCCACTGACACCAATGATGGGGCACTATTCCACCCCCCAATGACACCAATGATGGGGCACTATTCCACCCCCCACTGACACCAATGATGGGATACTATTCCTCCCCCCCCTCCACTGACACCAATGATGTTATACTATTCCTCCCACCGACACCAATGATGGGGCACTATTCCTCCCACTGACACCAATGATGGGGCACTATTCCTCCCACTAATACCAATGATGGGGCACTATTCCTCCCACTGACACCAATGATGGGGCATGATTCTTCCCACTGGTGTGCACTGGAAGAGGGGTAGTCTTATACGGCGAGTATAGCCCAAACACTACATTTTAAACAGGAAAGGTAGGGGGTCGTCTTATACGCCCAGTCGTCTTATACGCCGGAAAATACGGTATATATTTTTTATACATGCCATAAATGATAGTTCCCAGTTGCTGTGTTCTGCAAATAAACCGCCAAGGATTTTCCACCCACCCACACACACTTTTGAATATATTTTATTATAGCTTTTCATGTGACAACACTGAAGAAATGACACTTTGCTACAATGTAAAGTAGTGAGTGTACAGCTTGCATAACAGTGTAAATTTGCTGTCCCCTCAAAATAACTCAACAAAAGTGAGTACAACCCTAAGTGAAAAATGTCCACATTGGGCCAAAGTGTCAATATTTTGTGTGGCCACCATTATTTTCAAGCACTGCCTTAACCCTCCTGGGAATGGAGTTCACCAGAGCTTCACAGGTTGCCACTGGAGTCCTCTTCCACTCCTCCATGACGACATCACGAAGCTGGTGGATGTTAGACCTTGCGCTCCTCCACCTTCCATTTAAGGATGCCCCACAGATGCTCAATAGGGTTTAGGTCTGGAGACATGCTTGGCCAGTCCATCACCTTTACCCTCAGCTTCTTTAGCAAGGCAGTGGTCATATTGGAGGTGTGTTTGGGGTCATTATGTTGGAATACTGCCCTGCGGCCCAGTCTCCGAAGGGAGGGGATCATGCTCTGCTTCAGTATGTCACAGTACATGTTGGCATTCATGGTTCCCTCAATGAGCTGTAGCTCCCCAGTGCCGGCAGCACTCATGCAGCCCAAGACCATGACACTCCTACCACCATGCTTGACTGTAGGCAAGAAACCCTTGTCTTAGTACTCCTCACCTGGTTACCACCACACACGCTTGACACCATCTGAACCAAATAAGTTTATCTTGGTTTCATCCGGTTCCAGTAATCTATGTCCTTAGTCTGCTTGTCTTCAGCAAACAATTTGTAGACGTTCTTGTGCATCATCTCTAGAAGAGGCTTCCTTCTGGGACGACAGCCATGCAGACCAATTTGATGCAGTGTGCGGAGTATGGTCTAAGCACTGACAGGCTGACCCCCTACCCCTTCAACTTCTGCAGCAATGCTGGCAGCACTAATATGTCTATTTCCCAAAGACAACCTCTGGATATGACACTGAGCGTGTGCACTCACCCATGGTCGACCATGGCGAGTCCTGTTTTGAGTGTAACCTTCCTGTTAAACCCGCTGTATGGTCTTGGCCACCGTGCTGCAGCTCATTTTCAGGGTCTTGGCAATCTTCTTCTAGAGCAACAATTCTTTTTTTTAAGATCCTCAGAGTTCTTTGCCATGAGGTGCCATGTTGAACTTCCAGTGACCAGTATGAGAAAGAACACCAAATTTAACACACCTGAGACCTTGTAATACTAACGAATCACATGACAACAGGGAGGGAAAATGGATAACTGGGTCCAATTAGGACATTTTCACTTAAAGGTGTACTCACTTTTGTTGCCAGCGGTTTAGACATTAATGGCTGTGTGTGGAGTTATTTTGAGGGGACAGCAAATTTACATTGTTATACAAGCTGTACACTCGCTACTTTACATTGTAGCAAATTGTCATTTCTTCAGTATTGTCACATGAAAAGATATAATAAAATATTAACAAAAATGTGAGGGGTGTACTCACTTCTGTGAGATATAGAGACACACACACACACTATATTGCCAAAAGTATTGTGACGCCTGACTTTACACGTACATGAACTTTAAAAAGGTATCCCAGTCTTAGTTCGTAGGGTTAAATATGGAGTTGGCCCACCCTTTTGCAGCTATAACACAGCTTCAACTCTTCTGGGAAGGCTGTGCACAAGGTTTAGGAATGTGTCTATGGGAATGTTTGACCATTGTTCCAGATACGCATTTGTGAGGTCAGGCACTGATGTCAGGAGAGAAGGCCTCGCTCGCAGTCTCTGCTCTAATTCATTCCAAAGGTGTTCTATCGGGTTGAGGTCAGGACTCTGTGCAGGCCAGCAAGTGCCTCCACCTGAAACTTGCTCATCCATGTCTTTATAGACCTTGCTTTGTGCACTGGTGCACAGTCATGTTTGAACAGGAAGGGGCCATCCCCCAACTGTTCCCACAAAGTTGGGAGCATGAAATTGTCCAAAATGTCCTGGTGTGCCGACACCTTAAGAGTTCCCTTCACTGGAACTAAGGGGCCAAGCCCAACCCCTGAAAAACAACCCCACACCATAATCCTCCATCCACCAAATTTTACACTTGGCACAATGCAGTCAGGCAAGTACCATTCTCCTGGCAACCGCCAAACCCAGACACGTCTATCGGATTACCAGATAGAGAAGCGTGATTCGTCACTCCAGAGAACACATCTCCACTGTTCTAGAGTACAGTGGCGGTGTGTTTTACACCAATTCATCTGACATTTGGTGATGTAAGGCTTGGATGCAGCTGCTTGGCCATGGAAACATATTCCATGACGCTCTCTATGCACTGTTGTTGTGCTAATCTGAAGGCCACACAAAGTTGGAGAGTGAGTTATTTATTATACATACACACACCAGGCCCTTAACCTTAAAGTGGTTGTAAACCTCAGACATGAAATATGAACAACGCATATTCCTCTATAGTGTGTACTTGTCTTAATTAAGAGCACTAAGTGTCATTTACGTCTACCACTTCCTTTCTCTGCTAATCAGCTTCTGACAAGTTTTCCTGACACCAAGAGGAAAAAATGGCGACGGGAAGGAGCTCCAGCAGAGTGACAGGCTCAGCTCTGTTCCTGTGAGCTATGTGAAAGGGGGTGAGTCTCTTCGCTCAAATCAGCTCTCTGAACTCACTGAGCTCTGCAGAGTGTAACTTCAGTTCTCCTCCCACTTTATTCTGAAATAGCAGACAAGCTTAATAAATTCAGCACCTTGAACAGATAAAGAGAAGACTGCAGATAGACAAATACAACTTATGTAGCAGGAAAGGATTTGTTTCATCTCTGTGTATCACCTGAGGTCGGTCTCTACACTAGGTATACAGTGAAGGAAATAAGTATTTCATCCCTTGCTGATTTTGAATGTTTGCCCACTCACAAAGAAATGATCAGTCTAAAAATCGAATGGTAGGTGTATTGTAACACTGAAAGACACAATAGCAACAAAAAATTCAAAAGAAATGCATGTCTAACAAATTATGCATGGATTTGCATGTTCATGAAGGAAATAAGTATTTAATCCCCTTCACAAAACATGACTTAGTACTTGGTGGCAAATCCCTTGTTGGCAATCACAGAGGTCAGACGTTTTTTGTAGTTGGCCACCAGGTTTGCACACATCTCAGGAGGGATTTTGGCCCACTCCTCTTGGCAGATCCTCTCCAAGTCATTAAGGTTTGATGGCGGACATTTGGCAACTCGAACTTTCAGCTCCCTCCACAGATTTTCAATCGGATTAAGGTCTGGAGACTGGCTAGGCCACTCCAGGACCTTAATGTGCTTCTTCTTGAGCCACTCCTTTGTTGCCTTGGCCGAGGGAGGAAGGTTCTCACCCAAGATTTGATGGTACGTTGCCCCGTCCATCGTCCCTTTGATGCGGTGCAGTTGTCCTGTCCCCTTAGCAAAAAAAAAAAAAAAAAAAAAAAAAACACCCCCAAAGCAGAATGTTTCCACCACCATGTTTGACAGTTTGGATGGCGTTCTTGGGGTCATAGGCAGCATTCCTCCTCCTCCAAACACAGCGAGTTGAGGCCAAAGAGCTCGATTTGGTCTCACCTGACCACACCACTTTCAACCAGTCCTACTCTGCATCATTCAGATGTTCAATGGCAAACTTCAGACAGGCCTGGACACGTGCTTTCTTGAGCAGAGGGACCTTGCGGGCACTGCAGGTTTTCAATCCTTGTCGGCGTGTGTTACCAATTGTTTTCTTGGTGACTGTGGTCCCAGCTGCCTGGAGATCATTGACAAGAGCCTCACGTGTAGTTCTGGGATGATTCCTCACTGCTCTCATGATCATTGACACTCCACGAGGTGAGATCTTGCATGGTGCACCAGACCTAGGGAGACCGACAGTTGATTTGTGTTTCTTCCATTTGCAAATGATTGCACCAACTGTTGTCACCTTCTCACCAAGCTGTTTGGCGATAGTTTGGTAGCCCAGTCCAGCCTTGTGTAGGTCTACAATCCTGTCCCTGATATCCTTGGACAGCTCTTTGGTCTTTGCCATGGTGGAGAGTTTGGAATAGGATGGTTTGATTACTACTATGGACAGGTGTCTTTTATACAGGTAACAAAATGAGATTAGCAGCACTCCCTTTAAGAGACTGCTTCTAATCTCAGCTTGTTACCTGTATGAAAGACACCTGGTAGCCAGAAATCCAGCTAAATGATAGGGGATCAAATACTTATTTTCCTCATGAACATGCAAATCAGAGCATAATTTGTTAGACATTCATTTCTTTTGAATTTTTTGTTGCTATTCTGTCTCAGTATTACAATACACCTACCATTCAATTTTTAGACGGATCATTTCTTTGTGAGTGGCAAACATTCAAAATCAGCAGGGGATCAAATAATTCTTTCCTTCACTGTATGTAAGGGTTTTACCAGCACGTTAAATGAAGGTATGGATTTTAAGGTGGTATCTATGCACTCCAAACAAAAAAAAAATAAATAAAAAGGGTGGGTCTGTTTTGAAGAATCACTACTTCAAACAAAAGATGGGAAGGATCTCCAATCAATGTGAGGACAATAAACAAAGTGTAGATAAAAACGAGGTTATGGGCTTAGGGACCAGCCTCAGTCTTTTTTGCCTAGTACCCAATCTGCATATCAGGAGTATGCCCCAAGGTTCATGAATGTGAAATGCTGCGTCCCTTCAATTGAAAAAAAGAAAATATGGTTAAGAAGTTTTACTTAACCTTTTCGCTGCCACCGACAAAAGGGTTACGACAGAATAGAACTGCCCAACAGCTGGCCAGGTCAGTAACAGTAACATTGGCTGCATTTTCTAAGCTCAAAGTACCTTCTGCAACCATGAATTTCCATTAAAATGGTACCTGACTCTGTTCCGATTTGCTGAAAGGATGTAATCAGCAGCTAACAAGCTGTCAATTACGTCCAAACAGTGTGTAAACTTGGCTGCTTACCTGCACAGCTGCTGATTGTATCCACAAGTCTACAATGTCTTGCTTTAATTCAGTAACCATTTATCTGCTCTTTCCATTATTAATCCTTATATCTGGTTTTGTCAGATGTAATCCTACTTCTGCTTAAAGTGACCTCTCCAGTACCTTGTAAGAAAAGTTGAAATTGAAGCGCCACACCACTGTTAAGAGGTCCAGATACAACTTTAGTCCATTTAAAAGGTCAGAGGTATAAGTTGAGAAGCAGACGTGTTTTGGGGGTTCAAGTGCCCCTTCATCAGGGCTAAAAAAGAACATAAGATGTTCATTTCAATCTGACATCAATACAATGTCAACATTTTTACTCAATGTTTTTCAATTAATCTATGTATTTATTTTCTTCTCTTTTATATTAGGCCAACATATCAACCACAACATACCATTTTAACAATAATGATTATACATTTTTTTTTTCAGCACTCATGTTCTCATTTTTATGTAAAACATTTTTTTGATACTCTCATTATGATTGACTGTGGTTTTAATTATGACTCCTTTAAGGGGACATTGTATTGATGTCAGATTGAAATAAAAATCTTATGTTTCTTTTAACCCTGATGAAGGGGGCACTTGGACGCCCGAAATGCGTTGGCTACTTTTTAAATTATACCCCTGATCTTTAACAGCGGTGTGGTGCTTCAATTTCAAGTTTGCTTAAAATACACTACAAGCCAGGGAGACTGTGGAGATCCTCTGGGGTGTAGAAGCTGCCTGTCCAGAAACCAGATCATTTACACCAACATAATATCTTAAGATAATACAATTGGAGTGTACCTTGAGGTCTAGCGCTGTCTTTCCACTTTCCTCAACTCTCCAGTACCTGCCCAGGTCAATGGCTTGGCTATTCTCACAGTTATATGTTCAAGCTAACGGATGTGCACAGCTCTGAATGTGATCGAATGGCTGCTAGCTCATGTTCAAACACTCCAGAGCTGTGCACCCTCCTTTGTGCTTTTATTCACCAGCTGCTCCGATTGGCTGAAACATCTGTGCTGCTCTGTGGAAGTAGCTGCCAATCACATCCATAAGGCTGCAGCAAGTGTTTCCCTTTAACCCCTTTACCTTTCCTCATCTTTGCAGCTTCCACTATTCCTGGCATTTCATGATTGTTAAAACAACAGCAAGGACTCACTTGAGCAACTGCTGTCAAACACAGACTTAGAATAAAAATAAAATATTCGTGTTACTTTGTATTTGTTCTGAACGGCACTCACGACTCAAAAAAATTTACAAACAGTTCTGTTAATCTCCTAATCTCTTAACACTAATATACAGAGCATACAAAAGCATACTCAGAAAAGTTAGTAGAAAGAATGTTAAAACTCACATGCTTGGTTGGTTGCAGGTTGACTATGACTAACTTTCCACCTTTACGCTTGGTTAAAAGAGGAAGATTTCCACTGGGTTTAATCTGAAGTGATGTTCCAAGTGTGATTGCCAGATCTGCTTTTCTATGCAAAAAAAAAAAAAAGAAGAAAAGCAGAGCCAGTAAGAAAATGTTAGGCTTTGGATATTAAAGTTACGGAGATCTAATTTCAAATTACCTGCAGGCTTCATCAGCTAAATTTAAATCTCTGTCAGGCAAAGAATCCTCCCAATCCAGAATAGTATCAATCAGCTTTCCTCTAAGAGACGATTACAGTCAATTATGTCACAAGTAATCTCTGAAAAATACACTTATTAATGAAATACTGTACCATTTATACCATGTAAATGCAATACAAAAATAGTTTTGTTTACCATTTTAACACAAAAATTCATACATCTCTAATTTTTTGCTTACCTGCATGACCGTAGGCCCCTAACTTTGGGAACATCACAAAGTCTTCCAGTAGGTTTTAATCCCATCGTTCCCACAACACAGTCTCGAACATATTGTCTAAAAGGTAAGAGGTTGGCATCATCAAATATTCTACAGTTTGATGTGGAATACATTTAGAATTGTCTTCTATAAAAAAAAAAACATTTTACAAAATATGCCTCAAGTATACCTGAACTCAAAACATCATGACTTGCTTTTCTATAAGGAACATTTAGAAATGTTAACTGTGTCAATGCAATAGTGAGAAAAAGTACCTTTTCTTGTGGAATTCTTCCACAAAGAGTAGTGCACATCCTGATATGTTACTGTGCATAAGCACTCTTTTTCCATCAAATAGCAATATACTGTATCTGCAATGTGAGATCTTTTAGGGCATGATTGCTTCTAATTCCTAATACAAAGAAATTTGGGATCTCACTTTATTACCCTGAGGGCTTTCCTGAAAGCTGTACCTGATTATCTGCAGTGCATGAATTTCAGTCCACATCTCCTGTGGCTTCTAGATCATGACACCAGTAGTCACCGGATCACTAGGTTTCAAGTGGGCAACTCTGACATGAGGAAGCAAAGCCATACTCCTCTACCAAGATGGCTGTCTCCACAGAGACAACATGGAAGACTGCGTGGTAAGTCAGTAACAGAGGAAAAAGCTACAGGTGAAAGAGTTGACTAGTCCTCTACTCTTCACTTGCCTTTTTGGGCACACCCAAAAGTACCAGTCCTTTGTAATAATGCTGTACATGCAAAATCTGGATATTACCACAAGATGACTTTTATAGAAAAAATTATCCCCCCCATTGTTTCTCATTTCTACTATTAAAGGATTTGTTTAGATTCTCAATCTTCAGTCAGTGGAGAGTCGGTGACTGTAAGACATCGGTTCTCAGCTCTGTCCCTCCAGCTGCTCCAGGCTGTGGAGGGAGCGGATTTTCTCAGTTGCTGAGAGGCAGAGCAGATGCCAATCCAGGCATCTGGGTGGATACTGATTGCAAAGCCAGAATCTTTACAGAGCCTGGACCTGCTGAGTGATGTCAGCCGAAAGCAGGTCACAGGATTGCAGAACAAACTACACTGCTGTAGTAGGGCCAAGGGCTAAAAGCTTTCTCATACTTCTTTAAACCATGGAGTCTTGTCATCCACTCTGCTAGACATAGCATGAAAAGAGAAGCAGTTTTTCATTTGGAGAAATGTAAGGCAAGGGAAAGAGGGGCCAGATTACTTAGATGACTTCTGTACCTCCTACGTATCTTGGTTATATAGTACATGTCCACTTTCAAACAAAAACATACTCACTTGCCACATTTGGTGCACTCCTCAACAAACATGTTTCCATGGAGTTCTGCAAGCTGTTCCCTGCAAATGAAAGGCTTTACTTAGTCATGGGCTCCATAATTTAAAGACACCAAACACAAATATTGCAACATAGCTTACCTGGGAAATCCAGACCTTAAATGTAGACCATCCACATTTTGACTGACCAAAAACTCCAAGATACCAACTCTCTGTAGTTGTAGAAGTGCCATGTGTGTTATAGAGGGACTGGCATTTTCAAATGTTGTATCAAATTTTGGATTTAGACCTTTCTCCTCCAAAGTCCACACCCCACTGGGACCCCTTTTAAAAATAAGATAATGACATTTCAGAATTCTTGCATTAAAAACACAAAATATTTAAATTTTTTACGTACGGCTCTCTTGTTATACACTTTGTACAAAGGAGAAATAAAAAAAACTTAAAGATGACCTCCACACAGTAACTGGATTTCCAGGAAACTTCAAGGATAGCACTTGAGAGAAAGGCTTCTTCCATCACAAGCAGGAAACCCTTCACAATAAGGTATCTAAATAGAGGTCCCACAAGATTGCTGGTTAGTTTTCACAGGGGACCACAGGACAGACAAAAAAACACCAGAAAACAAATAGGGAAAAGTCCTGGAAGTCTTCTGAAAACTGAATAGCCAGTGAGACCAACTTAAGTTTTCCCAAGATACCTTCCAGGGCATACTGAAAGGGATAAATGTGAATGTACTAGACTAAGGTGGGATTGCAGCCTGGAGAACTATTCTTATAAAAGCCTATTCTGCAGGAGACACAGTCTTGGCAATAACTAATAAAGCAGGCCAGCTGATGTCACTGCTTTACAGATCAGTTATGAAGGAGGTACCAGCTTCAGGACCTATGCAGAGATAACAGAAGGCACATACAAATGCATGACATTATAGGCTTCTTGGATAGAACATTAAAACGCATCTAGTAATGTAGTTCTTTGAAGCTTGACAGCTCTATGTGCACAAATATGGGAGAAAAACAGTTTTAGATATTCTGAATGCTTTAGTAAATGCAAGGTACTTAGGTAGACATCCAAATACTGGGATTTCAAATGCGTGACATTAGTCAGCAGGTTACAGAATGTAGGCAAGGTATTTCCTGAAATTGATTAAAGCCAGAAGCCTTAGAAAAAAAAAAACAAAAAAAAAAAAAAACTGAAATGCAAGTAAAATCTATTTTTTGGAGTACAGTGCAGGACACACAAACTTTGACCTTTAACTATAGGTTATATGCAGCTACCTTGAGGCAATTAAACACTGGCAACCCCCCCCCCCCAAAAAAAAAACAAAACCCCACAAAATAGGGACATTCCATATAGAACACCTCTCATACTCTGCAAGCAATAAATAAGGTAATCAAAGAGAGGGGGCCTGTTACCAGTGTAAACCATTTCAGTCTGCAGTAAAGTCAAAAATCCTATAATTGTTAGACATACATCTAAAAAGAAGTCCAACTGAGGGATGGGCAACAAAGCAAGCAAACAGACCCAAAACGGGTCAAGAAGGGCTTAACAGACTCAGCAGCTTGTAGCATCTTATGCCTGAAACTGGCATCAGAGAAGGCCTGAGCATTCACTTGGCAAAGCTAAAAAAGCATGAACAGAAGACTGGGGGGCAGCCTTGCAAATCTGAGAAAAAGATGCCTGCTGCTGAAAAGTCCATGAGGCTTGAATAAGGACTTGTCTAATCCACCAAGCAATGGTGGCGCAACAAGCAGGGAGCCCCCTGCGGGAAAACCTCAAGAAGCACAAAGGATGAATTGCAATTGTCTGAGAGAGGCTGTAGGTTAGAGACCGTGAAGATGCGTACCACATCAAGACAGTGGACAGAAGTTTTCTTGGGGATGTTTCAAAGCAGGCTGTAAGGATTGAAGGACAAGGTCCTGGTTGAGGTGGAAGGAGGAAACCACCTTAGGAAGAAAAGAAGATTTAGGCCTCAGGACAACCCTGTCCTCCTGTACCATTAGGAAAGGCTCCTTACAGGATGAAGATGCCAACCTCTCGGCGGTGAAAGCAATGAGAGGGCACCCTTTCAGGTAGGGTCAGATAAGGGTGACCTCTGAACAATCAAAAGAACCAGGTTATGGGGTCTTAACTTGGTTCTTTTTGCCTTTCAGAGGCCACCCATCCAATCACAAGGGAATATACAGTGGGAGAGATGTGTGCAACACCCTGCACAAATGCTTTAACCACTTGCCCTCCTGAGGATTTTCACGCCTTCCTGACCAGGCCTTTTCTAACGTTACTTTCACTGACGATTGCGCAGTCATGCAATGCTGCACCCAAATGAAATTTACGTCCTTTTTCCCCACGAATTGATCTTTCTTTCGGTGGAATTTGATTGCCTGTGCAGTTTTTATTTTCTGCGCTATAAAAAGAAAAAAAAATATATATATTTTTGTCTTTTTGCTATAAATCATGTACATTAAAAAAATAAAAAAAAAATAAATCAAATTTCGTCAAATTTAGGCAAAAATGTATTCTGCTACGTCTTTGCTAAAAAAAAAACCCAATACATGTAAATGAATTGGTTTACTTAATTGTTTTTTTACTAGTAATGGAGGCAATCAGCGACTTGTAGCGGTACTGTGGTGGACATTCTGACACTGAGGGGAACTGATTTGGTATCACTGACATCCTCAGTGACACCAATACATTGCTCAGTGCTGAAAAAAAAAGCATTGACACTGTAACTAATGGCACTGGGCAGGAAGGAGTTAACATGAGGGGTGATCAAGGTGTTAACTGTGTGCAGGGAGTGTTTTACTAGTGCCTGTGTGCTTCACTGTAATCACACTGCTTTGGATGGCTGTGCTGTGCACAGCCAGCTGACAGGGAGGAGAAATGTTAGTAAACAAAACAGTTGTCCACCCAGTCGGAGATCCTCGGTAATCACCCGTGATTGACAGCCACGAATGGCAGCGCAGGTAGGGCGCACACCGCCTACCTGGAAATGCAACATCATTCATATATATATACACATACACACACATGTGGTTTTGGCCACCCGTGCCGCCCTGTAGCAGTATTTCTGCTATAGGGCAGTTGGAAAATGGTTAACTAAAGAATGAGAGGCCAAAAGTCTCTGATGCAGAACAGCAAAGGCCACAACCAGAGGAAGGGAGCTCTGTACTCAGGCTGAGCACCTAGTCCATCCTTAACCTCTTGCCGACCGCGCATAGCCGAATCACGGCTTCACCGCGGCCGGCCAGTTCTGAGTGGACGTCATATGACGTCCTCCCAGAACGCGCTCTCCTACGCGCCCCAGGGGGCGCGCACCCGGCGATCTCCGTGATCGCTGTGTCCTACGGACACAGCTGATCACGTGATGTGGTGAAAGGCCGATCCCACCGGCCTTTTACCACGTGATCAGCGGTGTCCAATGACACGCTGATCACAGGGAAATGCAAGTGCCGGTTCTCGGCTGCACTTTCCTCACGCTGTCAGATCGCGTGGGGGGATCGGCACCGATCATCAGGGCACTGATGATCAGTGCCCTGATGATCGGTGCCCAGCAGTGACACCCGCAAGTTCCGCCCAGCAGTGCGCCCACTAGCCCTGCCCACCCGTTCCCAGCAGTGCCCCCACCTGTGCCCAGCAGTGCCCCCACCTGTGCCACTCTGCAGTGCCACCTACCTGTGCCCAGAAGTGCCACCTACATGTGCCCAGCAGTGCCACCCACCTGTGCCCGCCCACCAGTGCCACCCACCTGTGCCACCCACCTGTGCCCACCCACCAGTGCAGCCCAGCAGTGCTGCCAGTCAGTGCCCAGGGGTTGTGCCAGTCAGTGCCGCCAGTCAGTGCCCAGAAGTGATGCCAGTCAGTGCCGTCTATCAGTACCCATCATCAGTGTCACCTATCAGTGCCGCCTATCAGTGCTGCATATCAGTGCCGCCTATCCGTGACCCCTAATTAGTGCTGTCTATCAGTGCCGCCTATCCGTGCCACCTCATTAGTGCTGCCTATCAGTGCCCTTTAGTGCTGCCTATCAGTGCCCATCAGTGCCGCCTATCAGTGCCCATCAGTGCCGCCTCATCAACGCAAATCAGTGAAGGAGAAAAAATACCTGTTTGAAAAATTTTATAAAAGAAACAAATAAACTTTTTTTTTTTTCAAATTTTTTGCACTTTTTTTAATTTATAGCGCAAAAAGTAAAGCGCCCAGTGGCGATTAAATACCACCAAAAGAAAGCTCTATTTGTGAGAAAAAAATGATCAAAATTTCATATGGGTACAATGTTGCATGACCGCGCAATTGTCAAAGTGCGGCAGCGCTGAAAGCTGAAAATTGGCCTGGTAAGGAAGGGGGTATAAGTGCCTGGTAGGCAAGTGGTTAAGGGGACCTCCTGGATCCAGCAGATTCCAACCATTTCCTAAGGCTTGATGACCATTCCATAGATGGAAGTTCACCTACTTGTCCTGCCTACCTAGTCATCCTGGTGGTTATAATATTACATGCGCATTATATATGCGCTTCCAGTGAGTGCGCACTTTTACTACTGGTTGGTGTCACAAGTCTACTCTATATCTGCTGCTGATTTTACTTCCCTTTGGATTTATCACATGAACATATTTATTTTCATATTACCAGACTATTTTATACATAATTTGCTTTTATTATTGGATATACATTTATTATATATATATTTATTAGTGCTGCACCTATATTCATATTGATATTGATTCATTTGAAGGTTTATCTTACCACCTTTTGGTGTTTTAGCGGCTATTTTAAGGAGCGCTCACTATTTCTACTACATTTCTAAGAATTAACTGTTTAAGGTAAAAGTGAATCACCCTGGGTTCTAGGATGTTGATGGGAAGATGGGCTTCCTCTGGTGACCAAGCTCCCTGCACCAAGAGGGTATCCAAGACTTCTCCCCAGCCATTAAGGCTGGCATCCATCTTGAAAATGTTTCATGTTTTTATAGGAAAGTTTCCCTGACTCAAGAGCAGGCTTGAAAATCCAGCACACCAGACAGTGTTTCCTGAATTATGCGTACTATACCCTCCCAGTATTCTTGGATTTTGTGACACTCCCACCATAAGTGAAACATTGTACCTCTATCTCCACATCCTCGCCAACATAACGGTGAATTGTCTCCACTTATTCTATGTGCTACATTCGGTGTAATATAACATCTTACCAAACACTTGTAATTAATTTCTACTTCCTTCATTATTATTATTATTATTATAATAATACAGTATTTATAAAGCGCCAATAGTTCGCTCAGCGCTGTACATTACAAAGGGGGACAGAACATGTGACAGAACAATACCAATACAATGCAAAACATGAGGGGATTAAGGGCCCTGCTCTTTCGAGCTTACAATCTAGGAGACATTTACATTCCTGTGAATTAAACTATACATTTTCTTTTGTTTTCCCCCATCAATTATTTCTAAATCCCTTTCTCATTTCTCTATAAAATGGTGGCGTTATAGCAGTGATTAATGCTAAAAGAATCTTATATATTTTAGAAATCACGTGCTTTCCATCTCCCCGTGTATCTAATAATTGCTCAAAAGGGGTTCCAATCCTATTTTTTTCTTAATGGCTTTGGGAGACTTCCTATAAAATGTTTTAATTGACCGAAACGCCATTCATCCATTCTTGTAAATATTTCCCTCTCGCTTTCCAGTTCGCTAAGTGAACATATTTCCTCTGCAACCATTATATCTTTTAATTGTATATCTGTCTTCTTTATCCACTTCCCTGTGATACTCTTTACCTGGAGGTAAAAACTCTGTGGATCCTAGGAGGCATTACCAGTGAGTTAAATTCCCACCCCCTTTGTGTAAAACATCCCAAACTCTCAAGACGTTATGTGTAAACATACTTGTGCTGTTAATCCTCAGTATTGAGGTAACCAGATAATTCTACTTAAATTCATATTACTTAGTGTATTTTCTATTTTTACCTAACTTCTATTTTTACTCCCCTGTGTGTTGTGTCCAATCAAAAATTCTTGCCAGAATTACGGAGTTATAAATATTTTTTCAGGTCTGGTACCCCCAAATCCACCTCTTTATCTCTACCTAAAATTTCATAACTTATTCTAGGCTTCTTATTTCTCTAAATAAATCTTAAGATTTTTTTAATTATTCTAAAATATACCTCTGGAAGTTTAAATTGGTATCATTTGGAATTTGTATAGAATTTTTGGAACAAATTACCATTTTTATCAGGTTTATCCGACCAATCCATGACTGAGATCCCCATCCTAATTTCTTTATTTCATCTTTAATCTCATTTAGTAGTGGGATATAATTTAATCTATATAGGTTCTTTAAAAGATAGTCAGTTTTATACCAAGATATTTTAGTTCTCTTTCTCTCCAGACGAAAGGGAATTCCTCTTGTAACATTTTTCTCTCTCTATTTGTAAGGTTTATATTTAAGATCTCTGTTTTAGTTGGATTAATTTTGAAGTTTGACATCTCTCCGTATTCTTTTAAAGATTTCATTAAGTTTGGCAATGTTATCCTTGGATTTCCTACACAGAACATGTTGTCTGCATAAGCTGCCACCTTATGCTCAATTTCTCCTACCCAAATTTCTTTTATATCTATATTATTCCTAATGGTAGCCAGAAGAGATTCCAAAGATAGGGCATATAACAATGGGGACAGAGGACATCCCTGTCTTGTTCCATTCTGCATCCCAATATACTCAGATAATTCCCCATTTATCATTATTGCTGCCGAGGGTTGACTATATAAAATTTCCTTATCCATTCTCTCATTCTAGATCCCATGCCTATTACTTCCAAAGTATCTAACATATATCCCCAATTTACTGTGACAAATGACTTTTCAGCATCAATCAAGAGTACCAACGCTGGAATTTTCTCTTTCCTACTTTTTTGTATGAGGAACAGGGATCTTAATCCGTTGTCTCTACCCTCTCTCCCTGGAACAAACCCTACTTGATCTATATGTATCCATTTCAGCATTAGGTCCTTCAATCTACTTGCAAGTACTTTTGCATAAAGTTTCGTATCTGTATTTAATAAGGAAATCGGTCTATAGCTTGAACAGTGAGTATAGTCTTTGCCATCCTTTCGTATGAGGACTACATGAGCTTGCAGGGATTCCATCCTCATCTCTCCTCCCAAAGCAGTCATATATGTTCTCAGTTTAGGTAGTAGTATATCTTCATATTTTTTATAATATCTCACTGTATACCCATCGGATCCTGGACTTTTCCCTGCTACCGTACTTTTTAATGCTAGATGTATTTCTCCCTGAGTTACTGCGGTTTCCCTGGATTTTAATTGTTCGCTTAATTTCCGTAATCCCGCTTTTTTAAATATGCCGGTCTTCTTTCTGTTTTTCTTACTTCATCTTCTCCTATGGTACCATGAGGCTTAATATTATATAACTTATTATAATATTCTTTAAACACTTTTACTATATCTTTGGTTGAGTGAACTAATTCTCCTTTATTATCTTATTTTCTCAATATAATTCCTAGATTTTTTTTTCCTCTGAGCCCTCAAATACTTTGCTGGTCTATCCCTCCCATCTATATCTCTCACTTATTTTATTAAACACTCTCCTCTTCTCTTCTTCCAGGAAATTATTTAATTCTTCTCTTTTATTATCTTCTGTGTGATCTCTTTTGTTACAAGATTTTTATGAGTCAGCTCTAAGTCACAGAGTTCACTTAACAGTGTATTTTTTTCTCTTCTATCCCTCTTCTTTTTTGCTCCAATCGGTATTAAAATTCCTCTGATATAGACCTTATGTGCTTCTCACACCATAGCTACCGACACTTCCTCAGTCGTTTTCTTCCAAAAATTGCTCTACTTCCTTCTTAACTTTCCAGTCCTGATCCTGGAGAAGTGACTCATTCAGCCTCCAAAATTTTCCTCCCCTCTGCTCATTTCCCCATAGTAATTGCATTGTGAGAAATCGACATAACCTCTATGTTTACTTTAACCAGAGACTCAATAAGTCTATGGTCCAATAGTATGTAATCCAGTCTTGAATACAACTCATGTGCAGGAGAGTAAAATGTGTAGTCTTTCTCCTTCATATGCTTAATTCTCCAAATATCTACAAGTTGACATTGAAATAAAATTTTTTCACATTTTTCAGAGACCTACTACTATCTCTCTGCACCAGAGAGGCCACGTCCATCTGTGGATCCATACAAACATTGAAGTCTCCAGCCACAACCAAATTACCTTTTGAATTCCATTAACTTCCTCAGAATATTTTTTAAAAATACCTCCGGGTTCTTATTCGGGCAATAAATGTTTGCTAATGTGCATTGTATTTCCTGTAGTTTTCCTTTCAAGAGGAATCTCCTTTCCGGATCAACCAATCTCTCATTCAACTTAAACCTTATATTTTTTGCAAATCCTATTGCCACTCCCTTTGCACATTTAAATTGGGGAATCTGCATAATATCTGGATTGTAGCTTCACATTTGTTTCTTGTACTAGATGTGTCTCTTGTAAAAAAATACCACTGAAGAGAATCTATGCTGAAGTGCTTTAAATATCCTAAATCTTCCCTGGGCTATTTAAATCTCTAACATTATAAGTCACAAAGTGAATTCTCTTTTTCTCATCTTCTTTCTCTCCCACTCTTCACTGTACCTTCTCCTTCGTTCTCCAGCCTAATATATCTCCTACTATCCTGCATAATCTAAGGCAGCCAACACCCCCGCCCCAACCCATCCCAACCCTTTTTAGGCTATTCTTTTGCCTCTGAATCATTTGTGGTCCTAATCCCACTCTAGATTCCACCTTCGGTTGAAGCTCTGATCATGAACACCTCTTCCCCTTTACCCTCCCCCTACGTCCTGCCAAGACAACACAAAAAAAAAAAAAAAAAAAAAAAAAAAAACACAAACACACCCAAAACTTCCCCCTCTCCTTCTCCCCCCACCCCCTTCCTAAACTACCTGCCCCCTCTCATTCTCCCCCCACTCAGGTATGTCCATTTTCTGCAACTCAAGTCTCTCAATTCTTCACTTTAACCTTGCCAATCGTCCATTTTTCCAGCCGATCAAACATGCTGGGAACCCCCAGCTATATCAAACGTTCTACTTCCTTCATTTGTTCTAATGGTTTCAAGATTTTCTTTCTTAACAATGTCTCTGAGGCGAGATCAGCAAAGATCTGTAGATTTATTTTTCCGTATTTTATAGTAGCTCTTCCTTTCATCCTCTTCCAGATTTCCTCTTTATCCCAATAATATCGGAATTGAGCGATAATATCTCTCGATCTTCGTTTTCCTCCTCCTTGGTATCAACTTCCAATTCTATATGCTCCATCAACTCTATAGGGTTCTGCTGCAGATCTGTCCATTATTATATCTAACATTTTCTCTACCATTTCCCTCAGATATTCTTGGGTAATCTCAGGTAGACCACGTATCCTTAAGTTGCATCTTCTATTCCTATTTTCCTGGTCTTACAAATTTATAGAGCAGATTTCTTTGTTCCTTTTTCATTTCCGCCATTTTATTTTCCAAGGCCAGTATCTCTTGAACCTGTTTGTTTTTACTTCCATCTCCTCCACTCTAGATAGGACATACGCCAGATCTTTATGTAGCTTTCCCATCTCTTTTTTCATAGATAATTCCAGGCCTTTAAACATTTCTATTTCTATTTTAGTCGGTAAATGCTTGAGGTGATTGTAGCTGTATCAGTGCACTTGCGACAGAAAATTGAGTACGGATGTGATATTTTTTTTATTTGCACTAACATACAATTTTGAGGACAAGCTTTCAGGGTATGCCCCCTTCTTCAAGGTCCAAGCAGTACTATTACAAAGTTTTAGCAGAATGTTAGAAGAGATGTGGGGGATGAGAAAAAAAAAAAAAAAAAAAAGCAGAAAGAAACACAAGCCTAGGGTTAGACTAGAGATAAGACACAGCAAAGCAAAAGCAAAGACGAGGGGGGGAGAACAACACTCACAAAGGGAGTCATAAAAATGATGGATAATGATTGAGGAATCCCATGTCCAAATTAAGGCCCTTATCTCGTGTCATAAAGAATTATTCTTAGTTCAAAAGTTTTTCTTTCCTGAATGGATTTGAAATTTCCTTTAACCGCTTGCCGCCCTGCCACTGTGTATATACGTGTGCAGGGCGGCAGTGGAGCTCAAAAGCACGTTTTAAAACATGCTCCGTGCTCCCGACACATTTGCGGGTAGGGGGCGCGCGCGCTCCCGCCGACCCGCGGGCGACACGATTTGATCCAGGAGGGATCAATCATTAGATTTCAGCCAGTGATTTCTGGCTGAAATCGGATGATCGGTCCCTGTCCTATCCTGTCCTGTGTTGACATTTACACAGGGCAGGATATGATGTCATTCTTCTCTGCCTGGACACATTCCGTTCCAGACAGAGAAGAGGAGACATTTAAACGTGAGTAAAACACTACACTGACAGTTCGAACACACTCTAGGACACATTTAACCCCCTGATCGCCCCCCCAAGTTAACCCCTTCACTGCCCTGTCACCAGTGTCACTGATCAGTGAAGCGATTTTTATTGATCACTGTATTAGTGTCGCTGGCGACTTCCAATAGTGCTAGCGCCCCTCCCAGATAGCGCCAGTTTGCCCGCCAGTACACCAATAAAGCCATTTAACCCCTTAATTCCCCCCCCCAGTTAACCCCTGCATTGCCCTGTCACCAGTGTCACTGATCAGTGAAGCGATTTTTACTGATCACTGTATCAGTGTCGCTGGCGACTTCCGATAGTGTTAGCGCCCCTCCCAGATAGCGCCAGATTGCCCACTAATACACCAGTAGTCCCGTCTAACCCCTTGATCGCCCCCCCCCCCCCCCCCCGAGTTGACCCCTTCACTGCCCTGTCACCAGTGTCACTGATCAGTGAACCAATTTTTACTGATCACTGTATCAGTGTCGCTGGCGACTTCCAATAGTGTTAGCGCCCCTCCCAGATAGCGCCAGTTTACCCGCCAGTACATCAGTAATCCCATTTAACCCCTTGATCCCCCCCCCAGTTAACCCCTTCACTGCCCTGTCACCAGTGTCATTGATTACAGTGAACAGATTTTTACTGATCACTGTATTAGTGTCACTGGTGACTTCCGATAGTTTTAGCGCCCCTCCCAGATAGCACCAGTTTGCCCGCTAGTACACAAATAATCACATTTGACCCCTTGATTGCCAGGAACACGCTTACTTGCACGCTAAACCTTCATTGCTAGTATAGTGTCTGATTGGATCAATATCTTTGATCAGATCAGCGCTATACCAGCATTCACATTACTTTAGTATCCCCAAAAACGCAGTGTTAGCGGGATCAGCCCCAACACCTGCCAGCACCTGCGTTTAGCCCCTACGCCCCCCCCCCTTCTCCCCCAGCAAGTGCAGTGTCAGTAGATAACTGTCACTTGATACATATTACACACAAAACCGCAGTGTTCACAGAATCAGGCCTGATATCTGTTAGCACTTGTCGGTAAATTTTTTGTAGCGGTTCAAGCAGTCCCTGACAGCCAGGCGCTCTTTTTCCCGTGAGTCGCACTAGGTACCTGTAAATTTAGTGGCCAAATTGTCCAACCAAAGGTACTCTAGTGAAGAGGCCTATAGGATTCTGAGCATGTCAAGTGAGAGCGAAGGGGAAGACTCACTGGCAGAACCAGGCTCAGAATACGAACCTATAGACAGCAGCGGCACCCTGACAGGTAGCTCAGACGACGAGGAAGTGGTCCCTGCTAAGGTCAGGCGTACCCGATCCCATTCACAGGTTGCTGAGGTGGTACAAATGCATGATGACTCTCATATGCAGCAGAGTGCCAGTACTAGTGCCGCAGTATCTTTTGGTGAACTGGCGAGCACCAGCGGCCTAGTACATCCTGGTCGTAGGCATACCCGCACTGCAGTATCACTTGGTGACGTGGCGAGTCCCATAAGTGCAGTACAAGCTGGTGCGGTGGCGAGCACAAGTAGAGTCCCGCGGCCACCAAGAATTCGCAGACAGGCCCGTAGAGCCCCTAGTGTCCTTCCGGATTTGCTTGCAAATCCCGATTGGCAGCCCACAAATTTTGCAGCACCCGTACTTCCCCCATTCACTGCCCAACCCGGAATTCAGGTGGAAACAGCAAATTTAAATACTCCCCTTAATTTTTTTGAGCTGTTTTTCACAGAAGATCTTTATGCATTGATTGTGGATCAAAGCAATTTATATGCACGACAATTTATCGCCGCCAACCCAAATTCAAACCTTGCCAGACCATTCGCATGGAAACCTATTACGGTTTCCGAATTTAAAGTTTTTTGGGCCTAACCCTCAACATGGGCATTAATGATAAAAATTAATTGCGGTTGTATTGGTCCACCGACCCTCTTGTTCACATGTCCGTGTTCTCTGCTGCCATGGCCAGGCATAGATATGAGACGATAAGGCGTTTTATGCACTTCTACGACAACTCACTCAGTCGTCCTCTGGGTGACCCTGAATTTGACCGGCTCCACAAAATTCGGCCCCTCGTAAATCACTTTAACCAAAAATTTGCAGATGTGTACACTCCCCAGAAAAACATCTGCATCGATGAGTCCCTCATTCAATATTCTGGCCGCCTTGTAATCAAACAATATCTCCCCAGCAAGCGTACCAGATATGGGATCAAGATATATAAGACCTGTGAGAGGGCAACAGGCTATACATGTAAGTTCCGGATTTACGAGGGAAAAGATAGTTACTTGGAGCCCCCCGGATGCCCAGACTACATGGGGAGCAGTGGCAAGATAGTTTGGGACTTGGCGTCATCCTATTTCCATATGGGGTACCACTTATACGTAGACAATTTTTATTCAAGCGTGCCACTATTTAGACATTTGTTCAATTTGGGAATTTGCACATGTGGCACTGTGTGATCTAATCGCCGGGGCTTCCCCCAACGGCTTGTAAATACCAGTCTTAAAAAAGGGGGAAAAAGCCTGCTTGAGAACTGAAGAATTACTTGCAGTGAAGTGGAAGGACAAACGGGATGTTTACCTCCTGTCTTCCATTCACGCAGATACGACCGTCCAAATTACCACGGCAGCTGGTGTTGTTGAGAAGCCCCTCTGTGTCCACGATTATAACCTTAACATGGGAGGGGTGGACTTCAATGACCAGATGATGCAGCCGTACTTAGTTTCCCGAAAATCCAAATGCTGGTACATAAAAGTGTCAGTTTATTTCAATTGGCTGTATATAACGCTTTTGTTCTCTATAAAGCAACTGGACATAGTGGATCATACCTAAATTTCCAGTTAGAGAACATCAGGGCCTTTTTGTATCCAGAAGGTGCTGCGCCCCAAATCCCTCTCCCAGATGCAGTTAGCCGTCTGCATGAGAGACATTTTCCCGATACCATTCCTGGTACCCCAACCCAAAGAAGACCCCAAAAAAGATGTCGTGTCTGTAGCAAACGTGGGATTAGGCGTGACAGCCGCTATTGTTGTCCCTCCTGTCCTGGCCAACCTGGCCTCTGCATCAAGCCCTGCTTCCGCCTCTACCATACACTAGTGAACTATTAGTATAGGGTACAGCACGGCACAGATCAGGGCACATTTACACAGGGTCTCGAAAGATGTTAGGTAGTCAGGAAACTGGCTATCGCATTTGGAGAGACCCTACCAGCTGTTTAAATGTTTGAAGTTTAAAAAAAAAAATAATAGTTATAGTTTTTTTTGTTGTCATTTTTGTGATTGTTCAACTTTCACTGTTTTATTGTTGTTTTATTGTTAACCATTTCTGTTTGCAGGAATGCTTTCAGCTGCAGCGCTGACCTGTTTATTCTGACAGCAACAGGGTCTTGCTTTCAGAATAGACATAAGTAGGTGTGCGCAGTGCTGTCGGATGAGATTTTTCATCCGCAGTTAAAAAAAAAAAAACGCAGTTATTTACCTGTTAACTGTATTTCCAGGAATCTTCTAGGACAGCTCACTTGAGAGATAGGGCTCCTCCCAGGAAACACCCGCTCCACCTTTTTTCCCCTTTTATAGGCGTCCTCTCTCCCATTGCCCCCAGTATAAGAATATGACCGAAGGCCTAGGAGAAAACAAAGAAGAAAACCGGTAATAAAGACATCCCCCATAGGTTCGCAACATACCTGCACATAATTGTGTGATCAAACAGTAATCGGGGGGGAGTTACGCTGTCCTAGAAGATTCCTGGAAATACAGTTAACAGGTAAATAACTGCGTTTTCCCGAGTCATCTTCTAGGACAGCTCACTTGAGAGGAGTAGAATAGAAATACGTACATTAGGGCGGGCACCCTGCTTGTAGGACCTTCCTGCCAAATGCCTGGTCCTTGCTGCCGATCAGATCCAGCCTGTAATGCTTAGTGAAGGTGGCGAAACTGGACCACGTTGCGGCTCTGCAGATCTGTCCGGGGGAGGCCCCCCCTTTTTCCGCCCAGGAGGCCGCAGTGGCCCTCGTGGAGTGGGCTTTTAGGCCGGGCGGTGGTGACAGGCCTGCCGACTTGTAACCTTCCGAAACTGCCTCCCTGATCCATCTGGCGATGGTGCCCTTGGAGGCACCGTCCCCCTTCCTTGGCCCCTGGAATAGGACGAAAAGCCGGGACGAGTGTCTCCATGTCTTCGTGCGTTCGATGTACGTGATCAAACACCGTCGAACGTCTAACCTGCTATAGTCTTCCGTGCTGCCCGGATCGGCCTCCAGGGAAGGTATTACTATTTCCTGAGATCTATGGAAGTGTGACGCGACCTTAGGTAGGAAGGCCGCGTCCGTGCGGAGGATGATCCTATCCAAGAAGATGGTGCAGTACGGCTCGATCACTGAAAGGGCATGCAACTCGCTGACCCTGCGGGCAGAAACTAGTGCCGTGAGGAGGATGGTTTTAAGCGTCAAAAACCTGAGCGAACACTCATCCAGCGGTTCGAAGGGCCCCCGCTGAAAGCTCTTCCGGACTGTGCCCAGGTCCCATGTTGGCAGTTTTGGCAAGGACGGGGCACGGCGCCTGGAGATAGCCTTCAGGAATCTGATTACCAAGGGGTCTGCCGCCAACCTCAGCTCGAGAAAGTTCGACAGAGCCGCTACCTGTACTTTGAGGGTATTGGCGGCCAGATTCTTATCCGCACCGGCTTGAAGGAATTCAAGAACGGCATGCAAAATGGGCGTGCCCGGTGCTGCGTTTCTGACCTTCCAGGCGGAAAACTTCTTCCAGACCTTGTCGTACAAGGCGTTCGTCGACCTCTTCCGGCCCTCCAAGAGGGTGGCGACCACTCTTGCCGACAGCCCCATTTCCGCTAGCCGGTCCCGCTCAGAAGCCACGCCGCTAAGGACAGCCTTTCTGGATGAGGATGCATCACCCTCCCCTGGGTGAGTAAATCGCGTGTGGGTGGCATCATCCAAGGGTCCGCTAAACTGAGCTCCTTCAACCGGGAGAACCAAGATCTCTTGGGCCAGAATGGTGCGATCAGAACAACTGTGGTTTGAGACAACTGGATCTTCTGTATCACCTGCGGCAGTAGTCTGAATGGAGGGAAGGCATAAAGGAGGTCTCCTTCCCACTGCTGGGCTAGCGCATCTATCCCCTCGCTTTTGGGGTCCCTCTGCAGGCAGAAGTACCTTTCCCGCTTTGTGTTCTGGCCGTTGGCAAATAGATCGATAGAGGGGGAGCCCCACCTGGCGCAAATCTGATCGAACGCTGACTGGCTGAGGCACCATTCTGTCTGGCTGACCTCTCTTCGGCTCAGCTGATCCGCCAATTGGTTCAGGTCCCCTTTCAGATGTACTGCCGTGATGAACTCCAGGTTTTCCTCCGCCCAGCTCAGGAGGGATCCGGCCAACTCCATCAGCCTTGGGGACCTTGTGCCTCCCTGCCTGTTCAAATATGCCACTGCAGTGGTATTGTCGGAGAGAACCTGGACACCTCTCCCCCTTATCTTTTCCTGAAAGGTCGTAAGTGCCTTGAAAACTGCCAACAGCTCCCTGTAATTTGACGACCTGCTGGAGTCCACTGCACCCCACGTGCCCTGGGCGAGGCCGTCTTCCATATGGGCACCCCAACCAGTCATGCTTGCATCCGTGGTGATCCGCACTGGGCTGGCCAGCCTCCAACTTCTTCCCCGTTCCAAAGTGAGAGTGCTTCCCCACCACTTTAGCGACTCCTTCACTTCCTGCGTGATGCGGATCCTGGAATTCAGACCTGCTCGGCTGCCGTCCCAGTGGGAAAGGGTGTGATTTTGCAGAACCCTGGAGTGAAGTTGCGCCCATTGCACCCCTGGTATTGCCGCTGTCATCCGCCCGATTATTCTCATCGCGGTCCTGACCGTGCAGGTCGACATCCTCCTGAGGGCCTTTGTGTCCTGCCGCAGGTTGAGGGCTTTTTCTGATGTGAGGTATGACCGGGCCTGTGCGGAGTCCAGGACGTACCCCAAGTACGTAATCCTCTTGGAGGGGGTTAGCTGCGACTTCTCCTTGTTGATAAGCCACCCCAAACTTTCCAGAAAAGATATCGTACGTTCGATGTGCGTTCTCAGGCCACCTTCTGTGCCCGCAAATAAAAGCAGGTCGTCCAAATAGGGGATGATGTTTATCCCTTCCAGTCTCAAAACTCTTAAAGGCTCCGCTAGAATCTTGGTGAAGATCCTCGGGGCCGACGACAGGCCGAAGGGGAGTGTGTTGAACTGAAATAGCACCGGACCCATTTCGCCTTCCAGCGCAAACCTCAGGAATCTCCTGGAGTCTTCTCTTATCGGGACATGCAGGTATGCATCTTGCAGATCTATCGAGGCCATGAACACCCCAGGTGAAAGGAGATCCTTCACCGTGTATATGGACTCCATACGGAATTTGCTGGGCCTCACGAACTCGTTCACCTTCCGCAGATTCAATATCATCCTGTAAGCACCTGACGGTTTTTTCCTTAGGAAGAAATGGGAGAAGAATCCACTTCCCCTTTCCTCTTCTCTCAACTGGCAGATAACATTCTGACTGAGCATATCTTGTAGGAGGTCCACCAACGCATCCGCCATGGCCCTGTCCTTTGGCAGGGGTGTTGCAAAGAATCTCTGAGGGGGGGCCCTTGTGAACTCTATTCTGTACCCCCTGTGGATGGCCTCCAGAATGTAGGTGTTCTGGGTTATCCTTAGCCATTGTGCGTGGAAGCGCCCCAGCCTCGCTCCCACCTGGCCTCTCCAGTCACTTCTGCTGGGTTTTGGGTCTATTCTGGCTGGGGTTGAAAAGGAAACCTCCCCTGCCTCTCGGCTCGTTCCTGCCTCTTCTCGTGCCCCAGCCTGGGCGCTGGGTTTGGAACCTAGCTTCCCTTGACGTGTATCGCCTGGATGGGCGAAACCCCTTCCGTCCGACCTGCCTGCTGGGGACCGGGAAGCTCTTTTTCCTGTCTGCCGACCTTTCCAGGACTGAATTCAGCTCCGGGCCGAAAAGGAGTTTTCCTTCAAACGGCAGGCCACAGAGTTTAGACTTGGAGGCCAGATCCCCCTGCCAAGATTTCAGCCAGATAGCCCTCCGCGCCGAGTTTATGAGCGCTGTAGATCTAGCAGAGAGTCTGATGGTCTCTGCTGATGCGTCCGCGATGAAGGCCACCGCTTTCTCCAGCACCGGAAGGGACTTCAGAATCTCCTCCCCCGGGGTGCCTTGTTCCAGATGCGAACGGAGCTGCCCCAACCACACATCCAGGGTTCTGGACACGCAGGTTGTTGCCACTGCAGGCTTAAAATTTACTGCGGATGCTTCCCATGCCCTCTTCAGGAAAGCATCTGCTTTCCGATCCATTGGGTCCTTTAGGGACCCACCGTCTTCAAAGGACAGATCCGTGTCCTTCGAGATCCTCGAGAGAGGGGCGTCTGGCTTTGGGCAAGTCTCCCAAACCGAGGCATCTTCCTCCTTAAAGGGGAAACGTCTCTTGAGGTTCTTGGGAAGGAAAGCTTTCCTCTCTGGCTCTTCCCATTCCCTCCTGATCGTGGACCACAGGGCAGGGTGTACTGGGAATGTACGGCTGCTTTTTGCCTGTAGCCCTGCGTACAGTTGGTCGTGGAGAGAGAGGTCCTGTTGTTCCTCCTCCAGATCCAGGGTCTCATAGATCACCTTTAACAGGTCCTCCGTGTCTTCCACCTGAAAAAGGAACCTGTCTGCCTTTGGGCCCTGAGCCTCAATCTCACCCTCCTCCGAGTCTGAGGTGTCCGACTGTTCGGCCTCTTCCCAGTCCCTTACCGGCGCTACCTTGTCCAGCTTCCTCTTTTTCCCCCCTTGGGTGCCAGAAGTGCCCGGTTGGGGCTCATCCTGGGCCGGCCCCGGCCTCTGTTCCCTGAAGCTTTGAAATGTCTTGGACATTTCCTGTGTCATATTTTGTAGGAAATCTTTAAAAAAAGATCCAGACTCCTTCTTGATGAGCTTGTCTATGCACCCCTGGCAGAGCTGCTTCCTCCAGGAGCTCGCCAGCTTCTTCCTACAAGTGGCACACTTCTTTTTCTGCTCACAAGGAGCTTCTTTCTCCCCTCTATCCTCCTCCTGTGGGCCCATCTGGGGACAAGGAGATACATGCGTTCATGCGTCTGTAAAAACAACGCCTCCCCCCCTGTGCCACTGTGAAAGCTCCAGCCGTGGGCCTGGGGGGGGAGAGGGGGGCTGTGTGTGCGTGGGGGGCACCCAATCATCCCGGGAGGGGAGGGGAGGAGGGGGGGGGGGGGGGGAGGGAGGGAGGGAGGGGGGGGGGGGGGGGCAAAAACAAAAGAGAGTTGCCAAAGGCCCTTACCTTACTGCAGGCCTCCCCCGCTCCTGACAGATCTGCCTCCATGCTGCCGCAGACTCTGCCTCGGTGCGGCGGTTTTTCAGGGGCTGGTGGGCTCCGCCCCCCCCCCTGCGATCCCCCCTCGCCGACCTCCCACTCACGGCCGCCGGTGGAGAAGCGGCCGTGGCACGGGTTCCTTCCACGGTCCGCCGCCCATTTCCAAGATGGCGGCGGCCGTTCCCTGCTCCTGCGCCGGAAGTGACGACACCCGGCGCCCGGAAGTGACGCGATCGCAGCGTCCAGACCTCCGCAGCCGAGCCTCCTGGCCATGCTGCCGGGATCCCAGGAGCAGGTAAGACTTACCTGAAACCCCGCAGGGAAAGGCACCAATGCCTCGGTCGGCGGAGCGGGCTCTACCCCCCTGGAGAGCCCCGCTGGGACCATCTGAGGCCGACGCCCCCACCCTACAACGGGCATTCCCCGAGTGGAAACTGGCTGAAAGGTCCCCCCCCTCACAAGGCCCCTGCCTCGCTTGGAGGAAGGGGGGGCCTCAGCCAGGGACCCTCTGTACTCCGCCAGAGAGCCCAGATAAAAACAAAAAATGGGCGTAGCTCCTTCCTGGCCGGAGGAAACACTAAAACTGGGGGCAATGGGAGAGAGGACGCCTATAAAAGGGGAAAAAAGGTGGAGCGGGTGTTTCCTGGGAGGAGCCCTATCTCTCAAGTGAGCTGTCCTAGAAGATGACTCGGGAAAAAGAGAATATATGCCAAAGCATGGGGGCCTGGGGTGGCCAGTGGGTGGATGGCCCCTATGCTTCGGCATATATATTTACTATTTGTTGGCACATTTCATATGTGCCCACCATTAGAAGTGGGTGGATTGAGGGAGGTTTCTAATGGTGGGCATACCACCACACACTTTTCCTTATAAAGTTGTTTTATTGAGTTTATGTATTATTGTTAACCATTGTTGATTTCTTTGCAGGAACGTCAAACTGCAGCACTGACCTGTTTATTCTGACAGCAACAGGGTCTTGCTTTCAGAATAGACATAAGTAGGTGTGTGCAGTGCTGTCGGATGAGATTTTTCATCCGCAGTTAAAAAAAAAAAGAGCATATATGCCAAAGCATGGGGGCCTGGGGTGGCCAGTGGGTGGATGGCCCCCATGCTTTGGCATATATATTTTATATTTGTTGGCACATTTCATATGTGCCCACCATTAAAAGTGGGTGGATTGAGGGAGGTTTCTAATGGTGGGCATACCACACACTTTTTCTGGCAGAGATTTCTTCTCTTTTTTTTCATTCAGCCCACAGGCTGCATAAAGAAAAAAAGAACATAGCATATACACCCAACAAGGACCAGTGACGTACTGGTACATCACTGGACTTTGAATGGTTATACCAGGGTGATGCCTGCAGCTGCAGGCATCATCCTGGTATCATTTTTTTCAGCCGGCAATGGGCTTTCATGTAAAAGCATTCCTAGTGGTTAATTAGCTGCAGAATTGCCTTTACAAGCAGCGGGAGAAAATGCCCCCCCTCCCCCTCCCTGAGATAGCATTAAAAGTGATTAGAAAAAAAATAATAAAAAGGGACAGTGTAAAAATAATTAAATAAAATCAGAGAAAAAAAAAAAAAAAAAAAAAAAAAAGGACCCTCGCCCATACGCGCACACCTGCGGTCGTGAGCGTTGACCCTTTGCCAGTATGGAAACAGCGATTGCACCATGCATGTGAGGTATCGCCACGAACGTCAGATCAAGGGCAGTAATTATAGCTCTAGACCTCCTCTGTAAATCTAAAATGGTAGCTTGTAAAAGCTTTTAAAGCGTTGCCTATAGATATTAAAAATGTATGCAGTTTGTCGCCATTGCACAGGGCATGCGTAATTTTAAAGCATGTCATGTTTGGTATCTATTTACTCAGCATAGCATCATCTTTTATATCATACCAAATAATTGGCCAATATATTGTGTTTTTGTGCATTAAAATTAAAAAAAAAAGTGTATATTTTTCAAAAAAATCGCGTTTGAAAAATCGCTGTGTAAGTAATATGTGAGATAAAAAATTGCACCACCCACCATTTTATTTACTAGGGTGTCTGCTCTAAAAAAATATATAATGTTTGGGGGTTCACTTTAATTTCCTAGCAAAAATACAGATTTTTTTAATGTGAACAAAAAGTGTCAGAAAAGGCTTTATCTTCAGGTGGTTAGAAGAGTGAGTGATGTGTGGCATAAACTTCTAATGCTGGGCATAAAATGCCCCCACCCCTCAAAATGACCTCTTTTTGGAAAGTAGACACCCCAAACTATTTGCTGAGAGGCATGTTGAATCAATAGAAGAATTTATTTTTTTACCACAAGTTTTTGGAAAATGAAGAAAGAAAATATATTTTTTCTTTTCTTTTTTATATTTCAAAACCTTGTGAGAAAAAATGAGATCTGCAAAATACTTACCATGCCTCTTTTTAAATTCCTTGGAGTGTCTACTTTCCAAAAAGGGGTCATTTGGGGGGGGGGGGGTTTGGTGCTATCCTGGCATTACAGGGCCTCCGAAACTGTAATAGGTAGTGGGGAAGTGAAATGAAGAAGTTACGCACCTTCAGGCTTTCAAAGTGCTCATTGGATTTCAGGCTCCTGTATGTGGCTAGGCTCCCAAAAAGTGTCACACGTGTGGTATCCTCATACTCGGTAGAAGTAGCAGAATGTATTTTGGGGTATAATTCCACATATACCCATGGCTTGTGCAAGAAATAAATCATTTAAATGACAATTTTGTATAAAAAAAAAAAAAAAAAGGTTTGTCATTTTCCAGAAACTTGTGGAAAAAAAAATATATCTTCCATGGACACAATATGTCTCTCAGCAGATAGCTTAGGGTGTCTGCTTTCCGAAAAGGGGTCATTTGGGGGTGTTTGTTCTATCCTGGTATTTTAGCACCTCAAGAGATGTGATGGACGGTCAGAAAGTAAAAGCTGTGTAAATTTCAAATTATCTATACCATAGTTTCACACAAAGCAATCAATAGCAGAATCAACATGTAGCAGAATACATTTTGGCTTAAATTTATGACTAACCTTGAGTTTACAATATATTTTTTTATAGCTGAAAGTAGAAAAAATAGTTTTTTTCAAGATTTTCGTGTTTTTTTTGTTTATAGCGCCAAAAATAAAAAGCGCACAGGTGATCAAATACCACCAAAAGAAAGCTCTATTTGTGTGAAAAAAAGGACGTAAATTTTCGATTGGGTACAGCATTGCATGACCGTGCAATTATCATTTGAATTAGTGCAGCGCTGTATAGCAAAAAAAGGCATAAATTACAGTATCTATATACCATAGTTTGTAGACACTATAACGTTCAAACAAAGCAATCAATATACACTTATTGGGATTTTTTTTTACCAAAAACACGTAGCAGAATACATTTTGGCTTAAATTTATGACTTTGAGTTTACGATATATTTTTTATAGCTGAAAGTAGAAAATAATGTTTTTTTTCAAAATTTTCGGGTTTTTTTTGTTTATAGTGCAGAAAATAAAAAGCGCACAGGTGATCAAATACCACCAAAAGAAAGCTCTATTTGTGTGAAGAAAAGGACGTAAATTTTCGATTGGGTACAGCATTGCATGACCGCGCAATTATCATTTGAATTAGTGCAGCGCCAAACAGCAAAAAAAAGGCCTGGTCATTAAGGGGGGTAAATCCTCTGGGGCTCAAGTGGTTAAGAGCTAAAACATTGAGGTCTTCCATAATGTGGTCTGGTTGTGCGAAATGGTGTCCCACAGGTATGCAAAAGTCATCTTATGTTCCTTGATGGTATGTCTGTGCAAATTCATCCTTGTTTGCAACTTCTGTCCTGTTTCGCCGCTTTTGAACTAAGAATGACAATTCTATTTGACACAAGAGATCAGGGCCTTAATTTGGACATGAGATTCCTCAATCATTATCCAACATTTTTATGACTCCCTCTGTGAGTGTTGTTCTCCCCCCCCCCCCCAGTCTTTGCTTTGCTGTGTCCTATCTCTAGTCTAACCCTAAGCTTGTGTTTCTTTCTGCTTTTTTTCTCATCCCCCACATCTCTTCTAACATTCTGCTAAAACTTTGTAATAGTACTGCTTGGACCTTGAAGAAGGGGACATACCCCGAAAGCTTGTCCTCAAAATTGTATGTTAGTGCAAATAAAAAAAAAGTATCACGTCAGTACTCCATTTTAAGTCGGTAAATATAAATCTTGATTATCCAGAGCATTTATCTTTTCTGTATCTGCTTCTTCAAAGTTTTGACTAGTATTGGACATTCCCAGGGATCCTCTGGGGCTCCCACCACTACTGTTCTCTATCACACTTTTTTCATAGATCCAACTTTGCCTCTCAGGGGTCTGTTTGTCCTGTCCGGGGATATATTTCTTTATTGAACTTGAGATGGGGGCTTTTGACCCACTACCTTTTATTGCTTTGTTCTTCATTTTGGTATATTTCAAATATCTAGTGGATTTAATAATCTCATTTTTTGATCTTCTCCTTCTTTCCCCCTCTCTCCCTTGTGGACCGACTGCAGGAGCTAACGTTCTTTGTTTGCATATAAAAATATAAGACCCTCTATAGTCTCCGTAGTGACCCCTGTATGCAACCCCCGCTCCTTTAACAGTCCATATTTACTAAATTTTTCCTTTTTGACACAACATATTACATTCCGTTTCTTCTGCCACTCTCACTAACCCTTTAGGCTTTCACTTCTCCACATCTGGGGGGGTGGCTTCTATCGATCTCCTCGGCAGGGTGGTTGCAGAATGGGGCCCCTCCAATTCAGCAGTCTGTCATGTAATTCCCCAAAAACCATTTGCTATATATATATATATATATATATATATATATATATATGTCTCCTGTCAGGCTCCAGCTTCTACTGATACCGCAGTTATAATCATTCAGGGGGGGGGGTGAGGGGGACAGGTAGAGAGGGGAGATCAGGTCCTCGAGTACTCCCCTGTGCCGGCCGGCATCTCTCTCCTTCCTGGGCTTCCCCACTGCCGGTCACATGATCACCCGGCGTCCTCCACGTCCTAGCTCACAGGACTTTCCACCCTTCAGCTCAGCCTCCCCCTGCACGTTCCCGCAGTCCTCCCTGTGGACCGAGGACTCCCGGATGGCGGGTGCCGGGTCTCACCCGCAGGACTCAGCAGCAGACACGTCTTCCTCCTCCTGCTTGGCTTCGGTAGGTTATTACGAACTATTGGCTGGACGCTGGGGGAGCCTGGGTACAGGAGATCTTACCACGATCTCCCACTCGGCTCCATAGTCAGGCTCCACCCCAGCCAAAAAAAAAGCTTTCGATCTAAAAATGTAAGAAAAAAAAAAAAAATCCTCTCTGCTGCCACTTCCAGCCACGTCTCCTCTCTACTTCTTCTTGGGAAGAAGTAGAGAGGAGACGTGGCTGGAAGTGGCAGCAGGAGTTATGGAGGGGATAGAAGGAGAGATAGACCCCTGAAGGTGAAAGTGAGATATCCATCCATCCATAACCATTACAGGGAGCATCATTTTGTAGAACCACCAGGTGGATTATCAATATAATGCAACGTGGAATCATCTGAGAAGGATTTTTGGAGCAGGAATAGTTGCATCTGTCCTTTCAGGACAAAAAAGCGATTTTAGCCTAAATTTTATTGGGCTAAAAAGGAGGTGAGCGCATAATATAGCAATACTCAGTGGTTTTTTTCACCCATTGGATGTCACAAGTTTTTTCCATATATTAGGACTGTTCACTTAATACAGACATTTTTTTTTTTTGTGGTTGTAATTGTTTAATTTGGTTTATTGGATTCCATTGAGGAAATTTTATAATTTTGTTTTGGTCATCATTTTATATATTGTTTGGTTTTGTTTTTGTTAATAATCAGGTTTATAATTTGATCACGAACACAAGTCACAGATGAATACAAGTTTGTTTTAAGTATTAATTTTATTATCACATTATATTATGGGTAAACACTATTAATAGCATGGGAGCGCAGCACTATTGTTAATATTTGGATTGAAGTGTCAGCACTATTTATGAGTTAGTGTAAGGAGCTAGAGAACCACATGTGCATTTATTTTTTATTATTTTTGATTGATTAATTCAAACACTTTTGAATTTCACCATATTAGCTCACAAGTATTACTAGCACTTGATCACTTTTTAGCTCTGTGTTTTATGAGGAGGGCTGGGAAACTGTGTTTACCATAATGAATCCTGTCTGGAGGCAGATATCTCCTCAGTTGTACTAGGTATTAAAATACTGTATGATTTGAAAAAAGGTTAAAGCAATTGTCAACACTCACATTTTTTGTTGTTTTGAAATAAACACGCTATACTTACCTGCTCTGTGGAATGGTTTTGCATAGAACAGCCCTGATCCTCTTCCTCTTGAGTCCCCTGCCAGCACTCGTGGCTCCTCCCCCCGCTGAGGGCCCACCAAGGAAGCCTCTTCCTCTCTTTGGTCACTCATGCAGGCTCGATCCCAAGTGAGGCTGAGTCTATTCAAATACACAGCCCAGCTCAGCCCCGCCCCTGCTCTCTTCTCATAGGTTCTGGACAGCAGCAGGAGTCAATGGCTCCCACTGCTCTTAACCAAGCCTCAAAAGTGGGAGAGGGGAGAAGAACGTGCACAGCGCTGGACCGAGATTGGGCTCAGGTGAGCAATTAGGGGCGGCTGTAGGGGGAGAAGCATTTAAAAAGTTTTTTACCTTAATGAAGAGAATGCAACCACTTTAAAAGGTTTATGAGCTGGGCTTATCCATTGTATGCTTATAAGATCTGGACTCAGCCAGGCCATAGCCCAGCTATTGGGACAGATCACGCTGAGCTAGCTGAGAAATGCTTGTAGTCATCTATTACACCTTCTCCCCAGAAACATCCAGAAGACATAAATATTTTATGTGACAAAGGGAGGATTGCTGTTTCTACGCAGGCTCTCTCTGAATTCTGGATCAAACTTTCAATCGTGTGTCTGGGTTTTGCTAGATGCCTCCAAACTATTTAACAGCCCCTCGCACAGGTGTGCAGGGGCTGTTAAATAGACAGGTCTGAGGAAAGCTCAGAACTATGGTCATTTTGGAGGCTGCTCCCATTGTGGGAGGTGGACGGTCTCAACTCGGGGTCAGGGGGCCCCAGCCAGGAGACAGAGGTGTCCCAGCCAGAAGCCAGGTTGGCTCCTATCAGAGGCGTCAGGAGAACCCCAATCAATAGGCCAGAGGTGGGCTATGCAGTAGGGTGAACTTTGTTTTCCTTTAAATAAAAGTGGGTTACCATGCCCTAAATTACAGTTTGGACTGGCGCAACTCATTGAAAAACACACCTACCGCTTGAGCTTATTCCCCCCCCCCAAAAATTTTTTATATATATATATATATATATATATATATATATATATATATATATATATATATATATTGTCCTGCCTTCTCTGCAGTTATGAAAGGGTTACAGAGGATTACAGGCAGTATAACCTTTGATGTCCACACAGTAAAGAGTCGATGATTGATAACCGATGATCTTTTACTGATAACATGTGACATAATGAGAATGCGCGTGAATAAATGCGGTAAAACTGAAATACAAACAGAATAAACAAACATAATTACATATCTAACTTCCTAGCTATGTGCATAACATTCCACAGTACATAGGAGGGGTACTTACAGACTTTGGGGGTCTAATCAAGCCCATATATGAAGAGGGAACAGCATCCCACATGTACTTGCATTGTAGAATTTCTTCAGTCTGAAGAGATGAGGTCACTTCCTCCCAAGTTAGCAAACAGGACGTCCCTAGCCTTAAAGGGACAGACACTGCTGAATGCTAAAGAATGCCTTGTGCAATACAAGGCAGCACACATATATATATATATATACATATACATACATATATACATATATATACATATACATACATATATACACATATATACACACACACACACATATATATTATACACAGTTGTGTTCAAAATAATAGCAGTCAGACATCACTAACCTGATCAATCACTGTTTTTGGTAGAAATGATATTTCTACATGGCAAATAATTTACTAGCAGGTGTAGTAGAGTAATAGAAATCCAACAGTCATGACATGCGTGCTGCTGATTCTGTGTAATTGAATCACTAATTGAAAGGGGCATGTTCAAAATAATAGCAGTGTGGAGTTCTATTAGTGAGGTCATTCATTCTTTGAAAAACAGGTGGCAATTATTGCCCTTATTTAAGGAAGGAAGGCAGCAAATGTTGTACATGCTGGTTACAGTGCATTTCTCTCTGAAATTCTGAGGAAAATGGGTCGTTCCAGACATTGTTCAGAAGAACAGCGTACCTTGATTAAAAAGTTGATTGGAGAGGGGAAAACATATAAAGAAGTGCAGAAAATGATAGGCTGCTCAGCTAAAATGATTGCAAATGCTTTAAAATGGCAACCAAAACCTGAAAGACGTGGAAGAAAGCGAAAAACTACCATTCGAATGGATAGAAGAATAGCCAAAATGGCAAGGACTCAGCCAACAATCAGCTCCAGGAAGATCAAAGAAGGTCTAAAGTTACCTGTGAGTACTGTTACAATTAGAAGATGCCTATGTGAAGCCAAGCTATCTGCAAGAAGCTCCCGCAAAGTCCCACTGTTGAAAAAAAAAAAAAAAAAAAAAAAAAAAGGACGTGCTGAAGAGGTTACAGTTTGCCAAAGAGCACATTGACTGGCCTAAAGAGAAATGGCGCAACATTTTGTGGACTGATGAAAGTAAGATTGTTCTATTTGGGTCTAGTGGCCGGAGACAGTTTGTCAGACGACCCCCAAACACTGAATTCAAACCGCAGTACACTGTGAAGACAGTGAAGCATGGTTGCGCAAGCATCATGATATGGGGATGTTTCTCATACTATGGTGTTATTTATCGCATACCAGGGATCATGGATCAGTTTGAATACATCAGAATACTTGAAGAGGTCATGCTGCCTTATGCTGAAGAGGAAATGCCCTTGAAATGGGTGTTCCAACAAGACAACGACCCCAAACACACCAGTAAACGTGCAACATCTTGGTTCCAGACCAACAAGATTGACGTTATGGAGTGGCCAGCCCAATCCCCGGATCTTAATCCAATAGAAAACTTGTGGGGTGACATCAAAAATGCAGTTTCTGAAGCAAAACCAAGAAATAGAGAAGAACTGTGGAATGTAGTCCAATCATCCTGGGCTGGAATACCTGTTCACAGGTGCTAGAAGTTGGTTGAATCCATGCAACACAGATGTACAGCAGTTCTAAGAAACAATGGTTATATAACTCAATAATAATTAAGTGATTCAAAGGAAAGCAAAATCTTCAAACATTTTTCAGTTTATATAGTGAATGTTTGAGTTTGTAAAGAATACAAACACTGCTATTTTTTTTGAACAGTCTATTATTCACTTTTCTTCAAATTTTTTTTAGAGGAACACCACAAATTTGAATATTTTTCTTCATGTTTTGATTTGGAATAGAATGTGTAGTTTTCCCAATGCTTTTGTGTGTATGGAAATAAAAGCTATTAGAAGGATTTTGAGCTTTATTCACTTTTTTCAACACAACTGTATATATATTTTATACACACACTTTTTTTTTGCTGTGTATATAGAAACACAAACGTTGCATTTTTCTCAAATTTGACAACACAGTGGATATATACATTAATCATCTTAACATTTGCAGCTGCAGTCACAGAAAATTCAAACTGCTTGGAAATTATGTTATAGCTTTTATCTTTGATATGCTGCTTTATTTTTTTCTGATCTATTCAGATCTGCATTTCTTTCTCTGGTCGATGTTTAGTGTGGTGCACACAATGATACCAAACAGCAGAACAACATTTTATTCCCCATTTGAATAGCTTGACTGATTACAAGGTTGAAGATGTGTGAGACTAATACAACCAAATCACATATGTGATTTGGCGTCAAAGTGGTTGTACCGGGATGATGCCTGCAGCTGCAGGCATCATTCCAGTATAATTTTTTTTAAGCCGACAGATAGCTTTTATGTAAAAATCATCCTACTGGCTAATTAGGTTTTTACAGGAGACGGGAGAGGTGCTTCTCCAGACTCTACCGTCCCATGGTTCCGCCGATGATCTTGATGGTATAAGAAATCGGAATGACGAGCATTTCTGTCACTTTCAGTTTACCGGATGTAAAAAGCACAATCTTTAAATTAGGAAAGCATCTGAACAGACCATTTTAAAGAAACCGTGTAAGAAAAGAAATCCTTTTTTAAAAGCACCCCAGTCTCAGTTCTCGCATGCAAAGTCAAATGTGCTGGTCTTGAACGCATATGTAAATGGAGATTGCACCACACATGTGAAGTATTGCTGCAATTGTCAGATCAAGGGCAATAATTCTAACACCATCCCTTCTTTGTAATTAATAAATGGTAAACTGTAAAAGGCTTTTAAAGTGTCATCTATGGTGACAGTTTGTCACCTTTCCACAGGCGTGCAAAATTTTAAAGCGTCACGTTAAGTATCTATTTACTTGGCACAACACCATCTTTTATATTATACCCCCCAAAAATGGGTGTTTGTGTGCATTAAAATTCACCAAAGGGTAATTTTTCCCAAAAATGTGCATTCAAAAAAGTGCTGCAGAAATAACGTGACATAAAATATTGCAAAACCCACCATTTTGTTCTCTAGGACCTCTGCTAAAAATATATAATGTTTGGGTGTTCTAAGCAACTTTCTAGCAAAAATACAAATTTTTACTTGAAAACAAAAAAAAGTGTCAGAAATGTTCCCAATCTTCAAGTGGTTAATTATTACTATGGTTCAATCATTTATCATATTTTGTTGGTGTACCAACAAGTCTGTCCAGGCCATTTTAGAATATACTTGTAGAGGAAACAAACTTGTTTCAGTGAGCTGGGAGATACAAAAATATATTTAAAAAGGGACATTATATATTGGAAAGCTTAAAAAGAAATACCAAGAAAAGGAACGACGCCCTTACACATCAACAGGCTAAACAAGCACCTACACATACTAAATTGAAAAAGGTAGTTGGCCTAAGAAATCAACTTAAACTCTTGACAAAAGTTAGATAGGTTATTACTGGGATCCAACCAAAAATACTATGAACATTTCCATAAACACCACAAACATCTAGTGAATATAGTTTGTACAAACACCAATAACACCATGCCTGGCTCCATACTAAAATTAAATTGTATGCCCTACCTAAAATCAAGAAATTGCCAATACCTTTGGGATATACAGTACTATGAAAATTTGTACAAATTTTATTCAAATCTGCTATACAGCCACCAATCCAATCAACCAAACGCCAAAAGGTTTTTAGCCAACTCCCACCTGAAGACAGCAACGACCTGCTGCCCTGAAAAAAGCCATTACAACTAAAAAGATTACACACACACTTGACAAACTCAATAGGTCATGTACGTTGACAACAAAGACTTTGCTGCCGCAACATATCCAACATTACATACCCCAAGGATGGGGCGCGATTCCTCCCACCGACTATGGGGCACTATTCCTCCCACCGAATATGGGGCACTATTCCTCCCACCGACACCAATGATAGGGCACTAGTCATGATCCCACTGACACCAATGATAGGGATCTAATGCAAAAGATGCACGGTTTACTCCCATTGACACCAGGACAATTTCTGCTCTCAGTTGCCATAGTCTGGCTCCTGTAAAGTCTGAAGGACAGTAAACTTGCCCTTAGTTTAGAAAGTTTGAAGACCCTTGCAGTAGAATAAAAACACTCAATTCCCTTCTTTGTCTTACTTGACTGCAAAACAGGGCTCAACAAATCCCAGGAGGCAGGTCACCATGGTGACTAGAAATTGCATCCTGGTGCCTGGGTTCACACACTGCCTCCAACTGACTTTAAAGGGGAAATCGTGCTCTATACACTTCAATGGAAAATCATGTCCTGTAATCTCCGGTCCATAGCAATCCTATGTGAACCCTTGTCTCTGCATGCCACTCTACTATATCACTTGCGAGTCTAGAACACACTGCAACAAACTTGCACAGGACCCTTTATATAATAAGGGGTGTGGAAATTAAAAAAAAAAAATACTACTTGCCCAAGGGACTAAATTGGGGTCACAATCTACTTGTCCCTCATAATAATCTACTAGTCCTCATGAAAAAAAATCATTTTAACTCCTCTCTGCCTGTCTCCAGCATGGCACCCAGGGACTAGCAGGAAGGGGAGAGACCTTGCAATGTGATGAGCACCGATTGGGTGCTCATCAGGAAAGGGGAGTCTCCGGCTCCTAATGCTCAGCAGAAGTGCATCATTGAGGCACTGGCCCAAAATGATTAAAAAAAAAAAAACCACAAAAAAAAAAAAAAAAACACTATTCCTTCAGGTTACCCATGCACACTGAAGCACTTGGGTGCACAGTAAAAACATATGCTGAACAGCAAAATCAGGCTCTGGTGTAGCATGATGATGTGTATTTCGTGAAGATTTGTATCCCCTGCAGCAACTGCAGATTTGCAGGAATCAGGGAAAAGAAGCCGAGAGCTAAACTAAAGCTGAAGAAGTGCCTTAAGTCACTTAACTCCTTATATGCCAGACTACAACACAGGCATGGGGTGTTACATCTGCTGTGAAATCCTGTATCCCCAGGGATCGGCACAGTTAACAAAGATGATCTGTGCCCCCGCTCGGCTGTGACGTTGCCTACCGAGTCCCATTAATGTGCCTGTGTTGAAGTCTGGCATGTAAGGAGTTAAGTGGCTTAGCTCAGTGCTTGGCTTGCTTTCCTTGATTCCGATGCATGCGCTGTTGCTGCAGGGGATACAGATCTTCCTGCTATGTGAAACTGTCCATGCTGTGCAGCAGTAAACTGGTTATATGTAGAGGGCTAGGGCTGTTGTGTGAAGCCATGTGGCAGTGAAGGGGTTAAATGTAGTGGGCTAGGACTGGTGAGTGAAGCTGTGTAGCAGTGAAGGAGTTAAGTGTGAACTAGTACAACTTCAGAGGCTGTCCAGATGAAGCGATGACGCTAAAGCCCCAGTCCTGACACACTAACTAGTAGGAAGAGGGGGCGGGAAAACAGGACAGGTGGCTCTAGCAAGGCTTTGCAGGCCGGCAGATATAGAGTCTCCGAAGCAGCCTGGCAGTGAGAGACGAGCAATCACACTGTGCCGCTAAAAGTGGGAGGTAGAGGAGAGGAAGGGAAAAGCAGTGATCAGCAGGGCAGCACAGTGGCTAAATGGTTAGCACTTCCGCTTAGCAGTACTAGGGTCGTTGGTTCGAATCCCAACCAGGGCACCACCTGCCTGGAGTTTGCATGTTCTCCCTGTGCCTGCGTGGGTTTCCTCCGACACTCCAAAGACATGCTAGTAGGTTATTTGGCTGCTGTCTAAATTGACCCTAGTATGTGTATGTATGAATGTGAGTTAGGGACTTTAGAGTGTACGCCCCTTGAGCGCTGCGCAAATTGATGGCGCTATATCATCAACAATCAGCAGCAAATGCTAATCCACATGCTGACAATAAGCCACACTAGAGCTGCTCTTATCCTCCCATACTAAAGGTGCATGGCTCCCGAAGGCTGATCGTCTGCTTGGAGAATAAACCTTTAACTGAGCTTATTGAAATGATTATCCTCAGGTAATAAAACAATGATAATGCAAATCTTCCCGCATTAGCTGTACTTTAGCCACAGCCCTCTCCCCTCCAGAGCCCTCTAAATATCAGGTCGTAGGTCTTCAATTTTCAGGAGGCGGTAACAGATGTCACACACCCCACAGCACAGAGCAGAGAGCCAAGTGCAATCTGACACCTGAATAAAGGGAGTGGACATGTACTTCAACACTTGGACATCATCAGGAGTGCTCCTGACTGATGTCCTAATGACAAAACGTGTTGCGTGGGCTTAGGCAACTCTGATACCAATGTACCCACTCACACCAGGCAGGGAGAGCAGGTGGAACCTAGGGGTGTAAAAAGACGTGCT